>NC_082681.1:90693170-90996385 GCF_025265405.1 Mesoplodon densirostris
GTAGTGACTGGGAAGGCATATGAGGAGGGTTTCTGGAGGACTGGTCAAGTTTTGGGATCTGGAGGGTGGCTACACAGCTGTGTTCTCTTTATGAAAATTCACTAAACTACACTTAAGACCTGGGTATTTTTCTATATGTATGTAATACTTCAATAAAAAGTCTACCTAAAACACTTTTACCTAAAATACATCCAGCTACATTGAACCTGTAAGTCTGAGGGCCAGACTCTGAAATTTGATTCACCACGGTAACCAATGCCACCCTGAAGCTTCTTTAAATACTGCCCTTCCACTTTTCCTGGTGATATCCTTATACAGCTTTTCTTGGAAAAGAGAAGACTCAGCAAAATTTCTTCTATAGGTCCTCTTACTGGAATTCTGAATAAAGTAATCTGAGCACATATGTAGGGTTTCATTAAATATGGTGGGCAGTCACCCATTGGGAAACTTACTCCATACTTACCTCAGCTGGAAGTGAGGGACATCAATTCATTTGACATTACTTGCCCAGCTTCACTTGATGTCAAGCCTCACCCCCCCAAGCAAATTACAAATATCTTTCTTCTTTTCCTTCTTTTTCCTTCTCCAGATTCTCATCTCACACCTTCAACTAAACAGGAGATGCAAACTTTATTGCTTTTACAAATATCACATATGCTTTTTACATTAAGCAATAGAGAAAAGAACAAAGAAGGCAACAAGTACCCCCCAACTCCCACCACCCAGAAATAACTACAGTTAACAATTGGCGAGGTCTCTCTGTAGAATGTATTCAAACAGGAAGAAGGATATATAGATGAGTAGAGGGATGGTGGATGGATAGAGACATAATTTTATGAAAATTTAAGCCACAAATTGGGAGAAAATAAATTGCCATAAATATTTCAGCAAAGGATTAATATCCAGTATATATAAAGAACTGCTATAAATAAAAAAAGATTAAAAAATCAGTTAAAAAGTGGGAAAATCGGGCTTCCCTGGTGGCGCAGTCGTTGAGAGTCCGCCTGCCGATGCAGGGGACACCGGTTCGTGCCCCGGTCCGGGAAGATCCCACATGCCGCGGAGTGGCTGGGCCCGTAAGCCATGGCTGCTGAGCCTGCGTGTCCGGAGCCTGTGCTCCGCACAACAGTGAGAGGCCTGCGTACTGCAAAAAAAAAAAAAAAGTGGGAAAATCATATGAAGACAATTCACAGAAAATGAACTACAAAAGAGCCAATAAACATATGAAAAGATGGTAAATCTTACTAGTAGTCAGGAAAATTAAAAGTAGAATGACATGGAGTGAAAGAGATGGTACTTATTCCCACATCTATGCAATCTGATTGGTAATATTTCACATCCATCTGATTGGAAACATTTAATTAACTTTAAAAAATTAATTAGGTCTGGTAATATCAAGCATTGGTAAGAATGTGAAGAAAAACGATCTCAGACATTAATGGTTGGAATATAAATCAGTACAGACACTTTGGAGATTAATTCAGAAATTAAATATTGAGGTCCAAGAGAAATGAAAACACATGTTTGCAAAAAGACTTTTGCAAGAATGTTCACAGCCACTGTATTAGTTATCTATTGCCACATAAAAAACTAACTCAAAATTTAGTGTCTTAAAACAACAAATATTTATTTTCTCAGTTTCTGTGGATCCAGACACGGCTTAGTTGAATGCTTCTGCCTCAAGGTCTTTCAGGGGGCTGCAATCAAGGCAAATTTGGGGCTGTGGTCTTATCTGAAGGCTCAACTGAAGGAGGCAGATTACACAAGGTCATGCATACCAGGAGGCAGGGATCATTTGGGGGCCATTTTAGAGGTTGCCTACCACAGCAGGTTTATTCATAACAGCTCCAAACTGGAAACAGCTTGGATGTTCATTGATAGGAAAATGGATAAGCAAAGTATGGCGCATTCTATTGTATGAATGATGCATTCATACAATAGAATACTCTTCAGTAATAAAAAGGCTGAGTGAAAGAAGACTTACACAAAAAAATACATAATGCATGATTCAATTTATATGAATTTCTATAACAGACAGAACTGCTAATCTATGGTAGAAAAACAGTGATTTCCTGGGATGGAGGTAATTGATTGGGAAGAGGTGTGAAGGAACGTTCTGGGTTGATGCTAATTTTCTGTGTCTTGAAAGGCATTTCAACAATACAAATACATGCATTTGTCAAAACTCATTGAATTACCACTTAAGATTTGTGTACTTTATTACATACAAATTTTACCTCAAAAAAGAACCATAAACAAATATTGACTTCTATTTATTGACGTGTGTGCTGAGTATTTAGGAGTGAAGTTACTGATATTTGCAATTTTGAAAAGCATCAAAAAAATAAGATTGATGAATTAATAGAGGAATGGGTAGATGGATAACTATGTATCATAAAACAAGTATAGCAAAATGTTAATTGCAGGGACTTCCCTGGTGTGCAGTGGTTAAGACTCCACGCTCCCAATGCAGGGGGCCCAGGTTCGATTCCTTGCTCAGGGAACTAGATCTCACATGCATGCTGCAACAAAGAGTTCACACGCCACAACTAAGGAGCCTGCAAGCCACAACTAAAGAGCCCTCCTGCCACAACTAAGAGCTGGCGCAACCAAATAAGTAAATTAAATATTTTTAAAATGTTAATTGTAGAATCTAAGTGGTGGGTACATGTGAACTCTCTGTATAATTCTTTCAACTTTTCTGTATGTTTGAAAATTTTCATAATAAAATGTTGGAGAAAAATTAAAGATGCATATCCCTATTACCCAGTAATCCAATTCTAGGCATTTATCCTAGAAAAAAATCTCAAACATGAATATAGGTAGACATGTACAAGGATGTCTACTGCAGCACTGTACATAATAGCAAAAAAGTGGAACCAACTCAACCGTCCTTCAGTAAAGGAATGGATAAATCAATTGTGATTTAGTCATATAATGGAATATAATATATAATGAATCAACTTGGAAAAACCTGGAAAACAACGTTAAGTTTAAAAGGCAAGCTGCAAAATCATACATACACTATGAGCCCATTTGTGCAAAAGCAATGGTAAATATTGTTTATGGCTACTGACATATGAAGTAAAAGTGTAAGAACATTTATTGAAATAATATATATCCTTTTCAGGATGATGGTTACCTCTGAGGAGGACAAAGGGGAATGGGATATGGGGTGGGGCTCGAGAAGTATCTATAATATTTTATTTCTTTCAAAAGTAAAAATATCTGGGGACTTCCTTGGTGATCCAGTGGTTGAGACTCCATGCTTCCACTCCAGGGGGCACGGGTTTGATCACTGGTTGGGGAACTAAGATCCTGCATGCTGCATGGCATGGCCAGTAAATAAATAAATTAAGAAAATAAAATAAAATCAGCCATGGAAAGAATTGGCATTAAAAAATCTGTAGCAATTGTGAAATATATTAATATGTTTAATCTTAGTGGTAGGTTCATTCTCATTTAAACAATTACCATGTGCCAGGAACTTTGCTAAATGTTTTATATATATGTCTGATATCTCATTTAATCCTCAAATGAGGTAGATTATCATTCATACCCACTCTCCAAATTAGGAGCCTAAGGCTTAAGGAGATTAAATAATTTAACCAATATCACACATACTAGTAGATCCAGAAAGTCTAACTGCAAAGCCCACATGCTTGATCACTCTGCTACATATATTGTCTGTCTCCTGACTAACACTGTGGGCTGGTGCCTGAACCCTGTGTGGAAAGAGATTTTGGGCAGAATACAACGGATCCCATGAGACACGGGGATAAAAGGTGACACAGAGTGGAGAAGATGGAACTTATCCCTACTGTTATGCAGAACACAGCACCCCAAAGATTGGAAGCAGCAAGGGACTTCCCTGGTGGTGCAGTGGTTAAGAATCTGCCTGCCAATGCAGGGGACACGGGTTCGAGTCCTGGTCCGGGAAGCAACTAAGCCCGTGAGCCACAACTACTGAGCCTGCGCTCTAGAGTCCGGGAGCCATAACTACTGAGCCCACGTGCCACAACTACTGAAGCCCACGTGCCTACAGCCCATGCTCCGCAACAAGAGAAGCCACCACAATGAGAAGCCCGAGCATTGCAAGGAAGAGTAGCCCCTGCTCACCACAACTAGAGAAAGCCCACGCACAGCAACGAAGACCCAATGCAGCCATAAATAAATAAATAAATAAATAAATAAATAAATAAATAAATTTATAAAAAAAGATTGGAAGCACCAAGAGACACAACCCTTAACAGAGATGTTGGTGTCCTCATGGGGGGTATTAGCCTCTCTTGTGAGCTGAATTGTGCTCTCCCTAAAGATGTTTAAGTCCCAATTCCCAGTACCTGTAAATGTGACCTTATTTGGAAATAGGGTCTTTGCAGATGTAAACAAGTTGAGATAAGGTAATACTGGATACTCCACTCTCTTGCCCTTGCATGTTGTTAGGTACTTCAGAGGACAGTCAAAACTGTAATGACCCAATCCTTGGTCTACTACCTCTACAGATTCCTGAAAGAGTTATGCTGAAAGCACATTCCAAGTAACTGCATCTTTGTTTGTTATTTTATAGCTAGGTACCTAGTAAAGTGGAATTAAAAAAAAATTATCCCACTCTCTTTGATGTCATGAAGACTGTGACTCACTCTGGGCAGATATTTTATTACAGGAAAAAAAAAAAGATTTGCCTAGTACCCTAAGTCTTGTAAATGGAAGGCAGAAAGGCACTCTTAACCAAGAAATAACAAGACCATTTTTTGTGTGTTTTAGCAATGTTATTCAGAGTTCTGGAGAGTCTTGGGGGAAGGAGTAGACCAATTTGCATAAGAAGGCAAGGGGCTTTCTGAGAGGGAAAGGGCCAAGAATCCAAACACTTCTTCCCTAGATTTAAAGTTTTAGGGTTTCCCTGGTGGTGCAGTGGTTGAGAGTCTGCCTGCCGATGCAGGGGACATGGGTTCGTGTCCCGGTCCGGGAAGATCCCACATGCCGCGGAGCGGCTGGGCCTGTGAGCCATGGCCGCTGAGCCTGTGCGTCCAAAGCCTGTGCTCTGCAACGGGAGAGGCCACAACAGTGAGAGGCCCACGTACCGCAAGAAAAAAAAAAGTTTTAGAGATCTGTTGGAGTGGCAAGAAAGTATGCCAGTGGTCCCAAAGGAGAAATTACCTTGAAGGCAGCAAGAATCTGGGCTGCATATCTGGGATCAACACCAGAGCCTAAGGGTTCTTGGGGGTTGGGCTGGTTCTAAGATTTAAAGCCCCAGGACTGAATCTAGAAAACGCAGTGATATGTTTTGAGGGTCAACAGCTGAACATGAAGAATTAACTCAAAGACCTATGACCTTGGCACTCTAAACTCTTATACTGTGCAGGACCAGGGCAGATGGCAAGAGAAATAATGGTGCTAGTGCACTGACTAGGTTTTTTAGTTCTTTCTCTCTCTGCCTAGAATTTAGAAACAGTACTCATCATCTTGGAATGAATAGGTACTTAGCTTCTTTACCAAGTTAGGGGGAACAGAGGTCTCAAAAGGGAGAGATGGTGACTTCCTATTAATAAAGGCAGACGAATGCTTAAATAGTTAATCAGAGAAAGAAGACAAATAGCCATTATTTATATTCTTAAGTGGTAAAGCTGGTCATAACTTCATTCAATGAACATTTATTGTGTCTATTATGCATCAGGCACTGTACCAGACTTTGGGAATACTATGGTGTGCAAAAGAGACATGGTTCCAGTGCTCTTTGACCTTATAACCTTGCAGGGGAAACAGAAAATAAACATACTGAATGAAGACTCAATTCTCTGCCAGCTCATCAGTTCTTGTAGCCCAGACGTGGCCTCCAGAACTCCAAATTTATTTCTGTGTCAGTCCAGCACCTGCAGCTAGCTAACTGGAGTGACTGAGTCTCCTTCCATATTCTTAGGGAAGAGAAGCTGATTAGCTCAGCTTAGGTTAAGTGTCTACCCTGTTCCAATCAGCTGCAGCCCAGGAATGAGGTGACAGTGGTCCATTGCCCGCTCAGTGAGGCTGTGGGAAGGCTCTGTGAGAAGTGAGTTTGTGCGAGGGTGGGGGGGAATTTAGAACAACGTAACTGCTATGCAACCCAGCTCTACATATTGAATTTCACAGTGTGTATCGAGTAACTATAATGACTTATATAATGCCAATAAAATTTAATAATACCAAGTCCTTTCTATGAGCAAATGAATCTTTTCTTCCTAAGGAAAAATTAAAGCCCCCCAATATATCCAAAGCACCTTACCTGTCATTTTTTTCAGTCAGAGGGTTCTCACATGGGCGCTTGGTGGGGGCCTGAATTCCTAATTTATAAGGCTTAGAGCAGTGGTTCTCAACCATGGGTGACTTTGTCCCCTCCTCCACATGCCCAGAAGACATTTGGCAATGCCTGGAGACATTTTTTGGTTGTCACAACGGTGTGTGGAGGAGGTGCTACAGGCATCTACTTGGGACTCTGCTAAACATCCTACAATGCACAGAACAGCCCCCACAACAAAGAATATCAACAGTACTAAAGCTGAGAAACCCTGGCTTAGAGGGCTTAGAGCAGAACATGCCTCACTCCCATTCCCCATTTCCAGGCTCCATCCGAGTTCCCATTTAGCCTGCTCAGTAAAGGATGGTGGTCTAGGAATGGACATTTCTATTCTGCCACCTGCACTGGAGAAAAGGCACAATCCAATAGGTTAACTAGAGAGAGAAAGATATCCAAGCAACGGGAAGGTCAAGATAGAGATATGCCAAAGTAGAGATCCCATAGCAATAGCTTTTTAAAGTTAATTAATTAATTAATTAATTTTGGCTGTGCCCCGTCTTAGTTGAGGCACGCGGGATCTTCGTTGCGGCATGTTTAGTTGCGGCATGCGGGCTTCTTAGTTGCGGCATGCAAACCTTTAGTTGCAGCATGCATGTGGTATCTAGTCCCCTGACCAGGGATCGAACCCAGGCCCCCTGCATTGGGAGTGCGAAGTCTTACCCTCTGGACCACCAGAGAAGTCCTAGCAATAGCTTTTAACCTCTCAGTTCTTACCTCATCAAGTTCCACTCCTGAGAGAGTGATTCAATTATGTGTTCCCAAACCTTATCACAAGACCTCCATTTTGGGAGTAGGTAGGAATAAGGGAAGCTTGAACTCTTCCCACCAACCCAAGGAAGTTGCAAACTTCAGATATGCAAGCGAGCCTTTGCTTTCACCTAGAATGTCCTTTCCCATCATCTTGGCCTGTCTAGATCTTACCAATCTTTCAAGGCCCACATCAATGTTGCTTCTACCTGATCTCCCATAACTCCCCATAGCTCTTTCTAAGTTGGATATCTGTTTATAGCACACATAACTTTCTACTTTGTATTAGGGTTATTTGGTTTCACAGGAGGTTTTCAGCTTTTACACATTTGACTTTCATAAAATCTGCAGTCATATATAACATACCTAAACCATCTTCTTTGGGCTGAATTTGGACTTGAACACATCAGACAAACATTTCAAGCTACTGCCTGCCATCCAACCCTCCAGTTCTGACAATGAAGCCATTGTGGTAGAGTAGATTTTGCACAGTGATTCAAATATTTTATTACATTTTCTCTTATTATTTTATATAAAATACAAATGGAAAACCAAAAAAGTAAAAGAGCTAATACCACAATTTATACAAAGACTAATAACACTAAACACATCAAAAGTAATGACTCCTGAGATAAGTATATTAGAGCAGTTGGTCAGCAGGGGATTCAATTGTGAAGGAAAAGAACAAGGTAAAAGATATATGTACAGATGACTGAAAATACATCATTGAAAATTGAGTCCAAAAGGTACAATGTAAGGAAGAAGGAAAAGGAGAAATTTTTTAGGTTTTGGACTGAGAATCAGTATAGATGACTACTGATGTATACGGGCTTCCAGAATAAGAGAAGTTCACAGCTCCACAGAGCTATTGATCAGGATACAACTTATCAATACTATATACAGTGCTATCAGATGATAAAAGAAGGCTGGTTTTCCAATTCCATTAGATTTGTCAAGAGGGTTGAAAAGACACCTCAAAATCCACATGAAAATTCCCTGCTCAATCCTTTGAAAGCCGTTATCAACAAGTCCTTCTTCCCAACATTAAAACCATAAATGTTTAAAGAACTAATGGCCAAACATTAAAAAAACTAATGGATAAAAAAGATGTGGTACATATATACAATGGAGTATTACTCAGCCATAAAAAGGAATGAAATTGGGTCATTTGTAGAGACGTGGATGGATCTAGAGACTGTCATACACAGTGAAGTAAGTCAGAAAGAGAAAAACAAATATCGTATATTAATACATATATGTGGAACCTAGAAAAATGGTACAGATGAACCAGTTTGCAGGGCAGAAATAGAGACACAGATGTAGAGAACAAATGTATGGACACCAAGGGGAGAAAGTGGTGGGTTGGTGGGGGGGGGGTGGTGAAAAAAAATTTGTTGGAGATTTTAAAACCACAGATCTTTTTTTGGGCCTCTGACTAAACTGTAAGCTCAAATGCTGGGACTTGGCCTTCTGTCCTGGGTTCTTACCTTAAAATGAGCACAGAGTGTATTAAATTAATGTATGTAATAAAAAAATGAGCCTCATTATTTTCCAACAAATATTTGCTGAGGTCCACAGAAGAGATAACACAGTTCTTGAAAGCAGAATGCTTTCAAATGTAAGGCTTACTTGTGAAGGGAGCTTCTGTTCCCAATAGGTTATATTGTTTCCAACAGGAAGTCTGCTATCATTCTTACCATTGTTCTGTACATAAAGCATCTTTTTTTTTTTTTTAAACGAGTTGCTTTAAGATTTCTTTCTTTATCATTGGTTTTAAGCAATTTGGTTATGACATACCTTAGTGTAATTTTCTGCATGTTTCTTCTACCTGGGTTATTCAAGCTTCTTGGATCTATGGTTTTCTAATTTTCAACAAAGTGGGGAAAATTTCAGCCAACAGTTCTTCAGATATTTTTTCTCACCCTTCCTCTCTTTTTGGAACTTCAATTACACGTATATTAAGGCACTTGAAGTTGTCTCACAGCTCACTAAAGCTCTGTTCATTTTTTTTCAATCTTTTTTTTCCCCCTGTGTCTTTAATTTTGGATAGTTTCTATAGCTATGTTTTCAAGTTCATTAATATTTTCTTCTTCAATGTCCAATGTCCAATATCCAAGAAAATCTTAAAACCACTTGTTATGGGACTTCCCTGGTGGTCCAGTGGTTAAGACTCCGGGCTCCCAATGCAGAGGGCCCAGGTTTGATCCCAGGTTTGATCCCTGGTAAGGGAACTAGTTCCTGAATGCCTCAACTAAGGATCCCGCACGAGGCAACGAAGATCCCACACATGGCAATGAAGATCCTGCATGCCGCAACTGAGACCCGGCTCAGCCAAATAAGTAAATAAATACATACTTTTTTAAAAACTTGTTTAAAAAAAGATACTTTATGTGCAGAACAATGATAAAAATGATCGCAGACTTCTTGTTGGAAACAATATAACCTATTGGGAACAGACGCTGCCTTCACAAGTAAGCCTTATGCTTATAAGCATTTTGCTTTCAAGAACTGTGTTATCTCCATATATATGGAATTTAAGAAAAAAAATGTCATGAAGAACTTAGGGGGGGCCTCCCTGGTGGCGCAAGTGGTTGAGAGTCCGCCTGCCGATGCAGGGGATGCGGGTTCGTGCCCCGGTCTGGGAGGATCCCATGTGCCGCGGAGCGGCTGGGCCCGTGAGCCATGGCCGCTGAGCCTGCGCGTCCGGAGCCTGTGCTCCGCAACGGGGGAGGCCACAACAGTGAGAGGCCCGCATACCGCAAAAAAAAAAAAAAAAAAAGAACTTAGGGGTAAAACAGGAATAGAGACACAGACCTACTGGGGGTGGGCTTGGGGATATTGGGGGGGGCTGTGACGGGGCGGGGGAGAGGCATGGACATGTATACACTGCCGGGCGTGGGGTGGATGGTTGGTGGGGGGTGGCCGCGTGGCGCGGGGGAATCGGCTTGGTGCTTTGTGGCCGCCTGGAGGGGTGGGATGGGGAGGGTGGGAGGGAGGGAGACGCAGGAGGGAGGGGATGTGGGAACAGATGTATATGTATGACTGATTCACTTTGTTGTAAAGCAGAGACTAAAAAAAAAAAAAGAAAAAAAGAACTGTGTTATCTCTTTTGTGGACCTCAGAAAATATTTGTTGGAAAATAATGAGGCTATTTATCCCGTCGTTGTATTTTTCATCTCAGACAATGATTTTTTCATCTCTAGAAGTTCAATTTGGGTTCTTTAAAAAAAAATCTTCCATCTTTCTCCTTAACATGCTCACTCTTCCCTCTACCTTCTTCAACATATAGAGTATATTTATAATAGCTGTTTTAATGTCCTTTTAAATTAATTTTATCATTGTATCATTTCTGGGTTTCTTTCTGTTAATTGACTTCTCCTTATTGGTTGCATTTTTCTGCTACGGTGCATTTCTGATCATTTTTTTATTGGACCCCAGACATTGTGAATTTTACGATGTTGGGCTCTGGATTTTATTTTTATTCCTTTAAAAGATTTTGAGCTTTGTTTTAGGACACAGATACATTACTTGGAAACAATTTTATCCCTTTGAGGCTTGCTTTCAAGCATTGTAGATGGGAACAGAGTAGTCTTTAGTGCTAATTTTGCCTTACTAATGAGGCAGTATGCCTCTGAGTACTTTTCCTGATGTCCCATGTGCTTCAAGTTTTCTCCACTCTGACTGTTGGAAATGTAAATGATCCCAGCTCTACATGAGCCCCAAGAATTTCCCCCCACCCTGCTCCTTTCAGGTGATTCTTTTCTCAGCCTTGGATAATTTCTTCACATGCATGTGCTGACCAGTATTCAGCTGAAGATTCAAGAGGAACCCTCTGCAGGTCTCTGGAGTTCTTCCTCTGTGCAGTTCTATACTCTCCATGCAGCTCTTCTCTCTCTGGTATTTTGCTCTACGAATTCTAGCTATCCTGGCTTCTCTGAATCCTCAGCTCCTCCTCTTCAACTTAGGGAGAACATCAAGCTCTATTTGAATCCCCTATCCCTGTCTCTCTTCAGGAGTCAGCTGGGGCAATGGCAGAACTCACCTCATTTGTTTCCCATTTCTCAGGGTTTACTTTTCTGTACTGCTTGATGTCCAATGTCTGAAAGTCATTTTTTCCATATATTTTGTCAACCTTTAAGTTGTTTTAGGCAGAGGGTAAATCTGGTCCCTGTTATTCCATCATGGCTGGAAGCCTACTGAAGGTTTTTAAGCAGATAAATGATAGGATGGATCTGTGGGTTAGAAAGATCATTGATGGCTAATGTGAGAGGTGGACTGGTGGTACTGAAACATAGGCAGAGAGATTGGCAAGGAGGCTGGTGCAGTTTAGATCCGTGTACGCAGCATCATGGAAATCTGGCAGTAAGAAGCACAAACTCAGCCATTCCCAGGACAGATTTCAGGACTGGTCTCTGGGAAGGAGGTGGACAAGGGAGAGCAAAGCTGGGCCCCAGACCCAACGCACAGGGCAGATTGTTAGATGATAACAAGCCAGGAGATCAGTCACCAAAACTGGGAAACCAGATGAGAAATTAATCTTAGACACCAATTTTGAGAAAGGGGAGAATGCAGAGGCAGCTACCCAGGCCAGATCTGATATATTAGCTTATGTATTGTACTAAAACCCTACAAATGAATGAATGAATGCTTGACTGCTTGTAGCACTTATTATAAGCAACATGTACATGCCAATTAGTTGTTCAGTACCCTGTAACAATTCTTGAATTATTATTTTCCTTTTCACTTGTTTATGCCTTATCTCTTCAGCTGCATTCTACGTCCACCAGAAGCAGGGACTATAATGCATGCTTCTCTTTTCTCCAAGTAGCAGCATTAGTATAAGTATTTTGCCCAGGTTTCCTGACTCTCAGTCCAATACTCTTTTAAAACTATACCACTAACAAGCATTCTTAACAGAACTTATTCAACCATTCCTCTATGATGGGCATGCAGGTTTCTTGGTGCTTTTATTTCTGTAGGAGAGACTCCGAACAGCTCAGTCAGAAAGTAAGTGTATGTAGCAGACACTGGTTGCCTAATTACCTGGCATTCTCTCCCTTCTTTCCTGCTAACAGAATACTAATTTTGTTCAGGTATTAGGCAGAGAACCCTGATTTCAAAGAATTTGGTTCCATTCCCTGGACTATATGATCCAGTTTGACAAAGGAGATGTATGGGTAACTTCTTGGGGGATGTCTGAAAAAAAATACCTTCCCTGATAAAAGGAGAGTGGTACCTTTCTTACTTTCCTGGCCATTGCATTCCCTTACTCCTTTTTCTGCCTTTGAATGCAGTTGTGATATCTAGATTCAGCAGCCATCTTGTAAGCATGAAGTAAAAAGCCTAGGGACAAAAGCCAACATGTCAAGGATGGTGGAGTAGAAGGACAGAAAAAGCTTAGGTTCTTGATTACCTTGTTGAGCAGCCTAGCATCTGTGTCCCTTCAGATTTCTTGTTATGTGACAAAGAAAAACAAACCTCTATTTGTTTAAGCCACTATTAGTCATATTTTCTATCACTTGCAGCCCAAACCATTCTGAACTGATACTGTAGATTTTTAATTTTATTAGATTCTTGCAGATTACTTTGCAAAAAAAGGTAGTAGTGAGTCATACTTCCATCAGCAATGGATGGAAGCAGAGAAATGAACACTCATCTGGCATTTTTTTTTTTTTTGGTATATGGCATAAGGTAGGGATCTTTGCTTTCTTCTAGTTGGATGACCAAATTTGAAAGCACCATTTATTAAATAAACTATCTTTTTTGCACAGAATTGAAACAGATATTTTTTTGTTTTTTTTTTTGGCTATGCCGTGCAGCATGTGGGACCTTAGTTCCCCAACCAGGGGTCGAACCCATGCCCCCTGCATTGGAAGCGTGGAGTCTTAACCACTGGACTGCCAGGGAAGTCCTGAAACAGCTATTTTTATGTTTTCTGTAGTTACTGCTTTTCCTTCCTATATCTCCCTCTCCCCGACCCTGCCTCCCACCCAAGTTTTATTGTCTCAGGGGAGGGGATGCACAAGACTAAAAGCAGATTTCACTTCCCAATCTCTTTGGTTTTGTGTTCCAAAAGCCCACATCCTTAGGGGAAGAGGATTAGGGATGTAGACAAAGTGTCTTGGCCAGAAAATATGAAGGAAGAAGGATTTTATCCGGCCTAGAGATAGCTTTTCCTGCCTACTAGGGCTGACGATAATGTAATGCTATGAGGGAGACCTATGGGTCCTGGATAGAGGGGACCTGTGTCCTGCTTCTTGGCACAACCCCTAGGTAGACAGGAAAACCTGAGAGAAGAGAGACTGTCCTAGGCAGCCTTAACAAAAATTCCCAAGTCACTGGCAGGGTCCCAGCGCAACTAAGGCCTGCCAAACCATAAAGGAACACTGTGGGCAGAGGCAGTGGACTGCTAAGTTATGTTGCCTGATGACCAGGGACTTAACGGACCTCTGCTCCTAGGCCTCAGCACTGTGTAATAGCCCAGGATTGTGGCATGAGCCTGGGGTGGAGGAATATCAAGATGAATTTAGGTTATTTTACCAGCCCCATGGAATGGGGAGCTTGGAGTCTAAAGTTAAATCATAGACAATAAAGAAAGATACAACAAAATGATTAAAGGGCATGGACTCTGAACTTAACTAACTGGGGTTAAACCTCACTCTGCCATTTACTCTCTGTGCTACCATGGGCGAGTTCTTTAACCTCTTTGTGCCCTGGTTTACTAATCTGAAAAATGGTGTTAATAATGCACTTACCCCATAGGATTCAGTGGGTTTGTATAAAGTACATAGTAAATGTTATCTTAGTAGTAGTAGTAGTAGTAGCAATGATGGTGGTAATAATAGTAGTAGTAGTGGTGGTGGTGGTAGACTCTGATTCATTCCTGCTACAGGAAGGATTTGTAACAAGACTGATTTGAAGGACTATTATGGAATGTTGGAACATATACAGAAGGGTCAGTGGAAGGGAAGGAGGGAGGGAGGGAAGGAGAGAGAAAGGAAAGGCAGGCAGGTAAATGCAGCCTTGTTTGTTAGCCCAGGAGACTGAATTATGTGATTCTCAGAAAAATATACCATACTGTACGTTTCTAGCAGAACTGATCCTCTTCTCGAGAGGGAAAGGTCTATTCCAGCCACCCCAACTCAGGCTCTGTATCCTGCCCACATGGGGTCTTTGCAGAGGAGTTACAATTTCGGACACCTAGCAAGTTTTAGAGAGTGATGTGGGCTTACTCTTTTTTTAGGCTCTCCAAGAGTTAGTTGCCAAGGCAAAGGCACTTATCTTAAATTTACTCCCTGATATATGGCCTAGGGCACATGAGGGAAGATTGTGTCTAGGAAGAGGAGATCAGACTCCATAGTAAGGCTCAAGAAATTACATTGACCAATCTGAAAGATGAAGTGTTTCTAAGTCAGTCACTATGCCGAAGATAGCTGCTCATTTCTGAGGTAGGTGATGCTTATTCTTACTCAGGGGGCACTCAACTCGTGCTGGGAGGAAGAAGAACTTCCTGGGAGGACACTAACATCCCTTAGATGATCCAGATGAGAAATTCCCCCAGTGCCAAGGTTTGCCTGGAGAAAAGATCACCCAGGCATCCAAGCCCTGGGAGTTACTATCTTAAGGAGGGGGCATTTGGATGACAAGTAAATTTTCTTTGCTGAGATGCTAAGATTTAATAGAGGGAGAATGTGGCTGCAATATTATTTTGAGATATAAATGGATTTTTTTCTTTCCCGTATTTTCCCCCCTTTCTCTTTTCTCCCCCCTCCCCAAAAGTAGTCAGCTTTGTGGTGTGTCTCAGGGGAGGGAGATGGCAAGGCAGGGAAACAAATATTCTGCCAGTCTCTATGGCTTTCATGTTCCAAAAGTGTAAGCCCTAGGGAAGGGGGACTTGGGTGCAGGCACAGTGATGAAGGATCTGGGCCAGGAAACTAGAAGGAAGAAAGATTTGAGTATGCCTAAAAAAAGATTCTTCTTTTCCTTACTCCCCTCTTCGTGGGGGGGGGGTGGGAGATGCAGAGAGAGAGCTCTGTGGGAGCTCAAGCAGCATATACTTCCAGAAGCAACACTTGGTTGGCATGAAGACTCAAAATAGGAAGGGCTGTGTGGAATATCTAGATAGATGGACCAACAAGTAACCTTGGCAATGATTTCTGTGCCCCAAGACTGGCAGAGATGTTGGAGAGGACACAGCACCTGAAAAAGCTCATGTGGGCAGAGGACTTAACAGTAGCTGACAGGATCTAAGGACTTGGAAGCAGACACCTTTATCTACCTCCATGCCTGGGTACTATGTAAGACCCCCAAACTGTGGCGTCACCTGGGATAAGGGGAAAGAACAAGAATGACATATTGTTTTCCCAAAAACCTGGTCAAAGGAGGGCTCATGGTCAGAAACTGAGTTCCAGAAACAGTCAATACTCTACCCATAGCTGTAGTAGTCAGCTAACTGTAAACTTTGATGTTCATCCCAGTTCCACCTTGTTCATTGAAGGAGTTACCATCTGTGTGGTAAGGAGGAGATCAACAGCTAGTAGGGCCATGAAACTAACCCCCATTCCTACCCTTGTGGGATGCTGGGGTCGGAAAACAGGTCCAGTGAAGCCTTTGCTAATTTCCTGGCACCAGAGCCCTCAGATAAGATTAACTAGATTATTGGAAAGATGTTTTCCCAGAATAATGTAAAGCCAAATTACAAATGGTTAATATGAATCAAAGTGTCTATCTGGTGAATAGAAATATCACAAGTGACATTTGAGAGTCAGTGGAAACCAGCAGGTCAGAAGGGAGTGTTCCCTGCCGTACATTGTTGACTAGCTATAATTGCCCATTCCCCTTTCCGGCTACAGTGGCATTTGTGCTGAGTTATGGACAGGATTTTTTCAAATAGAAGAGCGCATCTGTCAATAAAAGGTCTAAATTGAGAAGGGTCTGTATTTGGATGGGGAGCAGACTTACTTGATTTTCTAACTTCTGAGGTTTGTAAAAGTCATACTACTTTGTAGTTATTTAGCAAATGTTTGACTGTTGAAGAGGACCTTCTCAGAAGGGTTCACATATGAGCAGGTTGAAGGGCTAACATCACAAAGCTCAGAAACAAACGAAGAAGAGCAGGCCACAACTGAGGGAAGTACCTGTTGATTTTCCTAAAGGTGGATAGATGTGTGTGGTGGTGGTGGGAGTAGGGTGACATTGAGAAATAAAAAATGGTTGGGCAAAAGTTTCTAGTTACCATCTCAGTGGGAGTTAGGACCTACTAAAGCTTGGAGTAACTTTGTAACCTTTGCACTGGCCTTTGGTGGTTATTTGGCTATGCTTCCTGTTTTCCCCACAGTAGTCAACAATTAGGCAGGGAAAAGGGACTATCTTCAGGGACAGGGAGGAAAGAAGGAGTTTGGGAGACCCCATCCGTTCTGCAGCTAATTTGGAATGCAGAGACCTTTCAGGTAAGGTGGTTGCACTCTTTGGAGAAATCACATATTGTTCTTACAAATTTATCCAGGAAGGAAGATCTCCACAGGTGGAATAGCTGGACCTCATAGTCCTGAATTTCATTCCCTAAGTCTCCCTCCATCGTCAAAAATGGAAGGGGGGGGGGTTGGATTTATTAACGGCATGCATGGTCTGGTTTCCTTACATGTTCTGGCAATACTGGGATTAATAAGTGACCTTCAAGATGAAAGATGCAGAGACAAGACACAGGGCTACAAGGTCTCTGACCATTCCACTCCATTTGGACTTAAGAAACTCCACAGTTAAATTTATTGGTTTTTTTTTAAAGCTGAAGAGGGCTGAGGTTCTGAGGTGTACAGTAGGAAAAAGAAAATGGGGAGATGGAAGAGGGGCTGGAAGAAGTTGCTGCTGCAGGCGGCCCGGCTTTAGGAAGACCAGCTTTAACTACATGTTGAAAATTTTATCCCATTAAAAAAAAAAAACCTAGGTCTCAGGGAGCTAATGGTGGATGCTGGGAGGGCTCATGCCAAGGAGTACTTCCCAGAACTTCTGCTGCCAGTGTCTTTGTCCCCTTGGTAAGCCACAGCCACCCCCCACCTCTGCAGGAGACCCTCCAACACTGGCAGCCATGTGGCTGACAGGGTCTTGGTGCTCCGGCCGGGTGTCAGGCCTGTGACTCTGAGGTGGGAGAGCCGAGTTCAGGACATTGCTCCACCAGAGACCTCCTGGCTCCACATAATATCAAACGGTGAAAGCTCTCTCAGAGATCTCCATCTCAATGCTAAGACCCAGCTCCACTCAACGACCAGCAAGCTACAGTGCTGGACACCTTACACCAAACAACTAGCAAGACAGGAACACAACCCCGCCCATTAGCAGAGAGGCTGCCTAAAATCATAATAAGGTCACACACACCCCAAAACACACCACTGGATGTGGTCCTGCCCACCAGAAAGACAAGATCCAGCCTCATTCAACAGAACACAGGCACCAGTCCCCTCCAACAGGAAGCCTCCACAACCCCCTGAAACAACCTTAGCCACTGGAGGCAGACACAAAAAAACAACGGGAATTATGAACATGCAGACTGCAAAAAGGAGACCCCAAACACAGTAAGTTAACCAAAATGAGAAGACAGAGGAACACACAGCAGATGAAGGAGCAAAGTAAAAACCCACCAGACCAAACAAATGAAGAGGAAACAGGCAGTCTACTCAAAAAAGAATTCAGAGTAATGATAGTAAAGATGATCCAAAATCTTGGAAATGAAATGAAGAAAATACAAGAAACTTTTAACAAGGACCTAGAAGAACTAAAGTGCAAACAAACAATGATGAACAATACAATAAATGAAATTAAAATTTCTCTAGAAGGAATCAATAGCAGAATAACTAAGGCAGACGAATGGATAAGTGACCTGGAAGATAAAATAGTGGAAATAACTACCACAGAGCAGAATAAAGAAAAGAGAATGAAAAGAATTAAGGAAAGTCTCAGAGACCTTTGGGACAACATTAAATGCACAAACATTCAAATTATAGGGGTCCCAGAAGAACAAGAGAAAAAGAAAAGGACTGAGGAAATATTGGAAAAGATTATAGTTGAAAACATCCCAAATATGGGAAAGGAAATAGTCAATCAAGCCCAGGAAGCACAGAGAAAACCATACAGGATAAATCCAAAGAGAAACACGCCAAGACACATATTAATCAAACTATCAAAAATTAAATACAAAGAAAAAATATTAAAAGCAGCAAGGAAAAACCAGCAAATAACATACAAGGGAATCCCCATAAGGTTAACAGCTGATCTTTCAGCAGAAACTCTGCAAGCCAGAGGGAGTGGCAGGACATATTTAAAGTGACAAAAGGGAAAAACCTACAACCAAGATTACTCTACCCAGCAAGGATCTCATTCAGATTTCATGGAGAAATCAAAACCTTTACAGACATGCAAAAGCTAAGAAAATTCAGCATCACCAAACCAGCTTTACAGCAAATACTAAAGGAACTTCTCTAGGCAGGAAACACAAGAGAAGGAAAAGACCTACAATAAGAAACCCAAAACAATTTAGTAAATGGTAAGAGGAACATACATATCCATAATTACCTTAAATGTAAATGGATTAAATGCTCCAACCAAAAGACATAGACTGGCTGAGGCTGAATGGATACAAAAACAAGACCCGTATATATGCTGCCTACAAGAGACCCACTTCAGACCTAGGGACATATACAGACTGAAAGTGAGGAGATGGAAAAAGATATTCCATGCAAATGGAAATCAAAAGAAAGCTGGAAAAGCAATTCTCATATCAGACAAACTTTACTTTAAAATAAAGACTATTACAAGATACAAAGAAGGATACTACATAATGATCAAGGGATCAATCCAAGAAGAAGATATAATAATTGTAAATATTTATGCACCCAACATAGGAGCACCTCAATACATAAGGCAAATGCTAAAAGCTATAAAAGAGGAAATCGACAGTAACACACTCATAGTAGGGGACTTTAACACCTCACTTTCACCAATGGACAGATCATCCAAAATGAAAATCAATAAGGAAACACAAGCTTTAAATGATAAATTAAACGAGATGGACTTAATTGATATATACAGGACATTCCATCCAAAAACAACAGAATACACTTTCTTCTCAAGTGCTCATGGAACATTCTCCAGGATAGATCATATCTTGGGTCACAAATCAAGCCTTGGTAAATTTAAGAAAATTGAAATTGTATCAAGTATCTTTTCCGACCACAACGCTATGAGACTAGATATCAATTACAGGAAAAGATCTGTAAAAAATACAGACACATGGAGGCTAAACAATGCATTATTAAACAACCAGGAGATCACTGAAGAAATCAAAGAGGAAATCAAAAA
This sequence comes from Mesoplodon densirostris, assembly GCF_025265405.1. Classification (NCBI taxonomy): domain Eukaryota; kingdom Metazoa; phylum Chordata; class Mammalia; order Artiodactyla; family Ziphiidae; genus Mesoplodon; species Mesoplodon densirostris. Next base: position 90,712,600 of record NC_082681.1, read on the forward strand.
ATACCTAGAAACAAATGACAAGGGAGACACGACGACCCAAAACCTATGGGATGCAGCACAAGCAGTTCTAAGACGGAAGTTTATAGCAATACAATCATAACTCAAGAAACAAGAAACATCTCAAATAAACAACCTAACCTTACACCTCAAGCAAGTAGAGAAAGAAGAAGAAGAACAATAAAAAACCCCAAAGTTAGCAGAAGGAAACAAATCATAAAGATCAGAAATAAATGAAAAAGAAATGAAGGAAATAATAGCAAAGATCAGTAAAACTAAAAGCTGGTTCTCTGAGAAGATAAAGAAAATTGATAAACCATTAGCCAGACTCATCAAGAAAAAAAGGGATAAGACTAAAATCAATACAATTAGAAACGAAAAAGAAGTAACAACTAACACTGCAGAAATACAAAGGATCATCAGAGATTACTACAAGCAAGTATATGCCGATAAAATGGACAACCCGGAAGAAAGGGACAAATTCTTAGAAAAGCACAACCTTCTGAGACTGAACCAGGAAGAAATACAAAATATAAACAGACCAATCACAAGCACTGAAATTGAGACTGTGATTAAAAATCTTCCAACAAACGAAAACCCAGGATCAGATGGCTTCACAGGCAAATTCTATCAAACATTTAGAGAAGAGCTAACACCTATCCTTCTCAAACTCTTCCAAAACATAGCAGGGGGAGGAACACTCCCAAACTCATTCAACAAGACACCATCACCCTGATACCAAAACCAAACAAAGATGTCACAAATAAAGAAAACTACAGGCCAATATCACTGATGAACATAGATGCAAAAATCCTGAACAAAATACTAGCAAACAGAATCCAACAGCACATTAAAAGGATCTTACACCATGATCAAGTGGGGTTTATCACAGGAATGCAAGGATTCTTGAATATACACAAATCAATCAATGTGATACACCATACTAACAAACTGAAGGAGAAAAACCATATGATCATCTCAGTAGATGCAGGAAAAGCTTCTGACAAAATGTAACACCCATTTATGACAAAAACCCTCCAGAAAGTAGGCATAGCAGGAACTTACCTCAACAAAATAAAGGCCATATATGACAAACCCACAGTCAACATGGGTCTTAATGGTGAAAAACTGAAACCATTTCCTCTAAGATTAGGAACGAGACAAGGTTGTCCACTCTCTCCACTATTATTCAACATAGTTTTGGAAGTTTTAGCCACAGAAATCAGAGAAGAAAAAGAAATAAAAGTAATTCAAATTGGAAAAGAAGAAGTAAAGCTGTCACTGTTTGCAGATGACATGATACTATACATAGAGAATCCTAAACACGCTACCAGAAAACTATGAGAGCTAATCAATGAATTTGGGAAAGTATCAGGATACAAAATTAATGCACAGAAATCTCCTGCATTCCTATACACTAAAAATGAAAAATCTGAAAGAGAAATTAAGGAAACACTCCCATTTACCACTGCAACAAAAAGAATAAAATACCTAGGAATAAACCTACCTAAGGAGAAAAAAGATCTGTATGCAGAAAACTATAAGACACTGATGAAAGAAATTAAAGATGATACAAACAGATGACGAGATATACCATGTTCTTGGATTGGAAGAATCAACATTGTGTAAATGTCTATACTACTCAAAGCAATCTGCAGATTCATTGCAATCCCTATCAAACTACCAATGGCATTTTTACAGAACTAGAACAAAAAATTTCACAATGTGTATGGAAACACAGAAGACCCCAAATACCCAAAGCAATCTTGAGAAAGAAAAACGGAGCTGGAGCAATCAGGCTCCCAGACTTCAGACTGTACTACAAAGCTACAGTAATCAAGACAGTACGGTGCTGGCACAAAAACAGAAATATAGATCAGTGGAACAGGATAGAAAGCCCAGAGATAAACCCACACACATATGGTCACCTTATTTTTTGATAAAGGAGGCAAGAATATACAGTGGCGAAAAGACAGCCTCTTCAATAATTGGCACTGGGAAAACTGGACAGCTACATGTAAAGAATGGACAGCTATATGTAAAAGAATGAAATTAGAACACTCCCTATCACCATACACAAAAAAACTCAAAATGGATTAGGGACCTAAATGTAAGGCCAGACACTATGAAACTCTTAGAGGAAAACATAGGCAGAACACTGACGTAAATCACAGCAAGATCCTTTTGGACCCACCTCCTAGAGAAATAGAAATAAAAACAAAAATAAACAAATGGGACCTAATGAAACTTACAAGCTTTTGCACAGAAAGGGAAAACATAAATAAGATGAAAAGACAACCCTCAGAATGGGAGAAAATATTTGCAAATGAGGCAACCAACAAAGAATTAATCTCCAAAATTTACAAGCAGCTCATGCAGCTCAATATCCAAAAAAGGAAAGAACCCAATCCAAAAATGGGCAGAAGACCTAAATAGAGATTTCTCCAGAGAAGATATACAGATTGCCAACAAACACGTGAAAGGATGCTCAGCATAACTAACCATTAGAGAAATGCATATCAAAACTACAATGAGGTATCACCTCACACCGGTCAGAATGGCCATCATCAAAAAATCTACAAACAGTAAATTCTGGAGAGGGTGTGGAGAAAAGGGAACCCTTTTGCACTGCTGGTGGGAATGTAAATTGATACAGCCACTATGGAGAACAGTGTGGAGGTTCCTTTAAAAACTAAAAATAGAACTACCAGAAGACCCAGCAATCCCACTACTGGGCATATACCCTGAGAAAACCATAATTCAAAAAGAGTCATGTACCAAAATGTTCATTGCAGCTCTATTTACAACAGCCAGGACATGGAAGCAACCTAAGTGTCCATCGACAGATGAATGGATAGAGAAGATGTGGCACATATATACAATGGAATATTACTCAGCCATAAAAAGAAACGAAATTGAATTATTTGTAGTGAGGTGGATGGACCTAGAGCCTGTCATACAGAGTGAAGTTAAGTCAGAAAGAGAAAAAGAAATACCGTATGCTAACTCATATATATGGAATCTAAGAAGAAAAAAATGGTTCTGAAGAACCTAGGGGCAGGACAGATGTCTACACAGATGTAGAGAATGGACTTGAGGAAATGGGGAGGGGGAAGCGTAAGCTGGGACGAAGTGAGACACTTGCATGGACTTATATACACCACCAAATGTAAAATAGCTTGCTAGTGGGAAGCAGCTGCATAGCACAAGATCAGCTCAGTGCTTTGTGGCCACCTAGAGGGGTGGGACAGGGTGGGTGGGAGGGAGACACAAGAGGGAGGAGATATGGGGATATATGTATATGTATAGCTGACTCAGTTTGTTATAAAGCAGAAACTAATACACCATTGTAAAGCAATTATACTCCAATAAAGATGTTAAAAAAAAAAGAAAATGGTGGGGAGAGGAGAGATTAGTATAGCTCAGCGATAGGGCCCTGAGGCTGGGCATTTGAAAATATTAGCCTGGCATTTTCCATTTAGCCTCCTACCCTCAGGGCATACTGCTGAGGCTTGAGGGGCAATCCCGCCCTTTAGGAGCTTTTGTTCAGGGTCTCTGACACCAGATGCAACCTGAGGGATTGAAAAATTCATGGGCTCTGGAGTGAACACACCTGGGTTTAAGTTCTGACTCCTCCATACATAGTTGTGGGAACTTGTCCATTTTCCCCTCCTGAGCCTCAGTTTCTTTTCCTCCTCTGTGGAGCCAGGATCGCTCTTGGGAGAATGACAGAAAGGACTCTGTACTGCACCTGACAGTGCAGGAAGCAGTTCTTAAATAAAGCCACTGCGCGGAGGTTAACATTGTAGTGAAAGCTCGAAGAAGTTAGCAGTCACTACCAGCTAGAGAATCTGGGAGGTGGACGATAGGTGACGGTGAAAGGTAGCTTCTGGGGGAGGTGGCCTTTCCGCATGCGCGCTGTCTTGGAACCCAGCGGAGCTGCGAGGGGGCGTGGCCAGGTTGTTGAGGGGTTGCTATGGTAGCGAGGGGCCAGGGGAGGTTAACAGAACCCTTAAACTATTATTCCCTCCCCCACCCGCCACCCGCCACCGCCTGGGCAGAGGGCCATTGTTCCTGGCAAAATGGCGTCAGTAATCCCCCTCTCGGACGGAGGCCTAAGTAAGGTTGAGGTGGGAGTGGGTCTGGAGGTGGGAACAAAAACTACAACTCCCAGGGTACACCGCACCCGCCCGCGAGGCGCAGGGCACGTGCCCAGGCCTAGTGGTTACATGCCGTCAAAAATCCGTTTCATAGCTTTCCTTTCCCATCCCTGCTTTCGTCGTTGCCCAGCCCCCGCGCGCGCGCACTGCGGTCCTGGGGGGTAGGGGGGACATGCCATGGCTGTTGCCCTCGCAAGGTAATCGGGAGACAGGTATTTGTAAATCTGTGCTTCGACTTCTAATCCCGAAGCCGGCAGGTATGGGTCTCGCGAGAGAAGCCGAGAGTTGGAAAAATGGAGTTAGGGGTGGCGGGTGAAAAGGTGCTGGGGGTACCACATCACGGTAAAGCGACCGCATTTAGCGGCTTGCGGAGAACTGAGAGTGGGCGGTGGGTAGCTAGGAACAAGTGTGTGCTTGGACTCTTTTTTTGGAGGGCAAGAGGGTAAAGCAGCCGTGGAGAGAGAGCTTTTGAACACACAGGAGGTGTCACGCGTGGCTCCTTACAGATTTTCTTTTCGGAAGGGAGAGAATCCTTTCTCTCGATGCGCATCCCTCTCTCCCGCTGTGCTGAGGAGGGCGGGGGAAGCGTGCGCACGCTCTAGTTGGCTAGCCACTCGGCACCTCGCTGCGATAGGGGCCGTTCAGAGTTGGGGCTGCTCAGTCGGCTTTCTCCGCCCCTCCCCCCTCCTTTCCTCCCCTCCCTTCCCCGCCCCCCTCCATCCTCCTCCGTCCCCCTCTCCTCTCCATCTGAATTCCCTGACTGGTGTACGCGTGCGCCTGCCCAGCTCTCGGGGCGAGCGCGAGCTAGCGATCGTACCCCCACTCCCCTAGCCCCGCCCGCTCTTTACCTACCGGCGGTAGCTGGCCGGGTGGGCTCGTGCGGAGACGCTCGCGCGCGCACGCGCACACAACGCGGAGCGGAGCGCGAGACATCGAGGGGAGGAACCGGCAACAGAGGAGGCGGTGTATGTATCTGTGTGTTCTACGGTGTGGCTAGTCGAGGGGCGAGCGGAGGCTTGAAGGAGGGCGAGGGAGAACCGAAAAGAGAGTCTCTGTCCGCGAGAGCCTCTAATCTGGTGAGGGTCCCGGGCCGGCCGGGAAGCTGGGAGTGAGGGAGGAGGCCGGGGGGCGTGTCTGGGATTGGGTTGAGAGATGAATGGGCCGGGGATGAATGGAGGGAGGCAGCGGCGGCCAAGAGTCTGTTCAGAGTAAGCGCCCTAGTGGGGGGCGGCTTGACCGAGGCAGGGTGATTGCCGTCACTAAGACGTTTGTGACGAGGCCGGGCTCGGGTCTTCAGGGTTGTTGGAGCTGCTTTCGGTGTGAGCCAGCCAAGAGGCGGAGAGGAAGATCAGAGGGGGAAAGTGGGGAAGGGCAGGTTTAAGGTTGAGGTACGTTTTTTGTCTTTTTTGTTGGGGGGGTGGCAACTTTGGGAGTTCATGGGAGACTAGGGGACGGAGAAGGTGAGGAGGTTACGTGAGGGGGCCGGGTGACGGTTGACAAAGGACTGAGTGATCATTTAAGTGAGGTTGAGGCTACTGAAAGGGAAGATCGCTTCGGGTTTTCGAAGTTGAGTTTCAGTATATAATGGGGTGAGGGAAAGTGGATTTAATTTAGAGATTCAGTTGATGTGTGAAGGTCGATAGGACTGTATCTTGTGAGGGATACTGCTACCTGGTTGTGTAAGTGGGTTAGGTTCAAGGAGATTGAGGGGTATTATTTGGGAACGGTGTGTTTTGTGACTGACAGGTTGGGGATGGGGAGGAGATGGTATGATGGGGTTAGGATAAAAGTGGTGAGGTGGCTTCACTGTACTGAAAGAGGTTTTGTTTGATTAGTTAAGAATGGTGAAACATTTATGTAGTGGGGTGTAGGTGGAAATCCTGCACGTGTGTATCTCCCTATCTTGCGAGTTGGTAGATCTTGTTAAAATGAAATTGAACCCTCAAAACAGATGCAAGTGGTATGGCTATTCCTTCTTAAGAGTTACTGTGGACTGAAGCAGTTGTATGATAAATAGCCTTTAAGTTGTGAAAATCTTCTGTATGGTGGTGGTTGCATTCAATTTTGGAAGGAATTGTTACCTGTTTTTCATCTATAGTAAGTTGTAATACCAAGAGAACTTTTAAAGAGGTCTCTGTATATGACACAGAGCAGCAGGTGTTTTCTAGACAGTCTCTATCCTTTGAATTGATGAATTTAAAAATTGTCAACGGTCCAAAGGAAAGATACCTTGCATTAAAGGATAACTAAAATGCTGATTTTGAATGCTAAAATAATTCTACATGATTTTTTTCGTTAATCTGAATTTATCTTGTTTGAAAATTGACACTTGCTTTTTGGTGTGAGTTTAAATTACAGCAGATTACTTGGATGTGCTGTTCTCTAAATTCATATCTTCTGTTAAGGATGTCTTGTGATGGTCTCATTCTTTTCTAGGTCAAGATTAATAGTTTATGGATTTTTAACTTTTCATGGTTACTTTTTACAAACTTTGCTGACATATATTCATTTATCTTGGAAATGTTGCAAATTTGAGAACATTCCCATGCCCTTTTTCTTTTATTCTGCTTTGATGTTGGAAAGAGTGTAATCCTTTGTTTTGGCTACCCAGAGTTTAAATATAAAAGTTAATACCATGTTCATATTCTCTTAGATTAAATGAATACTTAGTGTATTAAGCAGTAGAGTAGAAGTATAAAAGCACCATGAAACCCTGGAAATGTTGCATCAACTCTGGCAGGCAAGCTGGTCTCCCAGTTTCGAACTAGGTGTTCCTGGAGTGGAAGAACATTCAAGTATTGAGGCAAGAAAGTGTAGGCATGGTATATTTGGGGAGTGGAATGAGATAAGTCTGGAATCTTAGATTGAGGCTAGGATGAAGGACTACCCTGCGGAGTTAGGAGCCCTTGACTATTTACCAAGGAGGGAATAGCATAAGCAGATTTATGGTGTTCCTCTCTTTGGCTTTGCTTCTGATCTCTCCCCCTCCCTTTGAATTTGAATTCATTCTTTTTATACTAACCTCTGTCATTAGCTATTCCTGAAAGCCTTTCCTGCTCCCCCTTTTTTCCTTTTCCCAGCATCCTCCACCACGCTAGGTTAGGTGCCCCTCTTTAGTGGTCCTATCACACCTTGTACATATTTTTATTACTGTACTTCTTTTGGGAAGCAGGCAGGAAAGTTATTTTCCTTTTTATACCTGAGAGAGAAAATAAAGCTCAGAAAAATAAGACTTGCCCTGGTAAGTAAGTGGTCGACCCCGGAGTTCTGACTTCTAGACCAATGTTGATCCCCACCCATATCACAAATCTACATTTGTTGATGTAATTATTCTGTAGTGTTTTAGGAGTTAAATTTCTGTAATGTGGACTTTAACTTTCCTCCCTAGGGGAATTTCTTTTCATTAACGTGTCCATCACTTAGCCAGGAAATGATAAAGCCAATGGTTGCACAGAACCAGAGTAGTCAGAAGTAAAGATGAGAACTGTTTTATTGCTATCAAATTTCTAGTCAGATAACTAACTTAAAAATAAATAACGGAGGGCCTACATTTTTGTGTATATGTTTGTGTGTGTGTGTGTGGGGGTTTTGTGCAAGAAAAAACTCTTCCTTTCTCAGTCTCCCATCTAAGTATAAGTAGACCAGCTCTATTTGCAGATATACCTGATTATGTCTCTTGGCTAAAAGCCAGAATACTTTCAGAGGGGTGGGTCTTTTCCATTTTTGTTTCAGATCGTAAAATTTATGGCACTGTTAGGACATATTTGATAGCTGTAAAGGACATCTATTATAAAGGCATTCATACAGAAATTCCCAAAGCTTCAAAAGTAGAATTTGATGCCAGTTTTAATTGTTTTGGTAGAGCTTGTCATGAGATATCTGGTTTGGAAAATGTTGAGATTAACTTACTGCAAAAGTGAGCCTTTAATGCCCCTTTTTTCAAGGAATACATTATTTTTTCATGAACTTTTTAAAAATTAGAAATGAAGAAATTGTTTTCTGTGTTTTAACCTTGTAACTTTTTATTGTGATAAAATTCACATAGCATAAAATTTACCATTTTAGAGTGTACAATTCAATAGCATTAAGTACCTTCATGATGTTGCACATCTAGTTCCAAAACATTTTCATCACCCCAAAAGGAAGCCCTGTACCCATTAAGCAGTCACTCCCCATTCTTCTTTTCCCCCAGCTCCTGGCAACCACTGATCTCCTGTCTCTATTGATTTGTCTATTCTGGATATTTCATATAAAAGGAATCATATAATACATGGTCTTTTGTGTCTGGCTTCTTTTACTTTACATGTTTTTGAGGTTCACTCACATTGTGGCATGTATCAGTACGTCATTCCTTTTTATGGTTGAATAATATTCCATTGTACGGATATACTGCATTTTGTTTATCTATTCAAAATGGACATTTGGGATCTTTCCACCTTTTGGCTTTTGTGAACAATGATGGTATGAATATTTGTGTACAAGTTTTTGTTTGAACACCTGTTTTCAATTCTTTTGGGTATGTACTGGGTTATATGGTAATTCTGTGTTTAACTTGTTGAGGAACCACCAAACTGTTTTCCACAGTGGCTGCACCATTTTACATCCCCAGTGTATAAGGGTTCCAATTTTTTCACATCTTACCCAACATTTGTTACTTTGGGGGTTTTTGTTTGTGTGTGCGTGTTTTATGGCCATCTAGTAAGTGTGAAGTGATATCTCATTGTGGTTTTGATTCCCATTTCACACCTTTTCATGTGCTCTTGGCTATTTGAATTTCTTCTTTGGAGAAATGTCTATGTAAGTCCTTTGCCCATTTTTAAATTTGGTTGTCTATCTTTTTATTGTTGAGTTGAAGGAGTTTTTAAAAATTAATTATTTATTTTTGGCTGTGTTGGGTCTTCGTTGCTGCGCGCGGGCTTTCTCTATTTGCAGAGAGCGGGGGCTACTCTTCCTTGTGGTGCGTGGGCTTCTCATTGTCCTGGCTTCTCTTGTTGTGGAGCATGGGCTCTAGGTGCCCAGGCTTCAGTAGTTGTGGCTCGCGGGCTCTAGAGTGCAGGCTCAGTAGTTGTGGCAGCCGGGCTTAGTTGTTCCACGGCATGTGGGATCTTCCCGAACCAGGGCTCGAACCCGTGTCTCCTGTATTGGCAGGCGGATTCTTAACCACTGCGCCACCAGGGAAGTCCTATAAGAGTTTTTAAAAAATATATTCTAGATACTAGGGCCTGATCAGACATATGATTTGCAAATATTTTTTCCCATTCTGTGAGTTGTCTTTTTACTTTATTTATTTTTCAGTTTTATTGAGATAAAATTGGCATACAGCACTGTATAAGTTTAAGGTGTACAGCATAATGATTTGACTTAACAATCATCATGAAATGATTACTACAGTAGGTTTAGTGAACATCTGTAATCCCATATAGATACAATATTAAAGAAATAGAAAAAATTTTTTTTCCTTGTGACGAGAACTCTTAGGATTTACTCTCTCAACAACTTTCACGGGGATTTCCCTGGCAGTCCAGTGGTTAAGACTCTGCGCTCTCAATGCAGGAGGCATGAGTTTGATCACTGTTCAGGGAACTAAGATCCTGCATGCCACACAATGCGGCCAAAAAACAAAACAAAACAAAAAATTTCATGTATAACATACAGTTACGTAAGTTAATTATTTTTGTCATGTTATACATTATATCCCTAGTACTTATTTGTCTTATAACTGGAAATTTGTACCTTTTGACTACCTTCATCTAATTCCCCATCCCCCTACCCCCACCTCTGGTAGCCACAAATCTGATCTCTTTTTCTATGTTTGTTTGTTTGTTTGTTTTTGAAGTATAATTGACCTACAGCACTATGTTAATTCCTGGTTCATAACATAGTGATTCAATATTTCTGTACATTTCAAAGTGATCACCATGATAAGTCTAGTTATCATCTCTCACTATACAAAGATATTACATAATTATTGACTATATTCCCCACACTGTATATTTCATACCTGTGACTCATTTACTTTGCAACTGGGAGTTTATACCTCTTAATCTTTCTCACTTATTTCTCTCCTCCCCACAACCTCCTCCCCTCTGGCAACCACCTCGTTGTTTTCTGTATCTGTGACTCTGTTTCTGTTTAGTTGTGTTTGTTCATTTGTTTTGCTTTTTAGATTCCAAATATAAGTGGAGTCACCCAGTATTTGTCCTTTTCTGTCTGACTTATTTCACTTATTATAATACCCTCTGGGTCCATCCATGTTGTTGAAATGGCAAGATTTCAGTATTTTTATGGCTGAGTAATATTCTGTTGTGTATATATATACCACATCTTCTTTACCCATTCATCTGTTGATGGGCACTTAGGTTGCTTCCATATCTTGGCTATTGTATATAATGCTGCCATGAATATAGTCATGCACATATCTTTGAGAATTAGTGTTTTTGTTTTTTTCAGATAAATACTCAGAAGTGGAATTGCTGGATCATATGGTAGTTCTATTTTTAATTTTATGAGGAATCTCCATACTGTTTTCCATAGAGGCTATACCAGTTTACATTTCTACCAACAGTGCATGAGGGTTCCCTTTTCTCCACATCCTCACGAACACTTGTTATCTTTTTGATAATAGCCATTCTGACAGATGTGAGGTGATATCTCATTATGGTTTTGATTTGTATTTGCCTGATGATCAGTGATGTTGAGCATCTTTTCGTGTGCCTGTTGGCCATCTGTATGTCTCTTTTTACTTTCTTGATAGTGTTTTCTGGTGCACAAAAGTTTTAAAATTTGATGAACTCCAATTTATCTTTTTCTTTTGTTGCTTGTGTTTTTGGTGTTATATATAAGAAACCACTACCAAATCCAAGATCATGAAGATTTATATTTTCTTTGAAATATTTTATAGTTTTGGCTTTAATATTTAGGTCTTTGATCCATTTTGAGTTAATTTTTGTATCTGGTACAAGGTACCGGTACAGCTTCATTCTTTTGCATGTAGATTAACTTGAAGATTTTTAAACTATAAAATAGATAATAAATAATACTATACATGTATGTTAGTTAAGTAAAGCTATTTGTGGCGATATCTAATCACTCTTCGGGTAGTTGTGGGGAAGAAATGTTTCTAAATGCGTTTTTGAAGGCCTTATATTTGAAGTGTGGGGATTCTAAAACTCTTTATGAGTCAATGAGACTTTTATGATCAGGAAACTTCAATATGGCAAGCTAGATGATCCTTATGCTAAAGTTACATAAGTGATTTTCTTTCTCTTTTTTTGGCCGTGCCTCACGGCTTGTGGGATCTTAGTTCCCTGACCAGGGACTGAACCTGCACACTCACCAGTGAAAGCACAGAGTCCTAACCACTAGACTGCCCCATAAGTGATTTTTTTGTAAAGTGATCTTTACTTTTTTGTAAAGAATATTAGTGTTGTTTTAAATTGTTTGTGTAGGGTGAAATCTTTGCTTAAACCTAGGGAAAAAAGCAGATTTAGTCTATAATTACCATAAATTGATATTAGATTTATGCTAAAAGTAATTCATATGTATGTGTTATATAGTTTATTATTTTTATTTTTTTATCTTATTTTATTTTTTTATTAGTTTCTGCTTTATAACAAAGTGAATCACTCATACATATACATCTGTTCCCACATCCCTTCCCTCATGCATCTCCCTCCCTCCCATCCTCCCGATCCCACCCCTCTAGGTGGTCACAAAGCACCGAGCTGATCTCCCTGTGCTCTGCGGCTGCTTCCCACTATCTATCTACCTTACGTTTGGTAGTGTATATATGTCCATGCCTCTCTGTCGCTTTCTCACAGCTTACCCTTCCCCCTCCCCATATCCTCAAGTCCATTCTCAAGTAGGTCTGTGTCTTTATTCCCGTTTTACCCCTAGGTTCTTCATGACATTTTTTTTCAATTCCATATATATGTGTTAGCATACGGTATTTGTCTTTCTCTTTCTGACTTAGTTCACTCTGTATGACAGACTCTAGGTCTATCCACCTCATTACAAATAGCTCAGTTTCGTTTCTTTTTATGGCTGAGAAATATTCCATTGTATATATGTGCCACATCCTCTTTATCCATTCATCCGATGATGGACACTTAGGTTGTTTCCAGCTCCGGGCTATTGTGAATAGAGCTGCAATGAACATTTTGGTACATGTCTCTTTTTGAATTATGGTTTTCTCAGGGTATATGCCCAGTAGTGGGATTGCTGGGTCATATGGTAGTTCTATTTTTAGTTTTTTAAGGAACCTCCATACTGTTCTCCATAGTGGCTGTATCAGTTCACATTCCCACCAGCAGGGCAAGAGTGTTCCCTTTTCTCCACACCCTCTCCAGCATTTATTGTTTCTAGATTTCTTGATGATGGCCATTCTGACTGGTGTGAGATGATATCTCATTGTAGTTTTGATTTGCATTTCTCTAATGATTAGTGATGTTGAGCATTCTTTCATGTGTTTGTTGGCAGTCTGTATATCTTCTTTGGAGAAATGCCTATTTAAGTCTTCTGCCCATTTTTGGATTGGGTTGTTTGTTTTTTTGCCGTTGAGCTGCATGAGCTGCTTATAAATTTTGGAGATTAATCCTTTGTCAGTTGCTTCATTTGCAAATATTTTCTCCCATTCTGAGGGTTGTCTTTTGGTCTTCTTTATGGTTTCCTTTGCTGTGCAAAAGCTTTGAAGTTTCATTAGGTCCCATTTGTTTATTTTTGTTTTTATTTCCATTTCTCTAGGAGGTGGGTCCAAAAGGATCTTGCTGTGATTTATGTCATAGAGTGTTCTATGTTTTCCTCTGAGAGTTTGATAGTTTCTGGCCTTACATTTAGGTCTTCAATCCATTTTGAGCTTATTTTTGTGTATGGTGTTAGGGAATGATGTAATCTCATACTTTTACATGTACCTGTCCAGTTTTCCCAGCACCACTTATTGAAGAGGCTGTCCTTTCTCCACTGTACATTCCTGCCTCCTTTATCAAAGATAAGTTGACCATATGTGCGTGGGTTTATCTCTGGGCTTTCTATCCTGTTCCATTGATCTGTCTTTCTGTTTTTGTGCCAGTACCACACTGTCTTGATTACTGTAGCTTTGTAGTATAGTCTTAAGTCAGGGAGCCTGATTCCTCCAGCTCCGTTTTTCGTTCTCAAGATTGCTTTGGCTATTTGGGGTCTTTTGTTTTTCCAAACAAATTTTGAAATTTTTTGTTCTAGTTCTGTGAAAAATGCCAGTGGTAGTTTGATAGGGATTGCATTGAATCTGTAGATTGCTTTGGGTAGTAGAGTCATTTTCACAATATTGATTCTTCCAATCCAGGAGCATGGTATATCTCTCCATCTATTTGTATCATCTTTAATTTCTTTCATCCGTGTCTTATAATTTTCTGCATACAGGTCTTTTGTCTCCTTAGGTAGGTTTATTCCTAGATATTTTATTCTTTTTGTTGCAATGGTAAATGGGAGTGTTTTCTTGATTTCATTTTCAGATCTATCGTCATTAGTGTACAGGAATGCCAGAGATTTCTGTGCATTAATTTTGTATCCTGCTCCTTTACCAAATTCATTGATTAGCTCTAGTAGTTTTCTGGTAGCATCTTTAGGATTCTCTATGTATAGTATCATGTCATCTGCAAACAGTGACAGCTTTACTTCTTCTTTTCCAATTTGGATTCCTTTTATTTCCTTTTCTTCTCTGATTGCTGTGGCTAAAACTTCCAAAACTAAGTTGAATAAGAGTGGTGAGAGTGGGCAGCCTTGTCTTGTTCCTGATCTTAGTGGAAATGGTTTCAGTTTTTCACCATTGAGGACAATGTTGGCTGTGGGTTTGTCATATATGGCCTTTATTATGTTGAGGTAAGTTCCCTCTATGCCTACTTTCTGTAGGGTTTTTATCATAAATGGGTGTTGAATTTTGTCAAAAGCTTTCTCTGCATCTATTGAGATGATCATATGGCTTTTCTCCTTCAACTTGTTAATATGGTGTATCACATTGATTGATTTGCGTATATTGAAGAATCCTTGCATTCCTGGAATAAACCCCACTTGATCATGGTGTATGATTCTTTTAATGTGCTGTTGGATTCTGTTTGTTAGTATTTTGTTGAGGATTTTTGCATCTATGTTCATCAGTGATCTTGGCCTGTAGTTTTGTTTCTTTGTGACATCCTTGTCTGGTTTTGGTATCAAGGTGATGGTGGCCTCGTAGAATGGGTTTGGGAGTGTTCCTTCCTCTGAAATTGTTTGGAAGAGTTTGAGAAGGATGGGTGTTAGCTCTTCTCTAAATGTTTGATAGAATTCGCCTGTGAAGCCATCTGGTCCTGGGCTTTTGTTTGTTGGAAGATTTTAAATCACAGTTTCAATTTCAGTGCTTGTGATTGGTCTATTCATAGTTTCTATTTCTTCCTGATTCAGTCTTGGTAGGCTGTGCATTTCTAAGAATTTGTCCATTTCTTCCAGGTTGTCCATTTTATTGGCATAGAGTTTCTTGTAGTAATCTCTCATGATCTTTTGTATTTCTGCAGAGTCACTTGTTACTTCTCCTTTTTCATTTCTAATTCTATTGATTTGAGTCTTCTCCCTTTTTTTCTTGATGAGTTTGGCTAATGGTTTATCAATTTTTTTATCTTCTCAAAGAACCAGCTTTTAGTTTTATTGATTTTTGCTATCGTTTCCTTCATTTCTTTTTCACTTATTTCTGATCTGATCTGTACGAATTCTTTCCTTCTGCTAACTTTGGGGGTTTTTTGTTCTTCTTTCTCTAATTGCTTTAGGTGCAGGGTCAGGTTGTTTACTCGAGATGTTTCCTGTTTCTTAAGGTGGGATTGTATTGCTATAAACTTCCCCCTTAGAACTGCTTTTGCTGCGTCCCATAGGTTTTGGGTCATCGTGTCTGCATTGTCATTTGTTTCTAGGTATTTTTTGATTTCCTCTTTGATTTCTTCAGTGATCACTTCGTTATTGAGTAGTGTATTGTTTAGCCTCCATGTGTTTGTATTTTTTACAGATCTTTTCCTGTAATTGATGGCTATTCTCATAGCATTGTGGTCGGAAAAGATACTTGATACAATTTCAATTTTCTTAAATTTACCAAGGCTTGATTTGTGACCCAAGATATGATCTATCCTGGAGAATGTTCCATGAGCACTTGAGAAAAATGTGTATTCTGTTGTTTTTGGATGGAATGTCCTATAAATATCAATTAAGTCCATCTTGTTTAATGTATCATTTAAAGCTTGTGTTTCCTTATTGATTTTCATTTTGGATGATCTGTGCATTGGTGAAAGTGGGGTGTTAAAGTCCCCTACTATGAGTATGTTACTGTCGATTTCCCCTTTTATGGCTGTTCGTATTTGCCTTATGTATTGAGGTGCTCCTATGTTGGGTGCATAAATATTTACAATTGTTATATCTTCTTCTTGGATCGATCCCTTTATCATTTTGTAGTGGCCTTCTTTGTCTCTTCTAATAGTCTTTATTTTAAAGTCTTTTTTGTCTGATATAAGAATTGCTACTCCAGCTTTCTTTTGATTTCCATTTGCATGGAATATCTTTTTCCATCCCCTTACTTTCAATCTGTATATGTCTCTAGGTCTGAAATGGGTGTATTGTAGACAGCATATATATGGGTCTTGTTTTTGTATCCATTCAGCCAATCTGTGTCTTTTGGTGGGAGCATTTAGTCCATTTACATTTAAGGTAATTATTGATATGTATGTTCCTATTCCCATTTCCTTAATTGTTTTGGGTTTGTTTTTGTAGGTATTTTCCTTCTGTTGTGTTTCTTGCCTAGAGAAGTTCCTTTAGCATTTGTTGTAAAACTGGTTTGGTGGTGCTGAACTCTCTCAGCTTTTGCTTGTCTGTAAAGGTTTTAATTTCTCCATCAAATCTGAATGAGATCCTTGCTGGTTAGAGTAGTCTTGGTTGCAGGTTTTTCTCCTTCATCACTTTAATTATGTCCCGCCACTCCCTTCTGGCTTGTAGAGTTTCTGCTGGGAGATCAGCTGTTAACCTGATGGGGATTCCCTTGTGTGTTATTTGTTGTTTTTGCCTTGCTGCTTTTAATATGATTTCGTTGTGTTTAATTTTTTGACAGTTTGATTAATATGTGTCTTGGCGTATTTCTCCTTGGATTTATTCTGTATGGGACTCTCTGTGCCTCCTGGACTTGATTAACTATTTCCTTTCCTATATTAGGGAAGTTTTCAACTATAATCTCTTCAAATATTTTCTCAGTCCCTTTCTTTTTCTCTTCTTCTTCTGGAACCCCTATAATTCGAATGTTGGTATGTTTAATATTGTCCCAGAGGTCTCTGAGACTGTCCTCTGTTCTTTTCATTCTTTTTTCTTTATTTTGCTCTGCAGCAGTTATTTCCACTATTTTATCTTCCAGGTCACTTATCCATTCTTCTGCCTCAGTTATTCTGCTATTGATCCCATCTAGAGTATTTTTCATTTCATTTATTGTTTTTAATCGATGCTTGATTCATCTTTAGTTCTTCTAGGTCCTTGTTAACTGTTTCTTGCATTTTGTCTATTCTATGTCCAAGATTTTGGATCTTGGAAATAGAATCTTGGATCATCTTTGCTATCATTATCCTGAATTCTTTTTCAGGTAGACTGCCTATTTCCTCTTCATTTGTTAGGTCTGGTGGGTTTTTATCTTGCTCCTTCTCCTGCTGTGAGTTTTTCTGTCTTCTCATTTTGCTTATCTTACTGTGTTTGGGGTCTCCTTTTTGCAGGCTGCAGGTTCTTAGTTCCCGTTGTTTTTCGTGTCTGTCCTCAGTGGCTAAGGTTGGTTTAGTGGGTTGTGTAGGCTTCCTGGTGGAGGGGACTAGTGCCTGTGTTCTGGTGGATGAGGCTGGATCTTGTCTTTCTGGTGGACAGGTCCACGTCTGATGGTGTATTTTGGGGTGTCTGTGGACTTTTTATGATTTTAGGCAGCCTCTCTGCTAATGGGTGGCATTGTGTTCCTGTCTTGCTATTTGTTTGGCATAGGGTGTCCAGCACTGTAGCTTGCTGATCGTTGAGTGAAGCTGGGTGCTGGTGTTGAGATGATCTCTGGAAGATTTTCGCCGTTTGATATTATGTGGAGCTGGGAGGTCTCTTGTGGACCAGTGTCCTGAAGCTGGCTCTCCCACCTCAGAGGCACAGCACTGACTCCTGGCTCCTCAATTTGGGATGATTTGTTGTCTATTCATGTATTCCACAGATGCAGGGTACATCATGTTGATTGTGGAGTTTTAATCCGCTGCTTCTGAGGGTGCTGGGAGAGATTTCCCTTTCTCTTCTTTGTTCTCACAGCTCCCGGGTGTCAGCTTTGGATTTGGCCCCGCCTCTCCATGTAGGTCGCCGGAGGGCGTCTGTTCTTCGCTCAGACAGGACAGGGTTAAAGGAGCAGCCGCTTTGGGGACTCTGGCTCACTCAGGCCGGGGGGCAGCGAGGGGCACGGAGTGCAGGTGGAGCCTGCAGCGGCAGAGGCCGGCGTGACGTTGCACCAGCCTGAGGCGCAGGTGCACCGTGCGTTCTCCCAGGGAAGCTGTCCCTGGATCCCGGGACCTCGGCAGTGACGGGCTGCACAGGCTCCCTGGAAGGGGGGCGTGGACAGTGACCTGCGCTCGCACACAGGCCTCGCGGCGGCGGCAGCAGTCCCAGCATTCCACGCCCGTCTCTGGGGTCCGTGCTTTCAGCTGCGGCTCGCACCCGTCTCTGGAGCTCCTCTAAGCAGCGCTCTTAATCCCCTCTCCTCGCGCACCAGGAAACAAAGAGGGAAGAAAAACTCTGTTGCCTCTTCGGCAGGTCCAAACTTTTTCCCAGACTCCCTCCCGGCTAGCTGTGGCGCATTAGCCCCTTCAGGCTGTGTTCATGCCGCCAACCCTAGTCCTCTCCCTGCGCTCCGACCGAAGACCGAGCCTCAGCTCCCAGCGCCACCCGCCCCGGTGGGCGAGCAGACAAGCCTCTCGGGCTGGTGAGTGCCGGTTGGCACCGATCCTCTGTGCGGGAATCTCTCTGCTTTGCCCTACCCAGGTACGTGGGGAATTTCTTGCCTTTTGGGAGGCCTGAGGTCTTCTGCCAGCGTACAGTAGGTGTTCTGTAGGAGTTGTTCCACGTGTAGCTGTATTTCTGGTGTATCTGTGGGGAGGAAGGTGATCTCCGCGTGTTACTCTTCCGCCATGTTCGCCGGAAGTCACCAAGTAATATTTGTTAAAGCAAACTCTCATTGTTCTTTTTCAAGATTTTCTTGGCTTTCCTTGTACTCTTTTCAAATCAGTTTGTCAGTCTGGGACAAAAACATCTCTTTGGGATTTTTATTGAACTTGCATTGACTTTGGAATAATCTCAGAGGGGGGTTTGTGAAGATCCTAATATTGGGTCTTTCTACCAAAGAAAGGTGTATTTTATGTACTTCAGTAAAGTTTTAGTCTTCTTTATATAGGTGTTGCATACTTCTTTTTGAGTTTATTCTTAGATGATTATTTTATAGCTCTGTTGCTCTTATGAGCAGGATAGTATCTATATCTATATAGTAATTGCAGTGACCTGCCCTCCTTCCGGAGCACCCAGTCCTTCCTGCCCCCTCCTGGTGCCACCTGCCCCTGGAACCCTCATCTTAGGATAGGTTTTTAAAAAATTAATTAATTAATTAATTAATTAATTAAGGCTGTGCCGGGTCTTTGTTGTGGCACATGGGATCTTCAGTGTGGTATGTGGGGATCTTTTAGTTGCAGCATCTGGACTTCTTAGTTGTGGCATGCATGCGGGATCTAGTTCCCTGACCAGTTATCGAACCCAGGCCCCCTGCATTGGGAGTGCGGAGTCTTACCCACTGGACCATCAGGGACGTCCCTGATAGTTGTTTTTTTAATTACATTTTCTAATTGATTATTGCTGATGTATAGCAAAGCTATTGATTTGTTTGTTGATTTTGCATTTAGCCTCTCTGCTGAGCTCTCTCGTTACTTCCTACTATAGTTTTTTTAGTTGAATTTGCTTGGATTTTCTAGATAGGTAGTCATATAATCTGCAAGTTTTGAGTTCTGTCTCCTACTTTACAATATTCGTATGTCTTATTTTATTTCCATAAGTGGTAGCAATGATAATAGCAATTCTTGGCTTATTCCTGACTTTAATTATTGTTTATGTGAAAGATGCTTAATCTCACTCATGAGATAATTGCTAATTGAAACCACACTGTGATTCCTTTTTTAAACCTATCAGAGTGTTAAAAATCAAAATGTTTGATAACACCTTTTTTTTGTTGTCAAGGCTGTGGGGTAAAAGACACCTTGCACATTGCAGGTGGGAGTTTAAATAGGTACAGTGCCTGTGGAAGGCAGTTTGGCGGCATTATATAAAGGTACACATGAATTATGTGTACTCTTATGGGTATATTAGTATACTTCATTAAAAGTTAAATATGCAAATTTCCTTTGATCCAGCAATCCCACTTCAGGGAATTTACATATATATATACACACGTATATACACACAGACATACATATATGCAAAATGAAATATGCAGTTTTATCTTTCATAAGCAAATAATCAAATACTATTACTATATAGGTATTAAAAAATAAGAATGAGGGAATCTCATGTACTGACAGGGAAAACAGTATCTTAAATTATTGTGACTATAAAAAAAAGCTTGGTATATACTATGCTACTTTTCATGTAGAAAGAGAGAGAAAGGACATATATTCATATTTGCTTATTTGCTGTAAGAAACTCTGGAGGGCTACACAGACTCTAATGAGTGGTTACTTGTGGGAGAGTGGGGGGGAACTGAATGGATAGGAAACAGATTTGGGAGTGAACCTGTCCATTATATACCTCTTTCTTTGATTTTTGAATTTTATGATTATATTTTAAAAATTAAATTAAAAATGGTTTCTTGAATTATTTCAGCTCTTCCAAGGACATTTTTTTCTTGCTCTTTCTGTGTTACATGTTTTCTTCAAAATGGCTGTCTCCTGATTCTGTTCGTATTAAAGAGTGACCTAGTAGAAGGGCTGACTGGGAGTTCTGTGTACCTAGGCAGGTTGTCAACTGGTTTTGGGGGGAGTGGGTGGGTGGCTAGCTTTTACACTTGGAGGGCCCAAATGCCAGAGTGTAGAGGGCTTTGTACTAGGGTGCCCTTATTTTTCCTAGTTTGTTGAATTTGGTATTCTGTCTGCAGGAATTTCTTTATTTTGGGGGGAGAGTTCATCAACTGTGTCATAATTCATACCTTCAGTTAACCCCTGTTTTTAGCCCTTTTCTCACTCTGGCTCTCTTTAGGATCAGTCTTCTTTGAGTGTGGAACCCCTCTGGGGTTTTGCCCTGCAAGTCAGCTCCCTCCCGGGTTGGAACCCTTTCTATTACATATTTCGGGTTGTAGCATTCCTTTGATTTGTGTTATCAGCTAGTTCTTTCCTGTTTGCTCTCTGTCAGAAATTGTTGAAATCTTGTATTTGCTATGCCATTTTCCATTCCTGTCTTTGACTTGTGATTTATACTTCTGTACTATTTTACCATCACTTTTTCAGGGTCTTGGAAAGTACAAGAGATATAGGTGTTCAGTTCACCTTCTTGAACTAGAAGGCGGCAGTGGTATATCTTAAGCTTGGATAAACTGTAGGGTCCTTGAGGACAAAGACTGACTTTTGTTCTTTTATCCCCAGAACCTGACACAGTGCTTGGCACTTGGTAAATGTTTATTGGTATGAACACACATGTATGAGAGAGAGAGAGGTTTGCCAGTGGAAAATTTACTATGTAATTCTGACTATTTAAATATGCATTCTTTCAATTGCTGGTTCCAAAAGTTGAAGAAATTATTGAGTCATTGACAAAGTACGATTGTATGCTGGATTTCCTATGGATAGAACCATGATAAGCTACAGGGGGAAACTTATCTTGAGCTTTTAACTCAAATGCTCCAAGATTATATATCAAATATATTGAAGGAGTACATATGGGACACAGATTTGTGAGATTTTCCCTATAATTTCAATCTCTATAGAAGTGCTTTTGCAATTGTCTTTATACATATTCCTGGGGCTTAAATCAGTGTGTTATCATTTTATGAAGGAAATAATGGTCACACATGGGTTATGATACATAGCCGTTGAACTCAGTAAGAGACTTCAGGTTTGAGGCCTGATTTTTGTGGACTATTTTACTTAGCTGTGTTTCTGCATTGCTGAATATAGAAGAGATACTCTGGTCACTGAAGCATACCCCTTTAGCAATGCCACCATGGTTTCTTACTGGAAAACTTTAAAAGAATGTATTATATACTTTTCAGCTTTACTAAATAGTCTCCTGAAAAAATCATTTAATGTTTTCCTGAGTATTGTTGTATAGCGCTTTAGTATAGTGCTGCCCTTAGGGGTTATTAAGAGGTAGGAAATAAAAGCTTCCATTTATTGATTATTATATTGTGCCAGGCACTGTGCTAAGTACTTTACATGTATATTACCATTTTATTTTCATATTATTCCTGTGAAATTTCACAAATGAAATAAAAAATGAATGAAGTTAAGTAATTTGCCCCAAATCTCTGAGGAGTGAGAGGCAGAACCATGATTGATTCCAGGTTTCTCCCACTCCAAAGCCTGAGTTCTGAAACTCTGTTTTATGGTCAAGAAGCTATTGGATCCATGATGAAAAGGCCCCAGATATACTATGCTTAGTGAAGTTCTTTGCCTGTTTTGTTAAAATTTGTTTTTCTTATTCATTGTTTACCCTTAGGCCACCAGCTATTACATTTTATTGTTGTCAGGTCTTTCCTCTTCAGACCAATGATTCTCAACCCAGGAATCCAGGCAGAAGATAAGGAGAGTGGACAGAATGGGGTGGTGGTGTGGTGATGAGGGAGGTAGAGAGTATAGTTTTATTTTTTTATTTTTTATTTTTTTGGCGGTATGCGGGCCTCTCACTGTTGTGGCCTCTCCCGTTGCTGAGCACAGGCTCTGGACGCGCAGGCTCAGCGGCTGGCTCACGGGCCCAGCCGCTCCACGGCATGTGGGATCCTCCCGGACCGGGGCACGAACCCGTGTCCCCTGCATCAGCAGGCGGACTCTCAACCACTGTGCCACCAGGGAAGCCCCGAGAGTATAGTTTTAAAAAGGCATATTTGATATTATGATGGCTTTAATTTTAGTCACAATATTTTAAGATTCTTAAAGACATCATATTTTATTGAGATATGATTTATCTATCATAAAATTCACCAATATAAATATCAGTGATTTTTAGCAAATTTATAGAGTTGTATAACCTTGATTACAATCTAATTTTAGAACATTTTCATCACCCCCAAAATATTTCTTGTGCCAGTTTGAAATCAGTCCTATTCCTATACCCCAGCCCAAGGCAACAAATAATCTATTTTCTGTCTCTATGGATCTGCATATTCTAGACATTTCATATAAATGTAACCATACAGTACGTGGTCTTTCCATTGGCTTCTTTCACATAGCATAATGTTATCAAGGTTCATCCTTATTGTAGCATGTATCAATACCTCATTTCTTTTTATTGCTGAACAATATTGTATTGCATGGATATAACACATTTTGTTTATCCAACTGTTGTTAGACATTTGGATTGTTTCCACCTTTTGGCTATTGTGACTAGTGCTGCTATGAACACTTGTGTATACGTTTTTGTGTGGACATAAGTTTTCATTTCTCTTGGGTAGATGGTATTCATATAGTAACTCTATGTTTAACTTGTTGAGGATCTGCCAGACTGTGTTCTATTGTACATTCCCACCAGCAATGTATTAGGGGTCTATTTTCTCCATATCCTCACCATCACTTGTTACTGTCTTGTCTTTTTTATTGTAACCATCCTCATGGGTATGGAGTAGTATTTGTGATTATGATTTGTATTTCTCTAATGAGTAACAATGTGGAACATCTTTTCATGTGTTTATTGGCCACTTGTATATCTTCTTTAGAGAAATACCTATTCAGATATTTAGCCCATTGGATTATTTATCTTTTCACTATTGAATTGTTGGAATTCTTTATATATTCTGAATACCAGTCCCTTATCAGGATATGATTTGCACATATTTTCTCGCAGCCTTTTCACTTTTCACTTCCTTGATGGCATCCTTTGAAGCACAAAAGTTTTAAATTTTGTTGCAGTCCAGCTTCTCAATTTTCTCTTTTATCACTTGTACTTTTGCTATTGTACTTAGGAAACCATTGCATAACCCAGAGGCATAGAATTTACTTTAATGTTTTCTTCTAAGAGTTTTATAGTTTCAGTCCATGTTCCACTTTGAGTTCATTTCTTGTATGGTGTGAGGTAGGAGTCCAACTTCATTCTTTTGTATGTGGATATCCAGTTGTCCCAGTACCTTTTGTTGAAAGACTGTTCTTTTCCCATTGAATTGTCTTGGCCTCTCTCTTGAAAATCAGTTGACCATAAATGTTAAGGTTTACTTCTAGACTCTCAATTCTATTTCATTGATCTATATACCCTTACCTTATTCTGTTCATTCCTAATTTAATTCTTTTGTGGTAGGAGAGCATACTTTGGTTTCAATCCTTTTAAATTTATTGAGATTTATTTTATTGCATAGTACATGATCAGTTCTCGAGATTTTTCCATGTGTGCTTGAAAAGAATGTATATTTTGTTCTTGCTGGGTGGAGTGTTCTATAGATAGCAGTTAGGTCAAGTTGATTGATAGTATTGGTCAAGTTTTCCAGATTCTTGCTCATTTTCTGTCTCATTTTTCTCCCCATTATTGAGAATGGGGCATTAACATCTTCTGCTGTTATTACTGAATTGTTTATTTCTCTCTTCAGTTTTCTCAGTTTTTATTTAATGTATTTGGGGCTCTGTTGTTAGATGTGTATATGTTTATAATTGTTATATTGTCCTGGTGAATTAATCTCTCCATGCTTATAAAATGTCCTTCTTTGTCTCTAGTAATATTTTTTGTCTTAGGGTTGGTTTTTAAAAGGCTGAAGGAACACTCATTTCCCCATTTCTCTACTTTGCTGCTCTTATTCTATAGTTTGGGAAACGAGGTGACCAGACATTATAATTAAAATTATTATACCAAAGCAGCACTACTTTCCCCTCTATTTTTATATTAGGATTCTGAGTAAGATTTCTTTTTTTTTTTTTTTTTTTTTTGCGGTACGCAGGCCTCTCACTGTTGTGGCCTCTCCCGTTGCGGAGCACAGGCTCCGGACACGCAGGCTCAGCGGCCATGGCTCACGGGCCCAGCCGCTCTGCGGCATGTGGGATCTTCCCGGACTTGGGCACGAACCCGTGTCCCCTGCATCGGCAGGCGGACTCTCAACCACTGCGCCACCAGGGAAGCCCCAAGATTGCATTTTTTAAAAGAGGCTCTGCAGTTACAAAATTTTGAAGGCTTTTTCCTACTTAAATTCTCTGATTTTTACCTATTTTTGTCTGCTTAGCAATCCTTTTGTCTTACTTATGGATCTTTGCTTTTGAGGTTTCTGGATAAGTTACCTTTAGTTAAGTGAATAGAGTTATTCTTTTTTTTTATTGAATAGAGTTATCCTTACTTAAAAATGTCCAATCTAAAATGTTAACATTTGGGGATGTGAGTGAAGGATATACTAAATTCTTTGTATATTCTTGCAGGTCTTTTTCCAAGTCCAAAATTATGTCAAAATAAGTTAAAGAAAAAATTGTCTACCTAAGTGAGGCATTCTTTTTTTTTTTTTTTTTTGTGGTACGCGGGCTTCTCACTGCTGTGGCCTCTCCCGTTGCGGAGCACAGGCTCCGGATGCGCAGGCTCAGCGGCCATGGCGCACGGACCCAGCCGCTCCGCGGCATGTGGGATCCTCCCGAACCGGGGCACGAACCCGTGTCCCCTGCATCGGCAGGCGGACTCTCAACCAGGGAAGCCCTAAGTGAGGCATTCTTAATTACCTTTTCCCACTTGCAGGTAATACTAGTCTTATTGACTTTCAAAGTATATTGATTTGGCAGTGTAGAGTACTGATGAAGATATGGAGGAACTGGAATTCTAATGTACTGCCCCTGGGAATGCAAAATGATACAACCACCTTGAAAAACAGATGGCAGTTTCTTTAAAGGTTAAGCATACATTTTCTGATACAGCCATTCTACTCTTAGGTACTTGCTCAGGATAAATGAGAGTATATGTCCATGTAAAGATTTGTACACAAATCTTCATAGCAACCTTATTCATAATAGTCCATAAGTGACATTCAACCCAAATGTCATCAAGAGGTGAATAAATAAACAAATTATGATATATCCAGATAATGGACTACTTAGAGGAATTACAAAGGGACAGGAGTGAGAGCTCTTGGTGGAGAAGCATATGTTCATTGTCTTGATTTTGGAGATGGTTTCAGAGGTGTACATCTGTGTCAAAATTTATCAAATTGTACATTTTAAACACATGTAATTTACTGTATGACAATTATACCTGAGAAAGTTGATTAAAAGAATTTTAAGCCCCTTGGGGAAAAATATGATGGATAGAAGGGTATGAGAACTAGATTGCTAACCAACGTTCATGCAATATGAAGACTTATTGAGCTATATGCCAAGTAGTCTGCTAAGCACTGAGGACTACAGTGGTAAACAAGATAAGACACAGTCCCTGGAGTCTGCTGGTTGCTAAGATTGGACAGAAAAAAGAGCAAACTTCTTATTAAGAAAAAAGGGATTAAACAGTCAGGTGCCTTTTCTCCTTAATGATTTCCTTTGTGGGGTGATTTTAATATATCCTTTTTTCCCCTTCAGGTTGCTATGGAAACATATGACCACATAAAAGGAAGTCTATTCTGATAATTTTGATACCTGAGATGCGACTGGACTGAAGAGTGGAACAGGAAAAATTTTAGTGCCAACCTTAATTACAATGGATACTGATTCAGGGGAGCCAGCTAGCACAGAGGATTCTGAGAAACCTGATGGAGTTTCATTGGAAAACAGAGTTCGTCAGGTTGCAGCAACTTTGACAGTGGAAGCTAGACTAAAGGAGAAAAACAGTACCTTCTGTGCTTCTGGAGAAACTATAGAAAGGAAGAGATTCTTTCGAAAGAGTGTTGAGATGACAGAAGATGGCAAAGTTGCTGAATCTTCCTCCAAAGATGAGAGAATAAAGACTGCAACAAATATTCCAAGAGTAGAAAAGCTTCCTACAAATGTGCTAAGAGGCAGACAAGAAGTTAAATATGAGCAATGTTCAAAGGGAATGTCAGAATCCTCAAAAGATTGTTTCAAGGAGAAAAATGAAAAGGAAATGGAAGAAGAAGCAGAAATGAAGGCTGTAGCTACTTCTCCTAGTGGCAGATTCCTGAAATTTGACATAGAGCTGGGAAGAGGAGCATTTAAAACAGTATATAAAGGACTGGACACTGAAACATGGGTTGAGGTTGCTTGGTGTGAGCTGCAGGTACGTATACAATCTTCTTGGTTTTAATAAATTCCAGTTTTAGCTGGCCTGGGCTTCTGAGTGATCCAGTATTAAAATGTATCATGGATTAAAATAAAACGAAGGACTTGTCCCCACATCCCTGAAATTATGCTCCTTTGTTAGATCCTCTTAGGAGCTCATGCCAAACTTTTGTTTTTCCTGTTGTTTTCCCCTCTGTTTTAAAGGGAAAAAGTCTATTCTGCCTTTTTTTGGAGAAATGCTCCTAATTCATTACCCTTAGGAAATTCCCGAAACTCTTAATGTCTCATTTTGAAAACTTTTAGTAAATGTATGCCTTATGAGTTGATTGTTATACTAAATTTTATTTTGTTTTATTTTATTTTATTTTTTATTTTTATTTTTTTGCGGTATGCAGGCCTCTCACTGTTGTGGCCTCTCCCGTTGCGGAGCACAGGCTCAGCGGCCATGGCTCACAGGCCCAGCTGCTCCGCGGCATGTGGGATCCTCCCGGACTGGGGCACGAACCCGTGTCCCCTGCATCGGCAGGCAGACTCTCAACCACTGCGCCACCAGGGAAGCCCTATACTAAATACTTGAGAGTGTGATATGTTAGGGATATATGCAGTATGATATTTCCCATCTCTCTTTTTCTTTCAACAAACTTTTGGGGGTTCATGTGTTGTTTTTCAGAACAGGAAATGGTTTTCTTGTTTCTTTGAGGGCTTCTAGTAATATAAACTCCTCTCCATGCCTTTGAGTTTACCTCAGAGAGGATCTCTGGAAGAAATAATCACCAGAATCTACTGAGCTTAGTCAACTGGAATGTTGTTTAGGAAGGAGAAGTGAAAGCATCAGAAGAAGAGTTGAATTACCTAGATATTTGTTTCCATAATAAATGTTTATATGGTACTTGTAACTAATGAAGGACTAAATGGAGACAGAACATCATAGAAAGGGTTATAATAGGAATAGTTTCAGACAGATGTAGGTTAAATATAAGGAAAACCTTTGTGACCTCAGCCAGCTCATGGGAAATGGTCAGTGTTCACAAGAGATGCTTAAAATTAAGATTAAATAAAGCCAATCACTAAGTACAGGTTTTTTTGTTGTTCAAATTCCAGTGGTCTCTGTGTGTAGGTGTGTATGTACCATGATTTCACGCCTTCTGAATTTGCTATAGATTGCCATTTAGATAGGTTGAAATTTAGTCTTGGTCCCTGCATTTCTAGGAAGCCTTTTGTTTCAAAACTTTACTCTGTTTTTTTCTGTTTTTTTAAAAAAACTTTACTCTCCTTTTGTTTCAAAACACTCTGTCAGTGTTTGCTTTGTATGCAGATTCAGGAGACTATTGTCAGAGACTGAGATTCTGTAAGTCTGGGGTGGGATGCAAGACTGCAATTTTAACAAGCTTTCAAAGTGCTTCGAGTGTAGGAAGTCCCTTGACGACTCTTTGGAATGAAAGTTACCTAGCAGTCAAGCCATTCTAGTAGTTCTTAAAAGATGTGTGCGTGTGCTGTCTGGGGTTTACTTGGTTTTCTTCTTACCCCCTTTTTACCCTTTAAGAATTTTATTTTAAGGTCTGTGTCACAGTAGGAATATTAGATACTGCGAGTAAACAAACATTAAGATCGCCTGAAATTATACTACTTTGAGGATGCTTTAAACATTTCAGTATATATCTTTATGGACTCTTTCTTTTGCATAAATGTATATATGACTGTATGCCACCCCCATGGAATCGTACTATTAGGTTTGAACAAAACTTTTTTTTAAAATTTATCTTGAACATCTTTTCATTACTGGTAATTGTACATTTACATCATTATTTTTAATAGATGCCCTTATAAGTTATTCAATCAGTTCTCTATTGTTGGACTTCTAGATTTTTCTCTGATATGTCACTATTATAACCATGGTTGTGATCAATATCCTTGCATATATATATATTGAAAATTATGTAAATTTTAATTTAATCTCTGCATTGTGATTTCAGTAACACTCATCTTTTTTTGGGGTGGGGGCCACAAAATGTAAAATATTTACTATCTGGTCCTTTGTTGTTGTTGCTATTGTCATTTGCTTTTTTTCTTCCAGTTTTATTGAGATATAATTGACATACAACACTGTGTAAGTTTAAGGTGTACAGCATAATGATTTGACTTAAATACATCATGAAATGATTATCACAGTAAGTTTAGTGAACATCGTCTCAAATAGATACAAAATTAAATAGAAAAAAATATTTTTTCCTTGTGATGAGAAACCTTAGGATTTACTCCCTTAACAATTTTCATAGATAACATACAGTAATAGTGTTATCTTTAGCATGTTGTACATTACATCTCTAGTACTTATTTATATTATAAATCTTTTGACTGCAGTAACACTCATCTTTTAGTGATACTCTGTTTGTAAATGGGGGAGATAATTTCCGTTCACTTGGTAGTAGGACACGTAGGGAAGGTATGTCAAGTATTTTGCAAATTGTGTACTCTAGCTATGCTAAAGAATGTTTCGGTAAAACTTGAAAATATTTTAGTGGTAGGAACTGCCTAGGGGGATACCTTCTATTATTCACCTGTGGAAAGGTTGAAAGATCCCATAAGGTCTTATTACTCCAAGTGTAGTCTCTGGACCAGCAGCATGGACATCACCTGGGAACTTGGAGCTGCAGGTTCCTAGGCCTCATCCCAGACTATTGAATCAGAGTCTACCTCTTAGTAACATCTGCAGGTGATTTGTATGCACAGTAGAGCTTGAAAAGCACTGAAATAAGGGACTAATTCCAAGAGCTAGCTGAATCAGAGGAGGAATTCCCTTAATACACCAACATGAGCTTTATATTATATCATATATACTGATTCCTGGCATCCACTCCAGACTTTCTAAATTAGTATCTTCAGGAGGTGAGGCCCAGGAACTTACTTTTTAAAAGAAATTAATTAATTAATTAATTTTGGCTGTGCTGGGTCTTCGTTGCTGCATGCGGGCTCTAGTTGCGGTGAGCAGGGGGGCTACTCTTCCTTGCGGTGTGCGGGCTTCTCATTGCGGTGGATTCTCTTGTTGTAGAGCACGGGCTCTAGGTGTATGGGCTTCAGGAGTTGTGGCTCGTGGGCTCTAGAGTGCAGGCTCAGTAGTTGTGGCACAGGGGCTTAGTTGCTCCGTGGCATGTGGGGTCTTCCCGGACCAGGGCTCAAACCCTTGTCCCCTGCATTGGCAAGCGGATTCTTAACCACTGTGCCACCAGGGAAGCCCCAGGAACTTACTTTTATTATTTATTTATTTATATTTTTTATGAAGTTTTATTTTATTATTATTATTTTTTGGTCACACTGTGCAGCTTGAGGGATCTTAGTTCCCCAACCAGGGATCGAAACTGTGGCCCCTGCAGTGGAAGCTCAGAGTCCTAACCACTGGACTGCCAGGGAATTCCCTACAGGAACTTACTTTTAAAAGTTCTCCAGGTAATTGGATATATAGCCAGATTTGGGGATCTCTCATGTGGAGCAAATGTTGTAAATTTTAATTTACAAAAATAAAGTACATTTTAATTTATACAAAGAACAGCAATTGCAGTCTTCTATTTGAAAGGAATGTCAGAATTAGTGGACTTAGTTGATACAATTTTTGGATCTCATGTCACTTTCTGCATATTTGGAATTAGGAAAAACTAACTTATTTAGAATCCCAGAAGGATAAGGGCATCATCTTTTAATTACTTTCCTGTGAGTAGTATGCAGTTTGTAATGTACGATTTCTCATATCTTTTCTGTAAAGTCTTACTCTTTATTATATAATTAAATAATTTTGTTGAAAAACATCCCAGTGAGCAGTTTAAATGTTTAAATTATTCTTGATTCTTTCCCAACCTTTGTTTATATATATGTGTGTGTATAATATATAAAATTGGTGTGTCTATACTTTTATTATCAATTTGACATATATTTTCTATTTATTAACATCATTAAAATATGTAAACTATATTTTATTGCATACACACCATCTCTTAATTTTCTCCCCTGAAATTTGGCAGTTCTTTTCTTTCTTAAAATTTTACTTTTGCATGTTTGATTTGAAATTCACAGCTCAAAAAAAGGTTTTTATACCTTTTTCTCTTGATGGCATTTCCACCTATTGTAGATATTTGAGCCTTGTGTAACAATTCTTAAAAGCCTCATATCCATTTATTTAGAATACATGGACTTTAGGGCAGTGCAAAGAACCAGGAGAGACAGATTTTACTGCTGATATTTGACTTTGAGGATGTTAAAAACAAACAAATCCTTTGATGATGTGGGTCAGATTTAGGATTTGGCCATAAACATTTGCATTTCAACAGTTTGTCATATTTTATGGTTTCTATAATTTGATTTTTTTTTTTTCTTTTTGCGGTATGTGGGCCTCTCACTGTTGTGGCCTCTCCCGTTGCGGAGCACAGGCTCCGGATGCGCAGGCCCAGCGGCCATGGCTCACGGGCCCAGCCGCTCCGCGGCATATGGGATCCTCCCAGACCGGGGCACGAACCCGTATCCCCTGCATCGGCAGGCGGACTCTTAACCACTGCGCCACCAGGGAGGCCCTATAATTTGATTTTTTAATGCATTATTGGGAAGAACCTGTTGTTCTTTGTAAAGAACTTGTAAATTACTTGGTAATTGCTTGGTAAATTGGTAATTTATTGTGAGTGAGGGCTGTCAGTCATACATTTTATTTAGAAGGCTTTTAGTTCATGATGTTGAAAGACCTGGTCACATGTCACTAAAAGACCTGTTTAGTAACTTTTAGAAGGAGTCAGTCACAAGAGTTTGTAATAGTTTTCTCCTACACTAACAATGTGAAAATCAACAACACCTTGCTTTTACATATGGAAACACAACCAGTTTTTGCTTTACTTCTGCTAGCATGCTTGTCATTTGTTTTCTTGATGGAACTGAGTTTTCATATAACGCTATTTTCCAATTGAAGGAACATCGTAGATATGTAAAATTTTTTGTTATTTGACTGTTTCTAAAATGTATTTGAGTGTGCTTGTAATAAGCTTCACTATGGGGTAAATTCTGTGATTGTGTGCTTTTCAAGGTAATTAAACAGGCCTTCCTTAAGTAACATCTAACAACTAGACCTCTAACAAGTCAGCTATAGTCTCTGAACTGAACCAAAAATGGCACTGAAAAGAAAGATTAAAAAAAAGACATAGTTGACTGTAGCAAGTTGATGTGTTGAGTGAGCATTCTTATACACTTTGATTATAGTAGTGAATATATTCCAAGCAATGCAGTAGAAGTAACAGTTTAAAGATCTGTACTTCCATGCCTAAAGTATCTTATCAAAATTGTGGAGGAACTTGTTTCTGTTTTATTTTCATTTATCAAATAAAAACACTTTGGGGAGAAGTATATTTTTAGGCAGATGTACATTTAATTGTGAAATTAGAATTAGATAATAATGTGAAAATAGCTGAATTTCCAATAAAGGAAAAAGTAATTAAAAATATATGCTAGAACAGGGAGATCAGCTCGGTTCTTTGTGACCGCCTGGAGGGGTGGGATAGGGAGGGTGGGAGGGAGACGCAAAAGGGAGGGGATATGGGAACATATGTATATGTATAACTGATTAAATTTGTAAAATAAAATAAAAAAAATCTAAAAAAAAATATATGCTAGAATTTCTGTTTCTGAATAAATATTGTTGTCTAAAGTATTCACTCTGGGATATTTTTTCCCTTAAAATAGTTTTGTTATGACCCTCTTCGAAGTGATTCCAGATTCTGTTAGAGCTACACAAGAAAATGCTTCATTACATATAAGCACACCCTAAATAGTGTTATTCAGTTTTAATTTCCCACTGTCTTCATCAGACCCAGCCCTCAAAGTACAATACTCTCATAGGCAAAGAATGATTACATCGAAGGAAGGAGGGATAAAACTTGCTTAACTATGTATGTTCTAGTTGCTTTGTTTAAAAGCTAGTCACATAACTTTATTAAGTATAAACCAAAGACAGATGTTTTCATAAAATGACAAAGGGTGAGAGTGGCAGGAGACAGACTTGGTCTGGGAAATACCATTAATTTCCCCAGTTAGTGCAATGAATTAGTTTTGAGCTAACTATCTGCTTGATAGATAACAAATTGATACATCTAGTTGGATGAATGAATAATTGCACCCCAAAGATGTTCATGTCCTAATCCCTGGAACCTATAATTATGTTACATAACATTGCAAAATGGATTTTGCAGCTACAATTAAACTAAAGACCTTGTGATAGGTAGATTATCCTGGAATATCTGGGTGGGCCCAGTGTAATCACAAGGATCCTTTTTAAAAAATATATTCATTTATTTATTTGTCTGCGTTGGGGCTTAGTTGCGGCACGCGGGATCTTTCGTTGCGCTGCGCGGGCTTCTTTCTAGTTGTGATGTGCGGGTTTTTCTCTCTCTAGGTGTGGCGCATGGGCTCCAGGGTGTGCGGGCTCTGTAGTTTGTGGCGCGCAGGCTCCAGGGTGTGTGGGCTCTGTAGTTTGTGGCACACGGGCTCTCTCGTTGACGTGTGCAGGCTCAGTAGTTGGGCTGCACAGGCTTAGTTGTCCTGCAGCATGTGGGAACATCTTAGTTCCCCGACCAGGGATCGAACCCACGTCCCTTGCTTTGGAAGGTGGATTCTTTACCACTGGACCACTAGGGAAGTCCCACAAGGGTCCTTTTGAGAGGAAGGATGGCCATTAGTCAGAAGGAAATCTGACAATGGAAGCTGAGGTTGCAGTGATAGGAATGTGGGCAACCTCTAAAAGCTGGGAAAGGCAAGGAAACAGATTCTTCCCTAGAGCATACAGAAGGAACACAGCCTTGCCAACACCTTGATTTTAGTTGAGAGAGACTCATTTGGATTTTTTTTTTTCGGTACGCGGGCCTCTCACTTTTGTGGTCTCTCCTGTTGCGGAGCACAGGCTCCGGACGCGCAGGCTCAGCGGCCATGGCTCTCGGGCCTAGCCGCTCCGCGGCATGTGGCATCTTACTGGACCGGGGCACGAACCCATGTCCCCTGCGTCGGCAGGTGGACTCTCAACCACTGCGCCACCAGGGAAGCCCTCATTTGGATTTTTGATCTCTACAATTGGAAGATAATAAATTTGTGTTGTTTTAAGCCACTAAATTTGTGGTAATTTGTTATAGCAGCAATAGGAAATGAATACAGTACACATAGCTATGATTCATTCATTTGTTCATTCATTCAACAAATAAATATTCAGTACCTACAGTGTACCAGAACTGTGCTGCTAGGGACGTAATGGGGATAAAAATCAGACACAGGCACCATTTTCATAAAGCTTACAGTAGAGGGAGTTTATAGTCAGTAAGAAGAAGGCTTGGAGATTGGAATTAGTGAAAAGATGAAAGGGCTGTTAAATATAGATTTGTTTGAAAGAAATGGTAGGGTTGTGAATAGCAAGCAACATGGATACTACTCCTTTACTACTTAGTTTTCTTTTTTATTTAGAGGTAACTTGCTACTAACAGAATAGCAAAGATACTACAGAAGTTCCTGTATGTTCTTCACTCAGTTCTCCCTTATGCTAATATTTTTTTTGCAGCTTTATTGGAGTATAATTGCTTCACAATGGTGTGTTAGTTTCTGCTTTATAACAAAGTGAATCAGTTATACATATACATCTGATCCTATATCCCTTCCCTCTTGCGTCTCCCTCCCTCCCACCCTCCCTATCCCACCCCTCCAGGCGGTCACAAAGCACCGAGCTGATCTCCCTGTGCTATGCGGCTGCTTCCGACTAGCTATCTACCTTACGTTTGGTAGTGTATATATGTCCATGCCTCTCTTTTGCTTTGTCACAGCTTACCCTTCCCCCTCCCCATATCCTCAAGTCCATTCTCAAGTAGGTCTGTGTCTTTATTCCTGTCTTACCCTTGGGTTCTTCATGACATTTTTATTTCTTAAATTCCATATATATGTGTTAGCATACGGTATTTGTCTTTCTCTTTCTGACTTACTTCACTCTGTATGACAGACTCTAGGTCTATCCACCTCATTACAAATAGCTCAGTTTCGTTTCTTTTTATGGCTGAGTAATATTCCATTGTATATATGTGCCACATCTTCTTTATCCATTCATCCATTGATGGACACTTAGGTTGTTGCCATCTCTGGGCTATTGTGAATAGAGCCGCAATGGACATTTTGGTACATGTCTCTTTTTGAATTATGGTTTTCTCAGGGTATATGCCTAGTAGTGGGATTGCTGGGTCATATGGTAGTTCTATTTTTAGTTTTTTAAGGAACCTCCATACCGTTCTCCATAGTGGCTGTACCAATTCACATTCCCACCAGCAGTTCAAGAGTGTTCCCTTTTCTCCACACCCTCTCCAGCATTTATTGTTTCTAGAGTTTTTGATGATGGCCATTCTGACCGCTGTGAGATGATACAGCATTGTAGTTTTGATTTGCATTTCTCTAATGATTAGTGATGTTGAGCATTCTTTCATGTGTTTGTGGGAAGTCTGTATATCTTCTTTGGAGAAATGTCTATTTAGGTCTTCTGCCCATTTTTGGATTGGGCTGTTTGTTTTTTTGCTATTGAGCTGCATGAGCTGCTTATAAATTTTGGAGATTAATCCTTTGTCAGTTGCTTCATTTGCAAATATTTTCTCCCATTCTGAGGGTTGTCTTTTGGTCTTCTTTATGGTTTCCTTTGCTGTGCAAAAGCTTTGAAGTTTCATTAGGTCCCATTTGTTTATTTTTGTTTTTATTTCCATTTCTCTAGGAGGTGGGTCCAAAAGGATCTTGCTGTGATTTATGTCATAGAGTGTTCTGCCTAGGTTTACTCTAAGAGTTTGATAGTTTCTGGCCTTACATTTAGGTCTTTTATCCATTTTGAGCCTATTTTTGTGTATGGCATTAGGGAGTGATCTAATCTCATACTTTTACATGTCCCTGTCCAGTTTTCCCAGCACCACTTACTGAAAAGGTTGTCCTTGCTCCACTGTACATTCCTGCCTCCTTTATCAAAGATAAGGTGACCATATGTGCGTGGGTTTATCTCTGGGCTTTCTATCCTGTTCCATTGATCTGTCTTTCTGTTTTTGTGCCAGTACCATATTGTCTTGATTACTGTAGCTTTGTAGTGTAGTCTGAAGTCAGGGAGCCTGATTCCTCCAGCTCCGTTTTTCGTTCTTAAGATTGTTTTGGCTACTCGGGGTCTTTTGTGTTTCCATACAAATTGTGAAATTTCTTGTTCTAGTTCTGTGAAAAATGCCAGTGGTAGTTTGATAGGGATTGCATTGAATCTGTAGATTGCTTTGGGTAGTAGAGTCATTTTCACAATGTTGATTCTTCCAATCCAAGAACATGGTATATCTCTCCATCTATTTGTATCATCTTTAATTTCTTTCATCAGTGTCTTATAATTTTCTGCATACAGTTCTTTTGTCTCCTTAGGTAGGTTTATTCCTAAATATTTTATTCTTTTTGTTGCAGTGGTAAATGCAGTGGTAAATGTTTTCTTGATTTCACTTTCAGATTTTTCATCATTAGTATATAGGAATGCCAGAGATTTCTGTGCATTAATTTTGTATCCTGCTACTTTACCAAATTCATTGATTAGCTCTAGTAGTTTTCTGGTAGCATCTTTAGGATTCTCTATGTATAGTATCATGTCATCTGCAAACAGTGACAGCTTTACTTCTTCTTTTCCGATTTGGATTCTTTTATTTCCTTTTCTTCTCTGATTGTTGTGGCTAAAACTTCCAAAACTATGTTGAATAGGAGTGGTGAGAGTGGGCAATCTTGTCTTGTTCCTGATGTTAGTGGAAATGCTTTCAGTTTTTCACTATTGAGGACGATGTTGGCTGTCGGTTTGTCATGTATGGCCTTTATTCTGTTGAGGAAAGTTCCCTCTATGCTACTCTCTGCAGGGTTTTTATCATAAATGTGTGTTGAATTTTGTCAAAAGCTTTCTCCGCATCTATTGAGATGATCATATGGTTTTTCTCCTTCAGTTTGTTAATATGGTGTATCACGTTGATTGATTTGCATATATTGAAGAATCCTTGCATTCCTGGAATAAACCCCACTTGTTCATGGTGTATGATCCTTTTAATGTGCTGTTGGATTCTGTTTGCTAGTATTTTGTTGAGGATTTTTGCATCTATGTTCATCAGTGATCTTGGCCTGTAGTTTTCTTTCTTTGTGACATCCTTGTCTGCTTTTGGTATCAAGGCGATGGTGGACTCGTAGAATGAGTTTGGGAGTGTTCCTCCCTCTGCTATATTTTGGAAGAGCTTCAGAAGGATAGGTGTTAGCTGTTCTCTAAATGTTTGATAGAATTCGCCTGTGAAGCCATCTGGTCCTGGGCTTTTGTTTGTTGGAATATTTTTAATCACAGTTTCAATTTCAATGCTTGTGATTGGTCTGTTCATATTTTCTATTTCTTCCTGATTCAGTCTTGGCAGGTTGTGCATTTCTAAGAATTTGTCCATTTCTTCCAGGTGGTCCATTTTATTGGCATAGAGTTGCTTGTAGTGATCTCTCATGATCTTTTGTATTTCTGCAGTGTGATTTGTTACTTCTCCTTTTGCATTTCTAATTCTATTGATTTGAGTCTTCTCCCTTTTTTTCTTGATGAGTCTGGCTAATGGTTTATCAATTTTGTTTATCTTCTCAAAGAACCAGCTTTTAGTTTTATTGATCTTTGCTATCGTTTCCTTCATTTCTTTTTCATTTATTTCTGATATGATTTTTATGATTTCTTTCCTTCCGCTAAATTTGGGGTTTTTTGTTCTTCTTTCTCTAATTGCTTTAGGTGCAAGGTCAGGTTGTTTATTCGAGATGTTTCTTGTTTCTTAAGGTGGGATTGTATTGCTATAAACTTCCCTCTTAGAACTGCTTTTGCTGCATCCCATAGGTTTTGGTTCGTCGTGTCTCCCTTGTCATTTGTTTCTAGGTATTTTTTGATTTCCTCTTTGATTTCTTCAGTGATCTCCTGGTTGTTTAATACTGCATTGTTTAGCCTCCAAGTGTCTGTATTTTTTACAGATCTTTTCCTGTAATTGATATCTAGTCTCATAGCATTGTGGTCGGAAAAGATACTTGATAAAATTTCATTTTCTAATATTTACCAAGGCTTGATTTGTGACCTAAGATATGATCTATCCTGGAGAGTGTTCCATGAGCACTTGAGAAAAATGTGTATTCTGTTGTTTTTGGATGGAATGTCGTATAAATATCAATTAAGTCCATCTTGTTTAATGTATCATTTAAAGCTTGTGTTTCCGGGCCTCCCTGGTGGCGCAGTGGTTAAGAGTCCGCCTGCCGATGCAGGGGATACGGGTTCGTGCCCCAGTCTGGGAGGATCCCATATGCCGCGGAGCGGCTGGGCCCGTGAGCCATGGCCGCTGGGCCTGCGCATCCGGAGCCTGTGCTCCGCAACGGGAGAGGCCACAACAGTGAGAGGCCCGCATACCGCAAAAAGAAAAAAAAAAAAAAAAAGCTTGTGTTTCCTTATTTATTTTCATTTTGGATGATCTGTCCATTGGTGAATGTGGGGTGTTAAAGTCCCCTACTATGAGTGTGTTACTGTCGATTTCCCCTTTTATGGCTGTTAGTATTTGCCTTATGTATTGAGGTGCTCCTATGTTGGGTGCATAAATATTTACAATTGTTATATCTTCTTCTAGGATCGATCCCTTGATCATTATGTAGTGTCCTTCTTTGTCTCTTCTAGTAGTCTTTATTTTAAAGTCTGTTTTGTCTGATATGAGAAATGCTACTCCAGCTTTCTTTTGGTTTCCATTTGCATGGAATATCTTCTTCCATCCCCTTAGTTTCAGTCTGTATGTGTCTCTAGGTCTGAAGTGGGTCTCTTGTAGACAGCATATATATATATATGGGTCTTGTATTTTTATCCATTCAGCCAATCTGTGTCTTTTGGTGGGAGCATTTAGTCCATTTACATTTAAGGTAATTATCGATATGTATGTTCCTATTCCCATTTTCTTAATTGTTTTGGGTTTGTTATTGTAGGTCTTTTCCTTCTGTTGTGTTTCTTGCCTAGAGAAGTTCCTTTAGCATTTGTTGTAAAGCTGGTTTGGTGGTGCTGAACTGTCTCAGCTTTTGCTTGTCTGTAAAGGTTTTAATTTCTCCATCAAATCTGAATGAGATCCTTGCTGGGTAAAGTAATCTTCGTTGCAGGTTTTTCTCCTTCATCACTTTAAATATGTCCCGCCACTCCCTTCTGGCTTGTGGAATTTCTGCTGAGAGATCAGCTGTTAACCTGATGGGGATTCCCTTGTGTGTTATTTGTTGTTTTTCCCTTGCTGCTTTTAATATGATTTCTTTGTGTTTAATTTTTGACAGTTTGATTAATATGTGTCTTGGTGTATTTCTCCTTGGATTTATTCTGTATGGATCTCTCTGTGCCTCCTGGACTTGATTAACTCTTTCCTTTCCCATATTAGGGAAGTTTTCAAGTATAATCTCTTCAAATATTTTCTCAGTCCCTTTCTTTTTCTCTTCTTCTTCTGGAACCCCTATAATTCGAATGTTGGTATGTTAATATTGGCCCAGAGGTCTCTGAGACTGTCCTCAGTTCTTTTCATTCTTTTTTCTTTATTTTGCTGTGCATCAGTTATTTCCACTATTTTATCTTCCAGGTCACTTATCCATTCTTCTGCCTCAGTTATTCTGCTATTGATCCCACCTAGAGTATTTTTGTTGTTGTTGTTGTTGTTGTACGCGGGCCTCTCACTGTTGTGGCCTCTCCCTTTGCGGAGCATAGGCTCTGGATGCGCAGGCTCAGCATCCATGGCTCATGGGCCCAGCCACTCCGCGGCATGTGTGATCTTCCCAGACTGGGGCACGAACCTGTGTCCTCTGCATCGGCAGGCGGACTCTCAACCACTGCACCACCAGGGAAGCCCTAGAGTATTTTTAATTTCATTTATTGTGTTGCTCATCGTTGCTTGATTCATCTTTAGTTCTTCTAGGTCCTTGTTAACTATTTCTTGCATTTTTTCTATTCTATTTCCAAGATTTTGCATCATCTTTACTTTCATTATTCTGAACTCTTTTTCAGGTAGACTGCCTATTTCCTTTTCATTTGTTAGGTCTGGTGGGTTTTTATCTTGCTCCTTCACCTGCTGTGTGTTTTTCTGTCTGCTCATTTTGCTTATCTTACTGTGTTTGGGGTCTCCTTTTTGCCGGCTGCAGGTTCGTAGTTCCTATTGTTTTTGTTGTCTGTCCCCAGTGGCTAAGTTTGTTTCAGTGGGTTGTGTAGGTTTCCTGTTGGATGGGACTGGTGCCTGTGTTCTGGTGGATGAAGCTCGATCTTGTCTTTCTGGTGGACATGTCCACGTCTGGTGGTGTGTTTTGGGGTGTCTGTGGCCTTATGATGTTTTTAGGCAGCCTCTCTGCTAATGGGTGGGGTTGTGTTCCTGTCTTGCCAGTTGTTTGGCATAGGGTGTCCAGCACTGTAGCTTGCTGGTCGTTGAGTGAAGCTGGGTGCTGGTGTTGAGATGGAGATCTCTGGGAGATTTTCGCTGTTTGATATTATGTGGAGCTGGGAGGTCTCTTGTGGACCAGTGTCTTGAAGTTGTCTTTCCCACCTCAGGGGCACAGCACTGACTCCTGGCTGCAGCAGCAAGAGCCTTTCATCCACACCGCTCAGAATAAAAAGGATAAAAAGTAGAAAGAAAGAATTAATAGAAGAAAAAGAAAGAAAGAAAGAAAGAAGCGAGGGAGGGATAAAGGAGGGCAGGAAGGAGGGAAGGAAGGAAAAAGGAAAGAAAGAAGATAAAGTAAAATAAAGTATGATAAAATATAATAAATTTATTAAAATAAAAAATAATTATTAGGAAACAAAAAAAGAGACGGATAGAACCCTGGGACAAATGGTTGAAGCAAAGCTATACAGACAAAATCTCACACAGAAGCATACAGATACACACTCTGAAAAAGAAGAAAAGGGGAAAAAATCATACATCTTGCTCTCAAAGTCCACCTCCTCAATTTGGGATGATTCGTTGTCTATTCATGTATTCCACAGATGCAGGGTACATCAAGTTGATTGTGGAGCTTTAATCCGCTGCTTCTGAGGCTGCTGGGAGAGATTTCCCTTTCTCTTCTTTGTTCTCACATCTCCCAGGGCTCAGCTTTGGATTTGGCCCCGCCTCTGTGTGTAGGTCGCCATAGTGCATCTGTTCTTCACTCAGGCAGGACGGGGTTAAAGGAGTAGCCGCTTCGGGGACTCTGGCTCACTCAGGCCGGGGGGAGTGAGGGGTACAGAGTGCGGTGTGAGCCTGCGGTGGCAGAGGCTGGCGTGACGTTGCACCAGCCTGAGGCGCGCCGTGCGCTTTCCCGGGGAAGCTGTCCCCGGATCCCGGGACCCCGGCAGTGGCGGATTGCACAGGCTCCCCAGAAGGGGGGCGTGGACAGTGACCTGCGCTTGCAAACAGGCCTCTTGGGGGCAGCAGCAGCAGCCCCAGCGTCCCACGTCAGTCTCTGCGGTCCACGTTTTTAGCTGCGGTTCGCGCCCATCTCTGGAGCTCCTTTCAGCAGCGCTCTTAATCCCTCTCCTCGCGCACCAGGAAACAAAGAGGGAAGAAAAAGTCTCTTGCCTCTTTGGCAAGTCCAGACTTTTTCCCGGACTGCCTCCCGGCTAGCCGTGGTGCACTAACCCCCTGCATGCTGTGTTCACACCGCCAACCCCATTCCTCTCCCTGCGCTCCATCCGAAGCCCGAGCCTCAGCTCCCAGCCCCTCCCGCCCCGGTGGGTGAGCAGACAAGCCTCTCGGGCTGGTGAGTGCTGGTCGGCACCGGTCCTCTGTGCGGGAATCTCTCCGATTTGCCCTCTGCACCCCTGTTGCTGTGCTCTCCTCCACGACTCCGAAGCTTTCCCCCTCCACCACCCGCAGTCTCTGCCCGCGAAGGGGCTTCCTAGTGTGTGGAAACGTTTCCTCCTTCACGGCTCCCTGCCACTGTTGCAGGTCCCATCCCTATCGTTTTGTCTCTGTTTATTCTTTTTTCTTTTACCGTACCCAGGTACGTGGGGAGTTTCTTGCCTTTTGGGAGGTCTGAGGTCTTCTGCCAGCGTTCAGTGGGTGTTCTGTAGGAGTTGTTCCACGTGTAGATGTATTTCTGGTGTATCTCTGGGGAAGAAGGTGATCTGTGCATCTTACTCTTCCGCCATCTTCCCCGGAAGTCTATGCTAATATTTTAATCAGAGAACATTTATCAAAACTTAAGAAATTAGTACATTACTATTAACTAAAGTAGAGAACTTGTTTGGATTTCACCAGTTTTCCTACTGGTGTTCTTTTTTCAATGGTATGATCCAGTTCAGGGTCCCACATTGCAGGTAGTTATATCCCTTTAGTCTTTTCCAATCTGTGACAGTTCTTCAATCTTTGTTTTTCATGATCTTGAACTTTTTTTCTTTTTTTTCATGATCTTGAACTTTTAATGAGTACTGCTCAGTTAGTTTGTAGAGTGTTCCCTAATTTGGGTTTGTCCTATGTTTTCACATGATTAGATTTAGGCTATGAATTTTGACAAAAATACCATAGAAATGATGTACCCTTCTCAGTGCATCATAGCAGGGGGTACATGATGTCGATATGGATTACTGGTTATAACCTTCATCATTTGGTTAGGGTGGTGTCTGATAGGTATTCTTTATTGTAAATTAATATTTTCCCTTTGTAGATTAATAAATATCTTGGGAATAGATACTTTGAGACTATACAAATATCCATTTCTCCTCAAACTTTCCCTTATTAATTTTGCATCCATTGGTTTATTTTTCC
This sequence comes from Mesoplodon densirostris, assembly GCF_025265405.1. Taxonomy (NCBI): domain Eukaryota; kingdom Metazoa; phylum Chordata; class Mammalia; order Artiodactyla; family Ziphiidae; genus Mesoplodon; species Mesoplodon densirostris. Next base: position 90,754,963 of record NC_082681.1, read on the forward strand.
TGTAATAAGTATTACTCTGGTGTTCTAATGATTATTTCCTATTTCCCACATTCCTTCTACATTTATTAATTGGAGTTACCTCTTAGTTTTATGTGGTCTCTTAAGTATGTCTGTTAAGTTTCTGAAAACCCAACAATCAGGGAAATTTGTCTTTGAGCAACTTTAGTATACCTTAGTTATTAATAATGGTGTCATACACTTTTGCATTTATCAAAATTAATATTAATTGAGTACTTATGCAGGTACTTAATTTGAATATTTTATTTAATCTTGCAATATTTATATGAGGTAGGGATGATTAGTTTTCAGGTGGTAGAAGTGAGGTTTAGAAACATTAAGTAACTTTCCCAAAGGGGTAGAGTAAGGATTTATAGTCCATCAATTGTATATTTAAAACACTTACATCGATGATTTAAGAATTTCCTCCTCATTACTTATTTGAGCAGATCACTCTTTCATGTTTTTAACAATTTTACAACAAATGATTTCTTAAATGGACACTGTTTAAAATAAGATTCTTTTTTTTCCCCCAAATGAGTTAGAACTTAAATTTGGGCTTCAGGACCAGCGTCAGAGACTCTAGTCTGAGAAATCATCATTCCTGTAAAATAAGGTTCTTAACATTGAACTAACTGCTGAAGCTCAAAGGGTACTAGTTAATGGTGTCATTTAAGGACACTCTCTGGCTTGGGGGCTCTGAGGAACAGTTTCATGGTTGGGTTGCCATGGTTCAATGTCTGGCCTTCACCGTTTGTCAGTGTCCAGAGGTGGTTGGACACGTTGGGGAGACTGACTTGTGCTTACTCAAATGCCTAGGTTTAGGACAGAAATTTATTAATTTAGAATGAATTAATGAATTAATTTTATCTGATATAGTTGTTAGGTCATATGGTCTAATTGGTCTGTAGGTTAGATACATGGGAAGCTAAATTATAATCAGAAGCTGGCTTAGTAAGTACAGAGTCAGAACAAAGGTACTAGATGTTCCTGTGTGTCCTGCTAAAATAGCATACTGACTGAATGAACTGGGTGCTCAGGTCCTAACTGGATGAGGACATCCTCTTTGTTCAACAGTACTGGAAGACAAGTGAACCTGGTTATGTCTGTGGTTCATCCCCCTTTCCATATGTTATCTTTATCGCCATCGATGAGCACTTTTCTTTAGGTATTAATATATACCCTTGCTGTCTAAAAGCTTTAACATGCTCATATGGCCAAACTGTGATTATTATATGCTGATTTCTTGATTAATTCTTTGATGTTACCATTTACAAATTATAACTACCCTAGTGTGTGTTTATTTCATTTAGTTTTACACATACCTCTCCATGTACAGTGGTTTGTGAATGAGGTATCTGAGGTCATTACTGTGAATATTGTTTCTGAGAGGCAGAGCTTTGAACTAGGAAGTACTTGGGATTCATATTACAGCAGACCTAAGTTCCAGTTTGCCTGTGCCAGTTTGGTACCTTGGGCAAGCTAAGCAGTTTAGCATTTTGGAGCTTTACTTTTTCACTTTTTTTAAAAAGAAAAATATAATAAATATTTCTGATATCCAAAAAAAGAATAAAGAATAACATAATGGAAATTGTGTACCTACTGTTCAGCTTGAGAAATAAAACGTTGAGATTTAGAGATAATGCTTATAAAGCACATGGTACATGTTTGAGTATTCAATGTTAGTGATAAAATACTGAGTAACCTCATATTTATCCAGAATATTCATTGATATTTAAGAACCATTTTGAAGCCTTCATAGCATTCATCTTTATTTGAACAAGTTATTTTATAATACAGCTTTTATAACAATGTTGATGATTTTTTCCTTTTTTCACATTTGCAGAAACAGATCCACATAGCCTCTGACCTGGTTCTGTAGTTCATTGTTGGTGTTTGCATTAAGAGACATAGCTGATGACACCATAGTTTACCTTTTAGAAACTAAATGCTTCTTATCTTGAATAAATACATATGCAGGTTAGTCATGTTGGTATTGTGCCTTCTCTCAGGAAAGGTTTTGCATACATTTTTAGCATTCTGTATATTATAATAGATTAAGTGTTTAGTTAACATGAGGACAGTATTTCTTTTTAAAGAAGTGTGGAGTAGTCAAAATCTGTTTGGTAAATTTGTATTTGACCTCTCTTATATTTATCAGCCATATAAGTTAATATTTGTAACACTGAAAAATTGATATTTGATACCATTTTTTGGTGACCTTACTACTGGAGACAGTAGATTTAGGGATCATTTTTGTAGACTATAATTTTCCGACTCTGTCAGCTCCATTAGCTGTCACTGCTCTCTAGTTTGCCTTTTGTGGTTCATCACTCCTTTCTTGAGTACGGACTCTACTCATTGGCGACGTGTGAAAATAACCTTATCAAAGTGGTTATCATTAATACAAGAGAGTGTGTGTGTGTGTGTGTGTGTGTGTGTGTGTCTGTGTGTCTGTGTCTGTGTCTGTGTGTCAATCTGTCTGTGTTTAAAGAAGGATTACTATAGTAGCTGAAAACTTTCCTCTGATTTTGGTGCTAGTTTGACAGGTTTACTTTCCTCTCACTGAATTAGAAGTGGACCTTTGAAGATCTTGGCCATACTTTTTTAATGGACTTTACCTCCAGCATTATGTCTGGGACAGCAGTTGTAATTTTGTAAAGCTGTTTACTCTTAATGCTGACTACTTTTGATCCATAGGATCAAAAGATAAAGTGGAGTAATTTAGTTTGGTACATGAAAGACTTGTGTTCTGCTAATTTAATCAGAATGCATCAAAATTTATTCATAATTATTCAGAGTAGATCTGCTGATCTATCACGAGAGGATGACTTGTAGCTAATTACAGGGACATTTAGGATTTATTAGTCATTTTAGGTTAGATAGAAAAGCATAAACACTTTACTTGTTTCCAGCTCTCTTCTAAGTTTGTTGTTCCTTGCTTTTGTTCTTTGAGTTCCTTAACTCTTTTTTTTAGGCTTTAAAAAAAATTGAGATACATATTGCAATATGATCACTATAGTAATGTTAGTTAACACCTTTATCATGCATGTCACATATTTATCATTTCATTTTTGTGTTGAGAACAACCAAGATTTAGTCTGTTAGGAACTTTGAAGTTTACCATACAGTATTGTTGACTATAATCACTATGCTGTATATTAGATCTCTAGAACTTATTTCTCTACTAGTTGTAAGTTTGTACCCTGAAATAACATTCCCCTACCCCTCAGCCCCTGGTAACTACTATTCTACTCTGATTTTACAAGTTCAGATTTTTAGACTCCACATATAAATGTATGATATTTGTAATTTGAAGGGATATCTGCATACCCATGTTCATTGCAGCATTCACAATAGCCAAGATATGGCAACAACCTGAGTGTCTGTCAACAGAAGAATGGGTAAAGTAGATGTGATGTGTATATGTATACAATGGAACATTATTCAGCCATGAGAAAGAAGGAAATCCTGCCATTTGTGACAACATAGAAAGACCTGTAAGACATTGTGCTCAGTGAGATGTCAGAGAAAGACAAATACTATAAGTTCCTTAACTCTTTTTTAAAATAAATTTTTATTGTGACAAAATGTACATAACATAAAATTTACCATTTTAACCATTTTAAGTGTACAATTCAGTGGCATTAAGTACATTCACCCTCACTACCACCCATTTCCAGAACTTCTTCATCATCCCAAACTGAAACTCTGTACCCATTAAGCAATAACTCAGGTGTCCATCGACAGATGAATGGATAAAGATGTGGCACATATATACAATGGAATATTACTCAGCCATCAAAAGAAACGAAATTGGGGCTTCCCTGGTGGCACAGTGGTTGAGAGTCTGCCTGCCAATGCAGGGGACACGGGTTCGAGCCCTGGTCTGGGAAGATCCCACATGCCGCAGAGCAACTAGCCCCGTGAGCCACAAATACTGAGCCTGCGCGTCTGGAGCCTGTGCTCCGCAACGAGAGGCCGCGATAGTGAGAGGCCTGCGCACCGCGATGAGGAGTGGCCCCCATTTGCCGCAACTAGAGAAAGCCCTCACACAGAAACGAAGAGCCAACACAGCCATAAATAAATGAATAAATAAATTAATTAATTAATTTAAAAAAAAAAGAAACGAAATTGAGTTATTTGTAGTGAGGTGGATGGACCTAGAGTCTGTCATACAGACTGAAATAAGTCAGAAACTTACTAACACATATATATGGAATCTAAAAACAAAAAAAAGGTTCTGGGGCTTCCCTGGTGGCGCAGTGGTTGAGAGTCCGCCTGCCGATGCAGGGGACACGGGTCCAGGAAGATCCCACATGCCGCGGAGCGGCTAGGCCCGTGAGCCATGGCCGCTGAGCCTGCGCGTCCGGAGCCTGTGCTCTGCAACGGGAGAGGCCACAACAGTGAGAGGCCTGCGTACCACACACAAAAAAAAGGTTCTGATGAACTTAGGGGCAGGACAGGAATAAAGATGCAGATGTAGAGAATGGACTTGAGGACACGGAGAGGGGGAAGGGTAAGCTAGGACGAAGTAAGAGAGTAGCATTGACATATATACACTACCAAATGTAAAATAGATAGCTAGTGGGAAGCAGCTGCATAGCACAGGGAGATCAGCTCAGTGCTTTGTGACCACCTAGAGGGGTGGGATAGGGAGGGTGGGAGGGAGACACAAAAGGAAGGGGATATGGGGATATATGTATGTGTATAGCTGATTCACTTTGTTATACAGCAGAAACTAACACAACATTGTAAAGCAATTGTACTCCAATGAACATTAAAAAAAAATAATTAACAACTCCCCATTCCCCACTCTTCCCATCCCCTGGTAACCACTATTATACTTTCTGTATCTATGAATTTGTCTATTCTAGGTATCTCATATAAGTGGAATCATGCAATATTTGTTCTTTTGTGTCTGGGTTATCTCACTTAGCATAATGTTTTCAAGATTCATCCATGCTGTAGCATGTATAAGAATTTCATTCCTTTTTAAGACTGAACTTGTATGTATATACCACACATGTTTTATCCACTCATCCATTGATGGACATTTGTATTGTGTCCATCTTTTGGCTATTATGAATAACACTGCTATGATATTAGTGTACGAATATCTGCTCAAGTCCCTGCTTTCAATTCTTTTTGGTATATACCTAGAAAGTGGGATTGCTGGATCATATTTCAGTTTTTTAGGAACTGCCATACTGTTTTCCATAGCATTCATTTTACATTCCCGCCAGCAATGAACAAGGGTTCTATTTACTCCACATGTTTGCCAGTATTTGTTATTTTCTGTGTGTGTGTGTGTGTGTGTGTGTGTGTAATAGCCATCCTAATGGTGTGAAGTGGCATCTCATTCTGGATTTGATTTGCATTTCTCCAATGACTAGAGATGTTGAGCCTCTTTTTGTGTGCTTATTCACCATTTGTATTTCTGTTTTGGAAAAATGTCCATTCAAGCCCTTTGCCAATTTTTGAATTGGGCTGTTATTGTTGTTGCTGTTGTTGTTGAGTGACAGGAGTTCTTTTATATATCTGAGTATTAATCCCTTATTAGATATAGAGTTGCAAATATTTTCTCCCATTCTGTAGATTGCCTTTTCACTGTCTTATAGTGCCTTTAATGTACAAGTTTTTAATTTTGATTAAGTTCAGTTTATATATTTTATCTTTTGTTGCCTGTGTGCTTTCACTTAAAAATTCATTGCTAAACCCAGTATCATGAAGATTTTTCCCCTGTGTTTTCTTATAAAAGTTTTATAATTTTACCTCTTATGTTTATTAGGTCTTTGATGCATTTTGAGTTAATTTTTATATATGGTGTAAGGTAAGGGTAACCACTATTCTGCTCTCGGTTTTTACAAGTTCTTCATTCTTTTGCATATGGATACTCAGTTTCTCCAACCTGTTGTGAAGAGACAATCCTTTCTCCATTGAATGATCTTGACACCCTTGTCAAAAATCATCTATTTGACTATTTATACGAGGGATTATTTCTAGCTCTATAGTCTATTCCATTGATCTTTATGCCAGTATCACAGTGTTTTGATTACTATAGCTTTGTAGTAAGTTTTGAAGTCCAGAACTCCAACTTTCTTCTTTTTTCAAGATTGTTTTGGGGGCTCCCCTGGTGGCGCAGTGGTTGAGAGTCCGCCTGCCGATGCAGGGGACACAGGTTTGTGCCCCGGTCCGGGAAGATCCCACATGCCGCGGAGCGGCTGGGCCCGTGAGCCATGGCCGCTGGGCCTGCGTGTCCGGAGCCTGTGCTCCGCAGCGGGAGAGACCACAACAGTGAGGGACCCGCGTACCGCAAACAAACAAACAAACAAACAAAAAATAAATAAATAAAGCACTCACTCTAGTGGTGTTAGAAATGTGCAAGAGAATTTCTAGACTTTAATTTGGAACTTGATCTTCCATTTTAGGACCGGAAATTAACCAAAGCTGAGCAGCAAAGGTTCAAGGAAGAAGCAGAGATGTTAAAGGGTCTCCAACATCCCAATATAGTTCGATTCTATGATTCCTGGGAGTCTATATTAAAAGGAAAGAAATGTATTGTATTAGTGACTGAACTTATGACATCAGGAACCTTAAAGACGTAAGTTGACCCTGAAAGTGCCAATGGAGTTTTATTTGGAAATAATTTTCAGGAGTCGCAAAAGTTGTTTGTAAAGTAACACTACTTGATTAAAGAACCTGTAGAATCTGAATCTAGTGACTATGTTTCAGGGCAGGTTAAAAAATTTGGATGTTAATGAAGTTTGTTAGAAAATACAATGTTGAGAAATTAATATTTGTGGGATATCATAGAATTTTAGAATTAGAAACCATTATGGAGATAATATAATGTCATTTTGTAGAAGATGATGAAAGGTTGGGGACGTGGCCAGATTCACATATCTAGTGAGCAAGTACTATGTAATTATAGTCTATCGCTTTGTTTCTGACTACAGTATTTCATTTGATGGTATAACCACTTATTTGTGATTATTAAATGTGCGATGTACTTTTTCTGTTTCCTAGCATCTTTGCAGTAAAATTTTACATAGTTAAACCCTCTGATAACTCTATTTAAGCAGTTATTAGGAAGTAGAGAGGACTTTGTTTTTAAAATTTTGATGCCATTCCACAAAAGGTCACTCTGATTGGAATGATTCATGTTTTGAATTAAAAATGCTAAACTTAGTAGGATGTCTTCTCTAAGAATGAGGCTTTAGATTTAATAATTTTTTGTCATAACAGACAATAGAAGATAACTCAGTGATGGCAATCATAATATATACAGTATCAGCTAGCTTACATGATTTACCCTAATGTGCTCATACAGTAAGCTAGGTATGTTTGTTTACATGTGGTTTTTGTTTCTTTGTGTAGGTACTTAAAACGATTTAAAGTCATGAAACCAAAGGTCTTAAGGAGCTGGTGCAGGCAAATTTTAAAGGGGCTGCAGTTCTTGCACACTAGGACTCCTCCTATTATTCACCGGGATCTGAAGTGTGACAATATTTTCATCACGGGACCCACTGGATCTGTGAAGATTGGTGATCTAGGACTAGCCACCTTAATGCGCACATCATTTGCTAAAAGTGTCATTGGTGATTAACATTTTATAGTTTGTTGGTTGCGTAAAGACAGATTTTTAAAATTGTATGTCTAGAACGGGGATCAGCAAACCACAGCCTATGGGCCAAATTTGGCTTCACTGCCTAGTTTTGTAAATAAAGTTTTGTTGGAACACAGCCACACCCACTCATTTACATATTGTCTATGGTTGCTTTTTCACTACAGTGTCAGAGTTAATTAGTTGTGATAGAGCCCATGTGGATTACAAAGCCTGAAATATTTACTGTTTGGCCCTTTACAGAGAAATTTGCTGGCCCCTGGTCTAGAATGTGAATTTGCTTAGAAATATCTATTATATATTGACTGATTTTAGAGACATCCCAGTGTATTTCTTTTGTGATGTATTTAATATTATTGAAAGGTTCTGAGGACTTAAGAAAGAGGATTTACTACTTCAGAAAAATGTAAATAACAAAAAACTAGGATAGAAATAAAAACAGATTTTGGTAATCATTACCTAATTTTGAACATTGCAAATTGTACTTCATCAGTATGGAAAGCTAAAGAAATTAAGTTAAGGAAACTATATGTGTATATATATGTATATTATATGTATAAATATATATATATATATGTATAAATATATATATATATATATATATATATATATGCTTTTAGGGAGCAGAACTTAACTCAGGTAATCCTTATGGCAAAGGGAATGTTATCTTGGTGGATACATTTTTTTTTTTTTGGTCACACTGCGTGGCTTGTGGGATTTTAGTTCCATGACCAGGGACTGAACCCCGGCCCTTGACAGTGAGAGTGCAGAGTCCTAACCACTGGACCGCCAGGGAATTCTCTACAGTTTTCTTTCTTTTAAAAAAAATGTGGTTGTGGTATTTTGTAGGCACTCCTGAGTTTATGGCCCCAGAGATGTATGAAGAGCACTACGATGAATCTGTGGACGTCTATGCTTTTGGAATGTGTATGCTAGAAATGGCTACTTCGGAGTACCCTTATTCTGAGTGCCAGAATGCAGCTCAAATATACCGTAAAGTAACTAGTGTAGGTATAACTTTATTCTTTTTACTTCACAAATTGCCACATTTCATGGTAAAGTAAACTTAGAAGTCGACTTAGTCAAACCTAATTTTGGTGTAAAGGAAGTATATTCCAATAAAAATTAATTATAAAAAACCTAATTTGGGGGCTTCCCTGGTGGCTCAGTGGTTAAGAATCTGCCTGCCAATGCAGGGGACACGGGTTTGATCCCTGGCCTGGGAAGATCTCACATGCCACGGAGCAACTAAGCTCGTGCACCACAATTACTGAGCCTGCGCTCTAGACCCCGCGTGCCACAACTACTGAAGCCCATGTGCCTAGAGCCTATGTTCCGCAACAAGAGAAGCCACTGCAATGAGAAGCCCACGCACCGCAATGAAGAGTAGCCCCCGCTCACTGCAACTAGAAGCCCACGCACAGCAACGAAGACCTAACACAACCAAAAATAAAAACAGAAAATCCAAATTAAAACAAACAAACAGAAAACCTAATTTTGGTTTAGTTCTGTATAACAGTGCTAAATTTAACATAATTGTAATGAAACAAGCTTTAGATTTATGCTATATACCTATACTCAAATGGGGTCATATAAAATGCTCTGTATTAGTATCTTTGGGGAAAATGTACAGATATATCATCTATAGCCATTTGTTTGTAAAGAATTTTTAGGTATTTATTAGATGGATCTTATTTTCCAAAGCTACATAATAAAGATTGGCTAAATGGTTTTGAAGATTTCTTCTAGTTCTAGAAGCCTGATTATGAAGTGACATTCAATGGATACAGTATTTGGTTCCCTGCTATGAGTAATTTTTTGCATTAGAAATTACAAGGAATGCAAAGATGAGTAAGAAGTGTTTGCTACCTACAAAGAGCTTACATTTTTAGTAGGGCAATAATACAAACTCACAAATAACTATAAAAATAAGAAGATAGAAGTATAGTAAGGGAGGTAGAAGCAAAGTGTTAAGATTGTTGAAAATAGGTCCTTTCATATCCAGTTAGGTAGCTCAAGGTAGGCCACAAAAGAGATTGTTAGAGTGTTTCAGGTAACATACTAATAGGTACCATTTTAAAATACATAATATATGCCACATGCTTTTATCTTTATATTCCTACAAGATGGCACTGTCTTCAGTTTAGAAATGATGAGACTGAGAATCAGAGGTTGTGACCTGCCCAAGTTCACACAGCTACTAGTAATGGTGGATTTTGACCTCAAGTCTGACTTTAAAGGTTTGTTTAGGGAGACAATAAGAAATCCAGAATTCTATATGACAGATGACCTAGTTTCTCCAACAAATCAATTTCTTGAAAGAAAAAAGGGGAAGGGACTGTTACAGAATACAAGAGACTTAAAGTAGTGATGAGCTGGTAAATGTTTAACAACTGATTCTCTGAAAAAGAAAAAGCACTGATTTCTAGCATTTGCTAATTTCCTTGGTGTAAGTGCTCCCACCATGACAGATTTCAGGTCACCAATGTGACCTCACTTGAATGCAGGGTTAAGAAAGGATGCAGAGTGGCACTCGTATAGTATTTCCACCATACGGATACAAAAGATGTAAACAACTGCAAGAGCATAAATAATAGTAAAATGTAGTAAAACAATCAAGGAGTTGTGTTTTCAGTATTACCTTGGCTCTTAATATAATTTATTTAATTGTAAGTTTATATAATTTAAATTTTATAAATGGATGTATTTAGCAATCAGCTTGTGCAATTCCTGAAAATGTAATAGTTGGCTCTTGTGAGCTGGTATGAGCCGGTTCCATTGCACCATACATGTAATGTATGGACTTTGTTTGGCTCCTGATTTGAACAGACCAACTTGTAAGAACACCTCATTTAGACAATTTGGAAAATTTGAGTATGGATTGGGTTTTAGATGATATTAAGCAATTATTGATAATTATTTTAGGTGGGATGATGACATGATATCTGTTAGAGATAGAAACTGGAGACTTTATGGGTGAAATGACATGATGCCTAGTGTTTGCTTTAAAATATTCCAGGATAAAAGTGGTGTGGGAGTAGACAGCTGAAACGAGGTTAAGGAATGATGCTTGTTGTTGAAACTGGTGGTGATTACATGGGACTTCTACTTTTGAGTATGTTTGAAAATTTCTATAATAAACAGCTGAGAAAAAGAAATGGGGCTAGAATGCCCTTTTAGTTTGGGCCCATATATTGTACGACCACAAATAGAAGAGTCTTTACTTGATTTTGTAAGTTGCAGCTCCCCAATTATTTTCACCTAGGAGCAGAGAAAGGCAGTAATTATCCAGGGCTGGGGAGTGGGTAAGAGATCGGTGGAAAGGTCAAAGAGGGCTTTTTCTATAAGTAGAATAAAAAATTCCATTTTTTGTATGGTGATTTTATTCTTTTATATTCAGGTCACAAAAATGCCATATCACAATTCAGATTTCCATCTCTACTAAAGCTTCTTGAATTTGAGGCCCAAATTAACTCCTAATCTCACCAGATTTATCTAGGATATGGTACTTGGCTTTCTGATTCTGTATTCTGTGAGGTAGTGTGAAGACCCAGAACTAGATCTTAGATTGCCTTATTCCATGATAATTTTTCTATTATACCTTTCTGCTTATAGCTTAATTTTGAATTTTCTATTAAATGATGGCAATGTTCTTGTATTATTTTTTAAATCTAAAACCCATAAATTAAGGGTAACAGAATATAAAATAAGTAGATTTAGGCAGCTAACAGTTATTATAAGAACGTTTTGAATTATCTGGACCTCATTAATTTGATATTAAATTTCTAGAACCTGATAATTAGCTTAAGGTTCTCTCAATATTTTGGTATTGTTTAAGGATAAACATAATATAGATTTCTCAAAAGTTTATATATATATAACAATATATATATTTTATATATATATTTACTGATTGCTCATTGTGTCTAGCCATTCTAGAAGACTTTGAAATATTGATATGAAATGTTTGCGATAGAGAAGCCCTTGTTTTTTAATAACTGATTTTTCTGATTTCAAAAAAATACTTGTTTATTATATTTTACTAATTGGGGTTATACTGTATGTACATTTTGGGATCCTATTTTTTTCCTACTTAATGTTGCAGCATGAGAATTCTCCACGTTATTAATTACTATGAGAACATGTTTAGTTTCCGTGTATTAGCATATGCATATATATGTATATCACATAATTTATGTAATATTACCTCTATTATTAGAGATTTAGATCATTTACAATTTTTCACTGTTATTTGTAGAGCCATGACAAAATCCTTGTCAAAAAGTTGTTAAACTTATACTGTGTGTATATATTTATCTCATTTAAAATTTGAATATGGTTTACTGGTAAAAAATCATTATTTTAGTAATGATGTTGGCTTGGGCTTTCAGTTGCTTAATTTGTGACTAGAAACCGTTTTTCTTCTTCCAGGGTATAAAACCAGCCAGTTTCAATAAAGTCACTGATCCTGAAGTGAAAGAAATCATCGAGGGATGTATTCGTCAAAATAAATCTGAAAGGTGGGTGCATATGTAGTGAAATGACATAACTGATGGATGAATTTTTCTGTTATCTTGAGCTGGGTCTTTTTCCGACCTTTGAATCATGCTGGGTATGACTTTTCAGTGGAATCCAAACCATACTGACTAGAGTGAAGTGTATCAGTGCATCTTGTTTGCCATTTTAAACTGATATCATGTGCTGAATTTTCCTTGAACCGAAATTTGGGTTGTGTTTGTCTGTGTGTGTTGTGACAAGATCACCTTCAGCCATCAGTTTAACAGTCAGTGGGCCCCCCTCCCAGGTTAACTTGCTTCTAACAGTTGGTAGATAGTAGAGAGTTTCCTGCATTGTCACCTTCACGTAAGTACTTAAATGGTTTTTTATGATAGTTTAAGAAAAAATTTAACCATCAATTCACCTGATTTTTTTTTTTTTTTTTTTTTTTGCGGTATGCGGGCCTCTCACTGCTGTGGCCTCCCCCGTTGCGGAGCACAGGCTCCGGACGCGCAGGCTCTGGACGCGCAGGCTCAGCGGCCATGGCCCACGGGCCCAGCCGCTCCGCGGCATATGGGATCCTCCCAGACCGGGGCACGAACCCGTATCCCCTGCATCGGCAGGCGGACTCTCAACCACTTGCGCCACCAGGGAGGCCCCACCTGATGTTTTTTATTTGTCCATAATGTCCTGTGTCATGATAACGGTAAAGCTGATAGGGCTATTTTTGTTCAAGAAATAGTGTTCTAGATTTATTTCTATCACAATTTGTATTTTTCTTATGGACAATTCCTTTTAGTTTTAGCTTTTCCCTTTAATTTGAACTTTGGACAGTTGCTGACTCAAATTGCTTGGTTAGTGATTTGATTTTTACCTCCTTATTGATTATGATTAATAAGGTGATAGATCCTTTATAGAAATTATTTCCACCAGCATTTCACTGACTTTCTCCCATTTTTATTAGTTATCTATCTAAGTTTAGTGTTGCATATCTGAAAATATAAAAAGTCACTAAGATAAAACCTGTTTAATTATAGCTTTATTACACAACATTCTTGGTGTTTGTGCCAACAGGCTATATTTATATATCTCTATATTTTAATTATGGTAAAATATAAATAACCTAAGAGTCGCCATTTTAATCATTTTAAAATGTACAATTCAGTGGCATTATGCACATTCACATTGTTGTACAACCATCACCACTATTTCCAGAACTTTCTCATCATCCCAAACAGAAACTCTGTGCCCATTAAACAGTAACTCCCCACTCCCTTTCCCCTCAACCCCTGCCAACCTCTATCCTACTTTGTCTCTACTTCTATGTAGGTACCTCATATAAGTAGAATCATAAAATATTTGTCCTTTTGCGTCTGGCTTATTTCACATAGCATAGTGTTTAAACGTTGATCCATGTTATAGCATGTATCAGAATTTCCTTTGTTTTTACGGTTGAATACTATTCCTTTGTGTGCTTGTGTTTGTGTGTGCGTGTGTGTGTGTATACACACACACACACCACATTTTGTTTATCCATTCATCTGTTAATGGACACTTGGGTTATTTCTGCCTCTTGGCTATTGTGAATAATGCGGCATGAACATTGGTGAACAAGTATCTTCTCGAATCTCTGCTTTTAATTCTTTTTGGTATATACCTAGGAGTAGAATTACTGAATCATACAGTAATAATATATTTAATTTTTTGAAGAACCACTATATTTTTTCCATAGTGGCTGCATCATTTTGCATTCCTTCCAGCAATGTGCGATGGTTCCAGTTTCTCAGCGTCCTCACCAACACTTATTTTCCATTTTTTGTTAATAGGCATCCTAATGGGTATAAAGTGGCATCTTATTGTGGTTTTGATTTGCATTTCCCTAAGGACTAATAACGTTGAGTATCTTTCCATGTGCTTATTGGCCATTTGTGTATCTTCTTTGGAGAAATGTCTATTCAAGTCCTTTGCCTTTTAAAAAAATTGAGTTGTTTATTTTGTTGTTGTTGTTTTTGAGTTGTAGTAATTTAGGCATGCTTTTTTTAAGCTATGCTAAAACTACTGTGTTGAAGTAGCCATTTGAGTTTGGTTTCTGATTGTTGTTTGTACAGCATTTTAATTATGATCTATTACCAAAGAACACTGAAATATGCAAAAGGATTTATGGCACATTAGCATTTTGGAAAGAGCACAGGCTTCCACAGCAGAATAAGATTCAAATCTGGACTCACACTTAGCCAGTGTGATCTTGAGAAACTTACTTTAGCTGTTCTTCAAAATAGGTATTCTTTTTGGTAGTTAAAAAGATAATGAATGCATATAAAATACCTAACAGTAATAAGTATTTAATGAATGATATTGTCCGCTGCTACTGCAGTGGTTATTCCTTAGTAAAAATATCTAGGCAAAACTTTCATTGAGAAGCAGAGTGCTTAACTTGGTTGTACCTTCTTAAACACATCTCACCTTAGCCTTAAGACTAATTAGTCTGAGCAAGCTTGTTCTTTTTTATAAAACTGTCTTAGTTAAGTGTTTGTCTCTTGATCACTAAAAACGTAGAAGGTTGAAAATCCTCAACTTACAGGATACTGTGCTGTCAATATGCTTTATCTGTTTTAAATAGTGCAGGTGGGGCTTTCTACATACAAACTATGGAATACATCAGTTATAGCTCTCACTGGCCTGTAATATAGATAGATATTATTTATCTATTTTATAAGTTGGTCAAAGAAAAGGAAATTAACTCTCCCAGCTTATAAAAGAATCTTTTGAACCTCTGTGCTTTTTTCTCTTCAGAGATGGTTAATCCCTAATATTAGGCTAGAGTTGTATCCATTATATGTATACTTTGGCCTAGGATACTGGACTTAAATACTTTAAGAAAACCGTGTGACTTTGCTGAACTGAATTACTTTCACCCATGGTGTTCCCTAAAGAGTGAAGTACACTGACTAGATTATTGTTAATAGAGTTAATGACTTCTATTTATAACATTTGTAAAAGTGTTTGAATTCCTAATTTACTTTAGAGTTTATATACCTCGAAGAGTTTTTTAGTTTCCTTTGCCAACAATGTGTTGTGTGAGTTTTAGTAACTTAAGCCAGTGGCTTAGGGAAGATACTCAGTCCATCTAACGTTTACTGCAGCACTTCTCTAATTATCTCTAGGCATACCTTTAGGTATGTTAAACTTCAGTATCTAGATATGTTACCGTTCATAATCCTTAATTAAGATCACTACAAATGCATGTTAGTTGGGATTTCTTTGCATCCTTGGTAATAATAAATTGGATATAAGATTTGGTTTTTATAAAAAGGCAGATTAACGGTTTAATTAATAGAAAATTTTAAATCAGGTTGTTACTTTGACACAATTTTTACTAATTAAGTGCTCTATACCTTGTTTATGATTGGAAGAATTGATAACAGATTTGTATTTTGTTTATTAGGTTGTCTGTCAGGGACCTACTAAACCACGCATTTTTTGCTGAGGATACAGGACTAAGGGTGGAGTTAGCGGAGGAAGATGATTGCTCAAATTCATCTCTGGCTTTAAGGCTCTGGGTTGAAGACCCTAAAAAATTGAAAGGCAAGCATAAAGACAATGAAGCTATTGAATTCAGTTTCAATTTAGAAACAGATACACCTGAGGAAGTAGCCTATGAAATGGTAAGTGAATCCTACCACTGGCTTCCCCTCCCCTTATAGTATCAGGATTGACTCCTTTCTCATTCTGATTGCTTTCTTTCCTCTCATTTTCTTTATTTAAATTGTAATTTTATTGTGAAATATATCTCTACAACAGAGTATATTAAATTTGTATGTACAGTATAAAGAATAGTAAATCTCTACTTTTGTTAAGAAATAGAACACTACTGGAACTTTAGAAGCTACCTGTGTGCCCCTCCCCCACTTGCGTTCCTCTCCCTCATCACCACAGGTAATATCTACCCTGACTTTTGTGTTACTCATTCCTTTGCTTTTCATTATAGTTTACCTAAATAATATATATTATTTGTTTTGAAAACCAGAATGGCAATCACACAGCTAGCTGGTTATTGAAGTTACTGTTAGGTGAAGATGCCCAGGAGGGGATAAGCTGAACAGTCTCTCAGTCATAGTCCGGCTCCAGCTTCCCTAAGAGTTTATGAGAGCCGAGTCTAGGGAGGTCATCGGGGTGAGGTCACATGTGAGTCCAGGGAAACACACGTGGCTCACCACAGTCAGGGCACCAGAGGGCTGTTGTGCAGATCAGAAAAATTCGTTGTCTGGTAACAATATGGTTTGACGGGGAGTGGGCCCTTCTGACTTCTCTACTTCTCATCTCCCCATGACCCGCTCCCCCCGCAAGAGTAGAAGACAGCAGATAACTTCTGTTGGGTGGAATGTATGTCCATGCCCAATCCAGGCTGTGCAGTACTTGGAGGGAGGGGGTGCAGGAGCTTCAGCAGCATGTGGTCAAATTAGCAAAGTCCAGATACTCTGAGCCAGGCTCACCTGGGCGTTCTGTCCTCAGGTTTAAAAGGAGTATCGGGCGCTTCCCTGGTGGCACAGTGGTTAAGAATCCACCTGCCAATGCAGAGGACACGGGTTTGAGCCCTGATCCTGGAAGATTCCACATGCCACGGGGCAACTAAGCCCATGTGCCACCACTACTGAGCCTGCGCTCTAGACCCCGTGAGCCACAACTACTGAAGCCCGTGTGCCTAGAGCCTATGCTCCACAACAAGAGGAGCCACTGCAATGAGAAGCCCGTGCACTGCAACAAAGACCCAACGCAGCCAAAAATAAATAAATTAAAATAAATAAATAAAAGGAGTATGGGACATTGACAGTGGGTATCTTGGAGATGATAGCCTTTAACATGCCTATCTTTCTAGTCACATGGTTCTAATCTAGAATGATTGTCTTGGACATCTGCTACATAACTATCATACTGATCTTTCATTTTACTATCATTCTAGACTTCTCTGCCTCTCTCCTGTATTGG
Organism: Mesoplodon densirostris; assembly: GCF_025265405.1. NCBI lineage: Eukaryota > Metazoa > Chordata > Mammalia > Artiodactyla > Ziphiidae > Mesoplodon > Mesoplodon densirostris. The sequence goes on from NC_082681.1 coordinate 90,772,070, forward strand.
AATTCCTGTGTCCTAAATCCCATGGCTTTCTCTTTCTTTGCTTACCTTTTGTTTTAGTGGCCCACTTCCTCTGCCACCTTAAGAAAGGGTATATAAGAGGTAAATTCTTTGAGACTTGCATGTATTAAAAACATCTTTATTCTGTCTTCATATTTAATCGATTATTTGGCTGGCTAAGTCATTTTAGGTTGGCAATTTAAAAAATTTAAAGTCATTGCTCCATGATTTTCTAGCTTTCAGTATTGATATTGAGAAATACAAAGATGTTCTGTTTTCTGGATCTTTTGCATGTGATCCATTTTTTCCTCTCTGGAAGCTTGTAATATCTTCTCTTTCTTCTCAGGATTATAAAATTTCACAGTGTGTCTTGGTTGGGGTCTGTTTTCATCCACTGTGTTGGATACTCAGTGGACTCATATCCTTTAGTTTCTGGGAAATTTCTTAAAAGTATTTTATTGTTGAGTTCTTTCCCTTTGTTTTCTCTTTCTAGAACTGCTATTATTTGGATGTTTGGCCTCTTGGACTGTTTCTCCAATGTTCTTTTCTATTTTCTATCTTTTTGTCTTTTTATTCTCCTTTCTGGAAGATATTGTCAACTTTATTTTCTAACTCTTCCATTGAGTTTTTCGTTTCTACTATCTTGTTTTTAATTTCAAGAGTTCCTTTTCATTTTTTTTGGTCTGTTCCTTTTTTAGAATAAACGTCTTGTTCTTTGTTTTGTGGATGTGATATTATGGCACCTCTCTGTAATTTTAGTGAAGAGAGTGTTTTTGACACTTTTTTTCTCCCTGCATAGTATCTTTTCTCCAAGTTGCTGGGGTTTTTTGGTTGGTTTTGTGTTCCATCTTCTTGTTAGAGGCTTTTCTCATATTTCTGGTTATTCTTGGCTGGCTGCTCATGATCAGTAGTAGGAGAATATTAGTTTTCTATTGCTGTATAGCAAGTTACCATAGATTTAGTGGGCTTAAAACAACACCCTTTTATTATTTCAGTTCCATGGGTCAGAAGTTCCATGGTCAGAATCCAGAAGTAGGCTTTACTGGATTCTCTGCTTAGAGTCTCACAGGCTGAAATCAAGGTTTGGTGGCCTGGACTCTTAGCTGGAGGCTCTGGGAGAGAATCTGCTTTTGGACTCAACCAGGTTGTTGACGGAGCTTAGTTCCATGCAGTTGTAAGACTAAGGTCTTCATTTCCTTTCTGGCTGTTAGCTGGGGGTCACTCTTAGCTCCCAGGGACTGTTCTTCAGTCCTTTCACATGGCCCCACTCCATCTTCAAAGTCAGGAATGGCAAGTTTAATCCTTCACTAGCTGGTAAAAGGCTCACCCAGATCTTTCTGTCTTAAGGTCAACTGTGTCTAGCTCAGTAATGGGAGTGATATCTCATCATATTCACATGTTTGAGGATTAGGATGGGACATCTTTGAGGGGCCATGATTTTGCCTACGACAGGGACTAACAAGCTGATTGGATGGTATGATTGCTTATGTCAGACTTGTTAACCTCTACTCTCAAGTATCTGGGTGGGCCAATAATTGGGGAATCTTTAACATAAATATTTGTGGGTCTTTCTTCTTGGATTGGCCAGATTCTCCAGAGAAGCATCTTTCAATATCCTGCCTGGAGGGTAAGGATCTGGTTACTGGTATTTTGGTAGCCAAGTGGGGAAGAGGGCTGGGGGTTTCTGTGTATGGCATTCAGCATGCATATGGTCATTTAATCTTCTTGTTTTTGTTGTGGTAGCCATACCCTCAACTGTGCCTGGTGTTCCCTAGTCCAGATATGATCCTCTTTTACCCTCTCCAGAGAGCAACGTTACAGACTTCTTGGGTAGGGAAGAAGCAATCACCCAAAGGTGTGGACTGGAGGGTGAAGCACAGGGACCTAATACCTAACTACTTCTCAAAACCCTTTCACTTAGTCTTCCTTATTTTAGTCATCTCTTTTGACTTTACCCAATTCTGAAATACCTGGTACTGCCAGTTCCTGTGTGTTATGAGTATTATTCAATATAAATGGGAATGATTTTCAGCTTTCCCTGGTTCACTTTTTCAGGTCCACTAGGTCAGTTATTATCTATTTGTTTTCCACATCCCCAAATGTGCAAAACATTGTCTGTTGTTGCTGTTGCCTTTATTCTTTCTATCCTTGTGAGTTTATGACTTAAAAACCCATTTACTCTGGGAGTGTTTTTTGAACTTTGGGAGGGAGTGAAATTAAATATATGGATTCCATCTAACATTTTAATCATTTTTCAACTACGATGAAATTTCCCCGAGTCTGCAGACCCCCAAGATATGCTTTAAAAAACAGATTGTAGGGCCTCCCTGGTGGCGCAAGTGGTTGAGAGTCCGCCTGCCGATGCAGGGGATACGGGTTCGTGCCCCGGTCTGGGAGGATCCCACATGCCGCGGAGCGGCTGGGCCCGTGAGCCATGGCCGCTGAGCCTGCGCGTCCGGAGCCTGCGCGTCCGGAGCCTGTGCTCCGCAACGGGGGAGGCCACAACAGTGAGAGGCCCGCATACCGAAAAAAAAAAAAAAAAAAAAAAAAAAAAAAACAGATTGTAGGGCTTCCCTGGTGGCGCAGTGGTTGAGAGTCCGCCTGCCAATGCAGGGGACACGGGTTCGTGCCCTGGTCTGGGAAGATCCCACATGCCGCGGAGCGGCTGGGCCCGTGAGCCATGGCTGCTGAGCCTGCACGTCCGGAGCCTGTGCTCCGCAACGGGAGAGGCCACAACAGTGAGAGGCCCGTGTACCGAAAAAAAAAAAATAATAATAAAATAAAAAACAGATTGTAGGACTGAGAATAATATGCCATGGCACCTCCTCAAGTCATTATCTCTGCTACTCAGCCCTGTTCCTTTCAGACAATAAGCCCTTAACTTCTCTTCTGTCACTCTTCTAACATCTAGTAAGATATAGCACTTTGCCATAAGCATACTTCCTCTGCCTAGAGTGTTGATCTCTGAACTTCATCTACCTCTCCCTCAAAAGCCTGCAAGTTCCTTCTTTTGTTTTAACCCAGGTCAGACTTTACCTTCCTCTGTGATACTTTCTCTGCTTTCACCAGAGAGGCTTGTGCTCCTTTAGGGCTTTTGCAGCAGCTCATTTCTACCTTTTATTTCATTTCATGTTTTTTTTTTAATTTTTATTTACTTTATTTATTTATTTTTGGCTGTGTTGGGTCTTTGTTGCCGTGCACGGGCTTTCTCTAGTTGTGGTGAGTGGGGGCTACTCTTCGTTGCGGTGCATGAGCTTCTCATTGCAGTGGCTTCTCTTGTTGTGGAGCATGGGCTCTAGGTGCTCAGGCTTCAGTAGTTGTGGCACGTGGGCTCAGTAGTTATGGCTCATGGGCTCTAGAGTGCAGGCTCAGTAGTTGTGGCGCACGGGCTTAGTTGCTCCACGGCATGTGAGATCTTCCCCGACCAGGGCTCAAACCCATGTCCCCTGCCTTGGCAGGCAGATTCTTAACCACTGCGCCACCAGGGAAGTCCCTTATGTTCTTTTTATCCTTCTCTCACCACCAGCTTGTGTGTGCATATAGGACAAAGGACCAGCTTAGGCACTTATATGTCTCCAGAGCCCAATACTGGGCATATCGTAGACACTTACTGTTGTTGAATGAGGAAACCTTTTTAATGTTTCACAAAACTTAATGGCAGTCATAAATTACCTGTAATAAGACTGCATGTGTTGAAATATCAAGCTATTTGTTTGTTTTTGTTTAAAACCAGAATTATTTCAACAATGCTTGGTAATAGTGTTGTTTTTCATACTAAAGGCTCTGGCATTTATGCATGTCTGATTAAGAAAGAACATAGAAACAAATTAACTGTTATTTAATAGCATTTGGAATTTTGGGGCAGAAAGTAACTCTGCTAGTAAAAAATTAAAGTAAAAATCTTAAAGATGTGGTTTGCTTATTATGTTTTGTTTGTAGGTCAAGTCAGGATTCTTCCATGAAAGTGATTCCAAAGCTGTTGCTAAGTCCATTAGAGACCGGGTGAAACTGATAAAGAAGACAAGGGAGAAGAAGCCAGCTGGCTGTTTGGAAGAACGCAGAGATTCCCAGTGCAAGTCTGTGGGGAATGTACTCCCTCAGCCCCAAAATACAGCTTTGCCCCCTCCTCCTGCTCAGCACAGCGGGGCTGAATGTGAAGAAACTGAAGTTGATCAACATGTGCGACAACAGCTTCTGCAAAGAAAACCACAACAGCATTGCTCCTCTGTTACAGGTAACAGTTATAATTTATAAAAGGAAATGTGTAATTGTATTCCCTTATCTTTAAATAGTACTTTTGTATATTTCAAAGCATTTTGTTATCTATCATTTCATTAATCCTTTTACAAAATCCCTGAAATAGGCAAACCAGATAGTTTCCTTATTTTAAAATTAAGAAAGTGTTCTGTTAAGTGACTTGTCCAAGGTACTAGTTGAATAAGGATTATAATCTTTTTAGCATTTTTAAGGGTCTAATGGTAAATCCTTTAGTAAAGAAGATATGCAATTAAAGATAGAATTTATTCTTCAAGAGGGAATTTTCTAGACTTTAAGAACTTTTGTATTTTAGACCCAAGTATAAAATTAACACAGTTTCTCTAATATTTCTGCTGTAATGCATTCTCTTCTCTAGAAGGACACAGTATTTTCATAGTAATAACCAGTTGTTCCATAAAGGCAGTATTATCTTCTAGCCAGGTTCTAGGAGAATGAGAATATGCTACCTAGATTTTACTGAAATCCTAATGGCAAACAAAGATTAGTTACGATATGCATGAAATGGCCAGCAAATCGAGTTGACTTTTATGTGATTCTTTGTTTGTAGGTTTGCTTTACTAAGAATATTTTAGCTATACCACGGTATCAACATGGAGAGTTTACATGATGGTTTTTTTTATTAATTCTGCAGTGTACATATTTTATTTGAAGCTGTTTCAGGTTGTCGGAGTAAAAAAGAAAAAAATTAAAGAAACACTTACCATTTCCTATGCTATTTGGACCTTGTGTTTCAAGTTTTTCCCTTCTACCTATCACTTGTTTTCTTTGCCGTAGGTGACAGTTTGTCTGAGGCAGGAGCTGGATCAGTTATACATTCAGATACTTCAAATCAGCCCAGTACCGTCTATTCCTCAGACCAGATGATGGGCTCTCAAATCGTTTCTAACAACCCACAGGCTGAAGTAAATGTTCCAGGGAAAATTTATCCATCCCAGCAGCTAGTGGGACATTACCAGCAGATTTCAGGGGTGAGGTGAAGTGTTAAATATATTTTAAATATATAATCAGTATATTTACTGTAAATGGGAGAGTTTATGTTTAATCTTTTTGTTTTTAACAGTTGCAGAAGCAGCCAAAGCTGACTCAGCCCCAAGTTTTGCCTTTGCTTCAGGGTCAGTCCACTGTTCTGCCTGTTCATGTCCTTGGATCTCCACTTGTCTCACAACTCCAGTTTTTGCCACTAAGTGTCCCAAAGGTCTCACAGGTAAAGGTAAGATACATTTTAGAGGTTCCATATTCAATTAAACTTATTTAACACTGCCTAGGTTTTCTGACAGGCAAAGGCTCTCTTTCATAAATTCATCCTAGTTTATATAAAAGTCACTGAAAGCTAAAAGTTGTTTATACTTTCCTTCACTTAAGACATTCTTCTTGAGGATGTGTCTAACATTGTGTAACTAGAATCTTGAGACACTGCTTGTATAATTGGAAGAGAAACTGAGAACTCCATATACGGATAAAAAAGTTTATTTAGGGGACTTTCCTGGTGGCGCAGTGGTTAAGAATCCACCTGCCAGGGCTTCCCTGGTGGCACAGTGGTTAAGAATCCTCCTGCCAATGCAGGGGACACAGGTTCGAGCCCTGGTCCAGGAAGATCCCACATGCCATGGAGCAACTAAGCCCATGCGCCACAACTACTGAGCCTGTGCTCTAGAGCCCTCAAGCCACAACTACTGAGCCTGCACACCACAACTACTGAAGCCCGTGCACCTGGAGCCTGTGCTTTGCAACAAGAGAAGCCACTGCAATGAGAAGCCCGTGTGCCGCAACGAAGAGTAGCCCCCACTCGCTACAACTAGAGAAAAGCCTGCGCACAGCAACAAAGACCTGACGCAGCCAAACATAAATACATAAATTAAAAAAAATTATTTAGGACTCAGATCCCTTTTTATGGTTTTTTTTTTTTTTTTTTTTTCGGTATGCGGGCCTCTCACTGTTGTGGCCTCTCCCGTTGCGGAGCACAGGCTCCGGACGCGCAGGCTCCGGACGCGCAGGCTCAGCGGCCATGGCCCACGGGCCCAGCCGCTCCGCGGCATATGGGATCCTCCCAGACCGGGGCACGAACCCGCATCCCCTGCATCGGCAGGCGGACTCCCAACCACTGCGCCACCAGGGAGGCCCTGGTTTGTTTTTTATATTGGACTTTTCCAGCCTGGTTTGAATGTAGAGGGATGTCTTTGGTAGTTAAGTAGAAATAGTATTTCATAGACTCTTATAATTTTAAGCACTTTCATCTAAATTCTTGACTCTTTTGGTTCACGTTTATTTCTGTAGGAGAAATAAGTGTTTTTGTCATTTAGACTCTCAAAGTCAATGGTACTCATTTCTGACAAAGAGTACACAGTCTTTGTGAGAGTTCATATATCAAGACTATATCCTGGTTTCCTAGGTCATGGACTCTGGATACATGGTTGGGCTTTTCGTTGCCATCCCATTTTCCTTCCTCAACCCTACCATCCCCTGTGTGTGTCTTCTCTCTTTGGGAATGAGTTGGTCTGAGCTCCTAGGCATTCTCTGTATATGATTTAGTTAGCAGCTGGTGATCTGTTGCTTTTAAGAGATTGGTATATAGTCAGTCATAGTTCATCAACAAACTTTTAATGACTATCATCTCTGGGGATATAAAATGAGATAAAATATGGTCCTTGCCCTGAAGAACTCACAGACTTGTAGGGGAAAACATACATGTACTTGACAAATGCCAGATGCATTTAAAATCTGCTGGGGGTATATTTAATCTGATATGGTTGGCAGTGCATGGTGTTTGGCTAGTATTTGTAGCTTATATGGTATATGTTCATACCTGAGCTCATGTTGTGGTTGGATTTATCTCTTTTTAAGACTATAATGGGAAGTGTGTTGGATGGATGCTTAAATTAACTTAGGTTCAACCACGTAAATATACAGGTATGTGTATTTTGAAATGTGTTTCCAAAATTTTTAAAGGAAGTTTAAAAAATTTATGAAAGTGTTATTTACCTATTTGAAATAAAGCCTATAAAGTTATAAAGAAGACAGTGAAAATCACCTACTATCTCTCCAGCTAGAAATAAATTATTGTTTACATTTGGTGGTAGAGACTCTAGATTTGTCTTTTTTTCTATGTATACATATATAACTTTGTTTATATATACATATGTATATCACATACATACTATTTTGTAGCCTGCCTTTTCCACCTAATATATAGAATCCACATAAGCAAGCACTTTAACCAGTGGGGGTCTTTTTATGAATGTGGTGTTTCAAGTTCTAGGAATTATTACAGCCAGCCTATATGTATTCAGCCAACTCACACCTCTCCTCTTGAGAGAGCGTCTCTGTTCCCTTTAACTATGATATTGAAATCCTTTTGAAATTCCACTGTCTGGTGTGTGAAGGTGTCAGATTCAATTACTCTGAATTTCTGCCAGGGTTTGAATGAGTTATGTGGCAAGTGCAATAAATGAGAAGCCATGAGCAATATGTTGCTTGGGGACTGGTCTCAGCCCCTTAGTGTATTCAATTAGCATTTACTCATGGTATTAGGATTTTTATAGGACTAATGCTATACCCAGCACCTTTTTGATAACTTTCTGAAAAATTTTTTTAATTTATTTTTGGCTGCTTTGGGTCTTCATTGCTGTGCATGGGCTTTCGCTAGTTGTGGTGAGTGGGGGCTACTCTTTGTTACTGTGTGTGGGCTTCTCAATAAGGTGGCTTCTCTTGTTGTGGAGCACGGGCTCTAGGCATGCGGGCTTCAGTAGTTGTGGTGCACGGGCTCTAGAGCACAGGCTCAGTAGTTCTGGCACACGGGCTTAGTTGCTCCGCAGCATGTGGGATCCTCCCGGACCAGGGATTGAACCCGTGTCCCCTGCATTGGCAGGTGGATTCTTAACCACTGCACCACCAGGGAAGTCCCTGAAATTTTTACAACATAGCATTATTTTATCTATCATTCTGTCTGGGACCATTAAAATGAGCATGGTATATGCATTTATGTTTTTTTAATAAAAAAATTTTTTTTGGCTTCACTGTGCAGCTTGCAGGATCTTAGTTCCCCAACCAGGGATCGAACCTGGACCCCTGGCAGTGAGAGCACCAAGCCCTAACCAGTGGATGCCAGGGAATTCCCATGGTATATGCGTTTATAATTTGAATTTTCCTTGCACCAGCATTAGGAACTATAGCTGACCTTTGGAGCAGATGGACAAATTTCAGCTCAACCTATGACTTTAGACTTGTCAGTTACTGGAGCTCCACAACCAGTCTTTTCTGTAGTTTCTCCTCAGATATTGCTTGCTTCACAAATGACTTCCCAGGATCCAACAGTTGGTCTTCAACTTGAGCCTGACCCTAGAAATGGGAATCAGGCATTAACCAAATTACCAAATGCCAATCAAATTCCTAGTTTCTTGTCAGTTAATCACCCTCAAGCTTTGTTGAATCATTCTTTTGCCCAACATGTGAGCAGTGCACAGAATGCTGCTGGTACAGCTCAGCTCCCTTCTAATTCCACTGGGGGACATTCGGGGGCCCATCACCCTTCACAAAAGATACATTCAGTATCCCAGCCATACTCAGTGATACATCAGGAGTCTATAATTCCCGGTTCTTCAGTGCCACAAAGCCAGACTGTGCATTTGAAGAAGCCTTGTTTCCAAGCCTCTATTCAGCAGTAGCCATTAATTTTACAACCTAAGATTATGGCATCACCACAGAAAAATGTTCAGCAGGATTGTACTATGAAAATCTGAAACTCATGTAAGTCAGCAGCAGTCAAAGGGTTGTATTGAAAGTGTGATTCAGTCCCTGGAACAGCCATTTTATTCTGTTCAACACACTTATTCAGGACCACCTGCAGAACTGCCATCCTTCCCATTGAAGGCTCTTGAGTAGCTGCCCTTTGTGATACTTCCCCAGGAATAAGCTTCTTACCCATCACAGCCACTTACCCAGTGAAGGCTCCAGCACAGCCTGTTTATTCACTGCCAGCCCCAGAGCATCCTCTTTACACTGTACAACCACTGATATCACAGCCAACCTATTCTACACTGCTTCTTCTTAACCAGTCCCACCTGTGGCACAGCCCTCTTATTTGGTCCCGGCCTAGAGGCAGCCTGTTTATACAGTGCAACCTCTAGTTCGGTCACCTTTTCCAGACCAGCCAGGATGTATAATCCAAGCAGCTTACCCTGTGCAACCTGTGGAACAGCCTGCTTACCAGGCACTTGAGTATGTCCCTTATTCAGGACATGCTGTTTACACCATCCAGACAACTGAACAGGCAACCTTCATAACCCAGCAAGTATACACAGTAAACCCTTCTGATAGCAGGCAAGTACATATTACAAACTCTGCAGATCAGGACTTATACTTAGTACCACTTTATGTAGCACAGACTTCTGAGCAACAAGCCTATTTAACACAACCCCAAGGTTCTTCAGCCTTGGAACAAAAGACATAAGACATTTAACATTATTTATCATTAACCTTAGATACACAAACACATTCTATTGAGCCTTTATTTAATGTGCAGAATTCAGCATTTCTATCCTAAGCAGATGTCAGTTTTGGGTACCAGCAGCTAAAAGCCCAGTCAGCGTTACATCTCAGATGGCTGTGGAAGGACAGCTTTAACACCCTGCACAAATGTCCTTCATTCAGCAGGCCTCCTCAAAGGCCCAGATCCAGCCCCCACACTTCTCTGCACAGCTTTCCCAATCACATGTAACACGAAGCCAGGTTTCTCACTCAGCTTTCATTCATCATCAGCAGATGACTCATTCGTCTCATAGGCAAGCACAGAAAAGCCATCAGTTGTCCACTCAAGAAGGTCCCATAAATCAACAGCAGTCTTTATATAGCCAACATGCTGCTTTCCAGCAGCAGGTACCTCATTCACAGGCAACTAACCACATTCAGCCATTACAGGTATTCCAAAGGCCATTACAAACATGGTCTAGATTACACCTCCTTTGCAAGAACACTTGCAACTAGCGGCAGTGGAACAACAATACGTAATACAGCCTTTAGAGCATCCTCAAGTGCTTCAGGTATTAGACAGCAGTCAAACCTTTCCCCTGCAATGAAACCTAGCACAGCACCAGCCAGCATGCATTCAGCAGCAGTCTGCTGTCCAGACACAGTGGCAGTCATCTTCTAGCTTAGCGCTTGTTTGTGGGTCATCAGAAGCACAATTAAAACCACAGACCCTCATCCAAGCTCTGGGATAGCCCTTACAAATCAGCCATCTTCTTCTGTTCATCTGTTGCTACTTAGTATTCCAGTACAGGCTTCTACTGCCTCTCAGAGCATTTCTGTGTTACAGACACAGCAGTATTTGCAAGGCCAAGAAATTCCAAAGGTAAGTCTTCCTGGGGGAAAATATAGATGATTGTGAATTTTCTGTAATGTTCAAGGGTCAAGGAGATAGTGAGCTATAGTAGAAATGGCACCAGACTGGAAGTCACAATCCTTGTTCCTGCCTTTTTTCCTTACTCACTGGGTAGCTTTTTATTTATTTATTTATTTATTTATTTATTCATTCATTCATTCATTTATTTATTTATGGCTGTGTTGGGTCTTCGTTTCTGTGTGAGGGCTTTCTCTAGTTGTGGCAAGCGGGGACCACTCTTCATCACGGTGCGCAGGCCTCTCACTGTTGTGGCCTCTCTTGTGGAGCATAAGCTCCAGACGCGCAGGCTCAGTAGTTGTGGCACACAGGCCTAGTTGCTCCGCGGCATGTGGGATCTTCCCAGACCAGGGCTCGAACCCGTGTCCCCTGCGTTGGCAGGCAGACTCTCAACCACTGCGCCACGAGAGAAGCCCCACTGGGTAGCTTTGATTCGAGTCTTTTTGGAGTTTCCTCATCTGTAAGGTAAAGCGGTAGACTAGATGATGCTAACAAAAAATATTTGAGCACCTACTTGGGATATATCAGTGAACAAAAGACAAAAATCCCTTGTCATTGAGTTTTGTTGCCTAATGTGGGTAGACTGTCATTAACCATAATAGTATAAAAAGTAAATTATATAATACAGTACAGGGAGATTGGGGGAAATGTGGAGCAGGGTAAGGAGGAAAGTGGGTTGCAATTCTAAATAAGGTGGAGATCAGGGTAGGCCTCATTGAGAAGGTTGACAATTGAGCACACACTTGAAGGAGATGAGAGAGTCCATAGCGCACATTTCAGGTAGAGGGAATAACCAGTGCAAGGGCTTTGAGGGAGGAGTGGGTCTGGCATGTTCGAAGAACAGCAAGAAGGCCTGTTAGTCCTAGTATGTTACAAGCCTATGGCTATCTTACTGTTCTACATTTATAATAAAGCATTTGCCTTCATGAGATGATAATAATGAACACTATTGAGTGATTCTTAGGTGATAAATACTATTCTAATGGCTTTATGTGTACTATCCTCACAACAACCCTATGAATAGTAGCTGTCATTAGGAGTAACTGAGGTTCAGAGAGGTTAAATAACTTTCCCAGTGTCATACGGAAGGGCCAGGATTTGAACCCAGACTACCTGGCTGCAGAGGTTGTGCCCTTAATCATTACACTATTCATCCTCTTTGTAAGATAGCTATCCTCCCTGCCAAAATTTGAGAAAAAGAGCATGATGACTTCAGTGAGATGTAGTTAACTCAGGAGTTTGATTGAATTAATTAAAGGAAGGAACTGAGAATCCAGTTTATTTTTTTTCTCTTCTGTTCTGCTTCAGGTATCTCTAAAGACTGAATTTATTGAGTTTGGCTAATAAAATGTATGAGGTCCTTAGATAATAGGTGTGCTATGCAGGAAGAGTATTTTAGTGGTGATATTACTATTCCAAACAGCTATGATCTCAAGTATTGTGTTTTATAAAATTCCCTCTTCATCAAGGGCATAAATTATAATGAATTCTGATATGTGCACTCTGACTCCTAACAGGAATGATCAAGGATTAATAAAGATATTTAGAGTTGAAGTTTCTTCAGACAAAGCATGCTATTCCGATATTTATTTCTTTAGAATCAATTTCTTCACAAGGTATTTCAGAATGGAATGTTCATTTCTGTGGGCAAGTGTTGTATACTTTCCTTTCCTAATTAAAAAAATTTCCCCCAACATTTTTTATGGCTGAGTAATATTCCATTGTATATCTATACCACATCTTCTTTTATTATTATTTATTTTTTTAACATCTTTATTGGAGTGTAATTGCTTTACAATGGTGTGTCAGTTTCTGCTTTATAACAAAGTGAATCAGCTATACATATACATATATCCCCATATCTCCTCCCTCTTGCGTCTTCCTCCCACCCTCCCTATCCCACCCCTCTAGGTGGTCACAAAGCACCGAGCTGATCTCCCTGTGCTATGTGGCTGCTTCCCACTAGGTATCTATTTTACATTTGGTAGTGTATATATGTCCATGCCACTCTCTCACTTCGTCTCAGCTTACCCTTCTCCCTCCCCGTGTCCTCAAGTCCATTCTCTACATCAGCGTCTTTATTCCTGTCGTGCCCCTAGGTTCTTCAGAACCATTTTTTTTTCTTTTAGATTCCATATATATGTGTTAGCATACAGTATTTGTTTTTCTCTTTCTAACTTACTTCACTCTGTATGACAGTCTCTAGGTCCATCCACCTCACTACAAATAACTCAATTCCGTTTCTTTTTATGGCTGAGTAATATTCACTTGTATATATGTGCCACATCTTCTTTATCCATTCATCTGTTGATGGACACTTAGGTTGCTTCCATGTCCTGGCTATTGTAAATAGAGCTGCAGTGAACATTGTGGTACATGACTCTTTCTGAATTATGGTTTTCTCAGGGGATATGCCCAGTAGTTTCCCCCAACATTTTATTAAGAAAAATTTCAAAGTTACAGAAAAGTTGATAAAAAGTAAGTGAACACCCATATACCTACCAACTAGATTCTGCAGTTAACTTTTGCTGTATTTGCTCTATCACATATTTATCCACCCCTTTATCCATTTATTAGCCCATCTTATTTTTCTGGTCATTTCAAAATTAAAGTTGCTGATATTAGTATACTTCATCCATTAACACTTAAGCATGCATATCATTGACTAGAACTCAGTATTTGTTTATATTTTTTTAGTTTAAATTTATGTTCTGTAAAATGCACAGATCATAATTCAGTGAGTTTTGACAAATGCTTACACCTGTGTAACCCAAACCATTATCAAAATATAAAACAGATGTTGGCAAAGGTCTAGATAGTAACTATTTTAGGCTTTGTGGGCTATGTAGTCTCTGTTGCATTTACTCAACTCTGCTATTGCATGCATGAAAACAGCCATAGACAATATGTAAATTATTTGGCATGGCTGTGTTCCAATACAACTTTATTCACAAAAATGGTTGGCACACCAGATTTGGCCTGTAGGCTCTAGCTTGCCCACATAATAAAGAATATTGCCATTACTGCAGAAAGTTCCTTCATGCCCCTTCCCAGTCAGTGACCCCCACCCCACCAGAGGTGACAACTGTTGATTTTTTTTCATCATAGATTAATTTATCCTGTTCTATGTTTTTTTAATTTTTATTTATTTGTGTTTTTTTGACTGTGTACTGTACAGCTTGCGGGATCTTAGTTCCTCAACCAGGGATTGAATCCAGGCCCTTGGCAGTGAAAGCTTGGAGTCCTAACCACTGGACAACCAGGGATAAACAGAGAGAAAGAGAGAGAGAGTAACCACTAAGTAAAGTACAGCCCAGTATACTCAAAACAGTATAAATAAAACAAGAAGGAATCTTAAAAAATTTGCAAGTAACCCACAGGAAGGCAAGAAAAGAGAAACAGAGGAAAGACAACCATAGGGAAAAAGCAAATACTAAAATGGCAAACTCGGGACTTCCCTGGTAGTCCAGTGGTTATGAATCCGCCTTCCAGTGCAGGGGACACAAGTTCGATCCCTGGTCAGGGAACTAAGATCCTACATGTGGCAGGGCAACTAGAGGGCCCACGCACCCGGGAACTGGCACACCACAACTAGAGAAGCCCGCACACTACAACAAAAAGATCCTGCGTGCCGCAACTAAGACCCAACACAACCAAAAATAAAATAAATATTTTTAAAAAATAAAATGGCAGACTTAAGTCCTAAGACTTAAGTGCTTTGCTGCTGCTTCCCACCAGCCAACTGTTTTACATTTGGTAGTATATATATGTTGTCTTGATCATATTTAAATCTTCTATTTTAGTAGGCACTTGCCCTGTTAAGTTTAGCCTGTAGATTCTATCCTACTTTTGCGAGCTGTATGTAGTTCCAATGATAATTTAGTTTTATGAGCTCTTATAATGCTATTCTGGTCTGCTTGGTCTTCTGGCTCTGGTTGAGCTCTTGCTGGGTTTCCATCGGTGCTACCTGCAGGAGTGGAAGGTGCTTCTTTGGGCTGCCAAGTGTTAGATTTGGGGAGTGGAGGATACTGGACCCATAGGACAGAGAGCATTTTCCCTGGCCTCTTTCCTGGCCATCTGATGCTGGTACCCTTAATACTCAATCTCTGCCAGTGCCACTGGGGTACGGAAGTACTTACCTGGCCACTGTTTACTGCTGAGTAGATGGTCAGGAGTTGTGAGGTCTGCATGGCTCTCTGCCACTGGGTAGAGGGCTGAGACATAATGCCCTCTGTTGCCTTCTGCCGTTGGGTGAAGGGTCAGGAGACTTATGGCCTGGATCTTTTTCTGTTGCGTGGTGAAGCACCAGGAGCTTCTTGGGTCTTGAAGGCTCTGTACTACCAGTCACCTTCCTCTGTCTCTTCAGTCTTGTAAGAATGTGGGTTTTCTTCTGAGTTTTAGCTGCTGTGGGGCTTGCCCCCAGATGAAAAGCCATAAAAATAGCAAACTCATCTACTATCCTTCCTTTCTTCCAAGTGTTGCCTTCCTACCAGTTTCTACCTGCTTTTGATTGCTGTCTTATGCTTTCAGACAGTTGTTTTTTTACATTTGTCCAGCACTTTTTGTTGATATCTCTGCATGTGGGGTTTGGTCTGATGGGACCATTACCAGAAGTATAACCTCTCTTTCCTAATTTTTTATCACTGCAAAATATCACCTCTCACTTAATTGAGGTAACCACTATATGCCCATCCGTAAACCTCTAAGAGTTGATGACAAAGGGATGGAGTGAATTTCTGATGTTTGGGGTTTTTTTATTGCCAAGGCACAGGGGAAAGGGATCTTCATCCTGGTCAAATAGCAAGCTGTGCTTATATTTTGTGTCTTTCTCCCCAATAAAGCTGAAATTCTTTGTGGCAGAGATCTGTAGCCCAATTTATCTCTGTATTCCTAGCACCTAGCACAGTGTTTGTTACAATAGTTGCTTGTTATATGTTTGTTGAATAATCAATAAGAACCACTATAGATATCTCTATCAGCCTGCTCTCAATGGGAGAGGATTCTTTATTGATCTTTATCATTCTTGTTGCCTAATCAGGACTTACAAATTGATAATGAACTTGTGTTTGTTTGTGGACAACCTAAGATCTGTTTTCTGTTTTCTATATTAATTTCAAAAATTGTGATATTTGAACAAATAAGACTGTGATACGTTTCACAATATCCATAGCTGGTTAAATCTACTTTGTCTTCTTTTTAACATTGAAGTATAGTTGATTTACAATATTAGTTTCAGGTGTACAACATAGTGATTCAATTTTTTATAGATTATATTCCATTTACCAAAGATTTGTTCTTATTTCTCCATTTTATTTCCCCATGTATCAATGAACAAGGGTATATAAGAGACAGGAAGTGAATCATGAGTTCAGATGTGCCAATTGTGGTTTTGATTGTTTTATCAAATAATATGGAAAACCACTTATCCGATTTTTATCTACTGCTGAGGTTAGCGTTTCTTACCTCTTGTAGTGTGATGTGTTAGTACTAGTGCATTAGTACTTTTGGTGGTTGAGATTGGTTCCTTTTCAGTTGACATTGTGGTCTAATCAAACATCTGTTTAGATGGTTTCAATTTTCAGCTCCTGGAGATAAATATGAAACCTCAGCATTTTGTATGCAGTTGCATCCCTACTCATCACAGTGTTTGAATATCACTTTGATTCTCAACCACAATATTTGCATTATATTTTCTTAAAATTTTTTTCTACTTACTTTAATTACATAAGTAGTATGCCAATATAAATTCCTGGTGAAAAATTTAAAACAATGCCGAGAAGTCTCATTTAACCCTGCCCCTCTCTTTGTCCTTTTCCTTTCTGTTATTAGTTTGGTGTGTATCATTCTAGATCTTTTTTGGTGTAATTACATGCATATATGTACCCTTAGCCCAAATACAGCATTGTTTTCTGGTTTGTTTTATTACTTTAAGCACATAAAAGAGATCCTACCATATGTGTCACTTTGTAAATTTTTTTACTCAGTTATGTGTTCTGGAAATATATCTATGTTATTACAAATAGATATACTTGATTTTATTTAATTGCCCCATAGTATTCCATAGTAAGACTACACTGCAGTTTATTTAGCTATTCCTCCTACCACTGGACATTTTGGCTGTTTCCAGTTTTTCACTGTTTTAACTAGTGTTAAAATGAACAAAATAGATCATGCTAGAGGAGACACTGGGGCAAAATTACTGGATCATAAATTCTACACATTTTTTACTTTAATATATATTGCCACATTACTTTCCCAAGGGACTGGACCAATTTAAATTCTCATCAGCCAGTGGTACAGTCTTACTGTCAATATTTGATAATACCAGATATTTTTTGCTAGGCTGGTAAGTGAAAACTAATATATTATTTTAATTTCTATTCCCTTGATTACTAGAAATGTTGAGCATGTCTTCATACGTTTATTTATTTTTAAATTTTTATTTTGAAATGATTTTAGACTCACGTAGAGGTTGCCAAAATTGTACAGAGTTCCTGCGTACCCTTCTCTCAGCTTTCCCCAATATTAACATCTTATATTACCATAGTACAATCGTCAAAACCAGGAACTTGACAATGGTATGATCCTGTTAACTACAAAACTTGTTTGGATTTCACCAGTTTTCACATGCCCTCACTTATTTTGTGTGTATCTGTAGTTCTATGAATTTATTTCATGTATAGACTTGTATAAAACAATCACCACCATCAGGATGCAGAACAGATCCATCACCTAAAAAACTGCTTTGAGCTGTGCACTTATAGTCACACCCTCCCCCTACCTCTAACCCCTGGCAATCACTGATCTGTTCTCCATCACCATCATATCAAGAATGTTATATAAATAGAACCATACGATATGTAACCTTTTGAGATTAACTTGAGATCCATTTATGTTGTTGCATGTATCAGTAGTTGCTTATTTTTATTATTGAATAGTATTCAGTTGTATGGTTATACGATAGTTGTTTATGTCTTCATTTGTTTATTGAATACTCATTTTTCTTCTTTGCAAATACTATTTATATTCTTTGCTCATTTGCCTGTTGAGGTCTTCCTCTTTCTTTCTTTGTTTTCTTTATACATTCTGATACTAATCCTTTGTTAAATGTATTGCAAACTTTCTACCAGTGTGTCCTAATTAGCTTGTAGTATCCTTTGTGACACAGAAAGTTTTTATACTTTATAAGGTCAAATGTGTTTTTGGTTTTTTTTTGGTTTTAGATTTTGTGTCTTGCTTAGCAAGGCTCATGAGCATAAAATATTCTTCTGTATTTTCTTCTGATACTTAAAAAATTTTGTCTTTGTCTAGTTCTGTATTCTGTTTGGATTTTATTTTATTGGGGACTGTGTGAGGTAGAGATCTAATTGTATTTTCTCAAAATGCATAAACATTTGTCCAAACACATTTATTAATAAACAGTCCATCATTTCCACGCTGATCTGAAATGGTATCTTTATCATATCTGAACTTATTATACATATTTGAATCATTTCTCAACTCTTTGTTTTGTTCCTTTGATCTATATCTATTCTTATACAATACTTGTGTTTTGATTAATTTATCTTTTTAATAAGAAGTTTAAAATTATTACATTGATTTCCTCTTAAATAAAATTTATTTAAAATGATTATTAATTTTGAATTAGATAGATTTTTATTGTTAATTTCTATATTTATGGCATTATAATCAGACTATGGCTGATTTTTGGAATTTGATGTTTTTGTGCATTATTTGCCAAAGATTTATATTTTCTATTCTGGGAGGAGCATTCCAAGTTCTTTATATGTTTGTTATGTCATGGTTCTTAATTATAACATTCAAATTCAATGTATTCTTACTTTTTTTGGTCCAG
Organism: Mesoplodon densirostris; assembly: GCF_025265405.1. Classification (NCBI taxonomy): domain Eukaryota; kingdom Metazoa; phylum Chordata; class Mammalia; order Artiodactyla; family Ziphiidae; genus Mesoplodon; species Mesoplodon densirostris. Next base: position 90,790,594 of record NC_082681.1, read on the forward strand.
GTTTTCTTCCACTTTTTGAGAAAAATGTGTTGAAGTATCCTACTATAATTGGGACTTTCTCCATTTCTTCTTATTGTAGGGCCTTAATGCCTTAATTCTATGTTTCCGTATACTGAAAGAACTTTCTTCTGTTTGTTGCCAAAATTCATTTGATGGCAAACCTGACCTGAATTGATGCCTACTGATATATATATTTTTCTTTTTAAAGCAGGTGCATTCTTTTATATTAAGGATTACAAAATTGGTATGTGTAAGAACTCCCTGTGGAACAAGATTAGATATTGCTAAAATATTTCAATAGTTAATCTGCATTCTTAAAATATTTATAATGCAATATTTATATTGAAAAACAATTATAAAAATATATAATGCAAAAATATTTATAATACAAGGAAGACCCATATACCATCACCCAACTTAAGAAATAAAAAAAATCAGTGCATTTGCAGTCTCCTGGAAACCATTTTTTTTTTTTTACAGGACTTAAAACTTCATGTAAAGGGTATCCTAGCATATGCATTCTTCTTCAATTTTTTTAAAAAATCAACATTGTTTATAAGATTAATTAAGCTACATGTTGATATATATAGCTCTAGTTCAGTCATTTTCCCTTTCTCCTGTTGATGTACAATTGAGTTCTTTCCATTAATTTGCTTATTCCCACATTCCTGGCCCATTCTTTGGGATAGAGTATGTATTATTAATTTTAATGGTTGCTAAATCTCCCATGTTTAGCCTTTTTTTTTTCTCGTTGTTACCTTACATTTAAAAATGAAGGTCTGATTGATCAGCATTGGTAGCTGATTTGGGCTTCCTTTCCTTAATTAAAGTGTGTAAACTTTGTGACTTGTAGCTTATGAATGCCTCACCTCACATCTCAAGAATGCCTGCAGTAGCAGTGAAATCTTTTGTAGTCAGCTGTTCTGTGCGGGATGTTTAAAGGGGCGTTCCTGAAGCCTCCCAGGTTCTTCATTTTTAACTACTCTCCAAAGATGATTTCTTCTAAATATATGAATCCTCTCCATAATAGCAAAAGAAAAAAATTCTTGTTCAGGATCTAATGCAGGATAACTGGTTGCATTTTATTGTTATGCTTCTTTAATAGTTTCTTCTAATCTGGAACAATTTTTTACTCTGTCTTTCATTTTCATTTTGGTTGATCTGTGCATTGGTGAAAGTGGGGAGTTAAAGTCCCCTAGTATGATTGTGTTACTGTCGATTTCCTCTTTTATGGCTGTTAGTATTTGTCCTATGTATTGAGGTGCTCCCCTGTTGGGTGCATAAATATTTACATGTGTTATATCATTTTGGATTGATCCCTTCATCATTATGTAGTGTCCTCGTTTGTCTCTTGTAGTTATGTTTATTTTAAAGTCTATTTTGTCTGATATAAGAATTGCTCTTCCAGGTTTTTTTTGCTTTCCATTTGCATGGAATATCTTTTTCCCTACCCCTAGTTTCAGTCTGTATGTGTCCCTAGGTGTGAAGTGGGTCACTTGTAGATAGCGTATATATGGGTCTTGTTTTTGTATCAATTCAGCCAGTCTATGTCTTTTGACAGGAGCATTTAATCCATTTACATTTAAGGTAATTATTGATATGTATGTTCCTGTTACCTTTTTCTTCAGTGTTTTGGGTTTGTTTTTGTATATATTTTTCTTCTCTTGTGTTTCCTGCCTGGAGAAGTTCCTTTAGCATTTGTTGTAAAGCTGGTTTGGTGGTGCTGAAATCTCTTAACCTTTGCCTGTCTGTAAAGGTTTTAATTTATCTGTTGAATCAAAGTGAGATCCTTGCTGGGGAGAGTAATTGTGGTTGTAGTTTTTCCCCTATCATCACTTTAAATATGTCCTGCCAGTCCCTTCTGGCTTACAGAGTTTCTGCTGTAAGATCAGCTGTTAACTTTATGGGGGTTAACTTGTATATTTGTTGCTTTTCCCTTGCTTCTTTGAATATTTTTTCTTAGTAATTAATTTTTGATAGTTTGATTAATATGTGTTTTGGCGTGTTTCTCCTGAATTTATCCTGTATGGGACTCTTTGGGCTTCCTGGACTTGATTGCCTTTTTCCTTTCCCATATTAGGGAAGTTTTCAACTATAATCTCTTCAAATATTTTCTCATTCCCTTTCATTTACTCTTCTTCTTCTGGGATCCCTATAATTCGAATGTTGGTGCGTTTAATGTTGTCCCAGAGGTCTCTGAGACTGTCCTCAAATCTTTTCATTCTTTTTTCTATATTCTGCTCTGCCATTGTTATCTTTTGTCTTTTTTCTACTCTGCCATTGTTATTTCCACTATTTTATCTTCCAGGTCACTTATTCATTCTTCTGCCTCAGTTATTCTGCTATTGATTCCTTCTAGAGAATTATTAACTTTATTTATTGTGTTGTTCATCATTGTCTGTTTACTCTTCAGTTCTCCTAGGTCCTTGTTAAACGTTTCTTGTATTTTCTCCATTCCATTTCCAAGATTTTGGATCATCTTTGGTATCATTAGTCTGAATTCTTTTTCAGGTAGACTGCCTATTTTCTGTTCATTTGTTTGGTCTGGTGGGTTTTTACCTTGCTTCTTCACCTGCTGTGTGTTTTTCTGTCTTCTCATTTTGCTTATCTTACTGTGTTTGGGGTCTCCTTTTTGCAGCCTGCAGGTTCATAGTTCCCGTAGTTTTTGGTGTCTGCCCCCAGTGGCTAAGTTTGGTTCAGGGGGTTGTGTAGGCTTCCTGGTGGAGGTGGGTGGTGCCTGTGTTCTGGTGGATGAGGCTGGATCTTGTCTTTCTGGTGGGCAGGACCGTGTTCGGTGGTGTGTTTTGGGTGTGTGTGCGACCTTGTTATGATTTTAGGCAACCTCTTTGATAATGGGTGGGGTTGTGTTCCTGTCTTGCTAATTGGTTGGCATGGTGTGTCCGGCACTGGAGCTTGCTGGTCGTTGAGTTATCTGGGTCTTAGCGTTGAGATGGAGATCTTTGGAAGAGCCGGAGGTCTCTGGTGTGCCAGTGTACTGAACTTGGCTCTCCCACCTCAGAGGCACAGTCCTGACACCTGGCTGGAGCACCAAAATCCTGTCAGCCAGAAGGCTTAGAAGAAAAGGGAGAAAAAAAGAAAAAACAAAAAATAAAATAAAGTTATTAAAATAAAAATTTTTTAAATTATTAAAAATTAATTAAAAATATAAAGTTATAAGAGAAAAAAAGAGAGAGCAATCCAATCAGAACACACATCCAGCAATGATAACAAGTGGTAAACACTATGCTAAAACAAACAAACAAACAAACAAAAAAGACAGGCAGAACCCAAGTCAACTGGTAAAAGGAAAGCTATACAGACAAAATCACACAAAGAAGCACACCCATACACACTCACAAAAAGAGAAAAAGGAAAAAAAATATATATGTATCTATGCATAAAAAAGGAAGGGAGCAACCAAATTAATAAACAAATCTACCAATGATAATAAACTGTAAATACTAAACTAAGATAAACATAAAACCAGAAACAAATTAGATACAGAAAGCAAACCCCAAGTCTACAGTTGCTTCCAAAGTCTACTGCCTTAGTTTTGGTATGATTCGTTGTCTATTCAGGTATTCCAGAGATGCAGGGTACATCAAGTTGATTGTGTAGGTTTAATCGCTGCTCCCGAGGCTGCTGGGAGAGATTTCCCTTCCTCTTCTTTGTTTGCACAGCTCCTGGGGTTTAGCTTTGGATTTGGCCCTGCCTCTGCATGTAGGTTGCCTGAGGGCGTCTGTTCTTCGCTCAGAGAGGACCCGGTTAAAGTAGCAGCCGATTAGGGGGCTCTGGCTCACTCAGGCCTCGGGGGAGGGGGGTGTACAGAATGCGGGGTGAGCCTGCGGTGGCAGAAGCCGGTGTACCGTTGCAACATCCTGAAGTGCGCAATGTGTTCTCCCGGGGAAGTTGTCCCTGGATCACGGGACCCTGGCAGTCATTATTTATTTTGATGCACCAGCTATCTCAGATTTGGCTAGTGCGATCCTCTTCAAGCTGGTTCTTTTGTAATTTTGTCAGGTCCCTGTCATGCTTTGAACTTATCTTTATACAAGAAGATGTTCCAGGCGTATTCTGTTATTTCCTGCCCCAGTTTCATAATTGGCTGTGCTCAGTGAGCTCTGCTCGAGAGGGTTTGTTGTAAAGGAGGTACGATATCATATTTGTAATAGGAATGATTCAGGTGTGAGGGAAAAATTGGTGAGATGGGAGAGAGAAAGGAGAATTACTGGAGTGATATCCTTGAGAAGGTGGGAGGAGATAAAGTTTAGTTTCTAAATAAAGGGGCTAGCTTTAGCATAGGAGCCCAGACAGGTTCTCCATAATAATATGGGTAAAGGCAGAGAGTATGGGTACAAATGCTATTGGGTGAGTAGATGTGGTAGTGGGAGCTTATGGCAGTTTTCTCCTTGTTGCTTTTTTTATTTTCTCAGTGCAGTAGAAGCAAGGTCATCTGAGCATGAGTTTGGGAAGGGAGTGTGTATTAAAAGTTTGAGGATAGAGGAGAAGGTATAGTTTTCTAGGAGAAGGGTAGAATGAAGGGAAGTAAGATTGCCAGGCAACATTAAGTACCTACTTGAAGTTAATTGTTCTGAAGTTCTTAATCTCTGTTGAATTTGGTGCTTCTCTTCTTCTAAGCCTTGGTGTTTCTCAGGGGTTTGGGTATTCTTGATTTTCTGGTCCTTTGTATTTAAGGATCCTACTCACCTTTGTTTACCGTAGTCTGCCTCCCTCCAGTCTTGGCAGAGGAGGGGCAGGTTATCGAGGGAGCATATTTTCTTCAGTTGCCACCTGTAGATCTGTCCTTCCTCCCAGGCTACAGCTTGGGTTTTTTGGGCAAATTTCATTGCTGCTCACCACTTAGCACAACAGGGGGTTGGGGATGGATAGAATTGCCCAGTTGCTCTTCATTTACCTTCCCATTTAATGAATTGATGAATTCCTCAAGGCCACCTCATGCTTCTGGTGTCTGCTGAGTAGGTTTGGTGCTTCCCAAATCACTCCTAACTTTGTAGTAGTTTTCTCCTATATATATGTGTTTGAAGCTTTGGTTTCCGTAGATTCTGTTTCCCTATGGATGTGATCTATTGGTTTCTGTTCCTTTGGAGATTCTCCACCATTTACGATCTGTGGATGGCCCTCTTTTTTAGTTTTTCTGAGATGTTATGACTTTATTCTAGTTTTTTAAAAACATCATTTCTGTTGCTTTTCAGAGTGGATGTATGTGTTCATTGTTACTGTATTGAATCAGTCTCTTAGAATTTTTTATGTGCATGAGTAATGTGGATTAACATTTTAAGGGAAAGGTCACTTTGTGATTTTTTTTGTTGTAAACATTTATCATTGACAGCTACTAGCAGGGGTTTCATTCAGGTTTTGTTGATTTTTTTTTAAATGCAGTGACAGGATTGGCCAGATTTCAGACTTTGAATGCATCAGGAGTCATTGAAATGATACCATGTATTAATTGTTTTCACAGATAAATCTACGTGTTAGCATATCTGAGTTGTGTATTTGTAAGATTACTCTGGAAGTTGTGATTCTTATTAGCATTTCCTCTTTTACTACTGTTTCATAGCTGATCTTAATGAAGTCATTATAATTTTCAGCTCTGGCTTCTTAATCAGTGAAATAATACATTTGTTTCAGTCTTCAGTCAGGTGATTTTAATTCTAACCATAGTATGTTTAAGACCCATAAAGATAGTTACTGAAGGTATCAGTGCCTTTGAGATGTTTACTTTCTCTTTTGTTATACTTCTGTTCTTCTAGCGCTTTCAGGATAGCATAGAAAGTATATGAGGAATGGATTCTGTTAATGTGTATGATGCTGATCTTAACTGGGAAAAGATTCTCCAGTGTTTGGTTTGTTCAGAAACATTCATGGGCCTACTGTGTATGAATATGATTAAAACAATCAACAAGTTTATTCTGGTAGAGACAGTTTTAATATGTTATGTAATCAGTTTCTAAGGTATTCGAAAGAATAAATCTTATAGTTAGGGAGCTGACATTGAGGACCTACTATGTATCAAGCAGTGTCACCTCATTAAATCTATTCATTGTAACTTCCACTATAAAGAAGTTAATTCCATTAAATAAAATGTTTGTGTAAAAATTGATAATTAAAGTTATTTCTTTCCCTGGAGAGAGAGATTGTGGCTTCCAGGGTATCAGACCATTTATATAAAAACGGTATTTAGCGCAATGTTGTATTTATGTGAAATTACTTTCCTCTAATTGAAGGGAAATTGGTCTAAGCAGTGGGTGTATTTGCTGAACATTGTCAAAAAAATGTTCCCAAAAGGCACATATTGCTTAGTATATCTTCATAATGTTGAAACTTGTGATGTTGAGGACATTAGTCATTTGGATTGATTTACAGCCACATTATTCAGCCTTTGCCCTTTTTTAATGTAAATTAATTGGAAATATTGAGGATTTTGAAGTGATGGGAACCTTTCAGGTTGATCTCATTCTCCAGGAAGGAACCATCCTACGAAATAGCAGCACCGTCGAAATCTTCGATTTCGGAGGTTGGTGGAAAGAGCTGAGAGGCTGATTATCTGTAGATTACTATTATATAAGGTATTTAAGGAAGAGGCAGACTACTGTTTTGGGGGGATAGCAATTATGAAAGTTTATCATACTATGCATGTTATGTTTTCAGTTTTGTTTGTTTGTTTGTTTGCAGTACGCGGGCCTCTCACTGTTGTGGCCTCTCCCGTTGTGGAGCACAAGCTCCGGACGCGCAGGCTCAGTGGCCATGGCTCACGGGCCTAGCCGCTCCATGGCATGTGGGATCTTCCCGGACCGGGGCACGAACCCATGTCCCCTGCATTGGCAGGTGGATTCTTAACCACTGCGCCACCAGGGAAGTCTGAAAATACCTTTTCAAAAGTAACTTTTATTCTTATAAATACTCTTGAAAATACAGAAATGTATAAAGAAAGTAAAATTACCTGTTATCCCACCTCTGAGAAATTAAAACCTTTGAAATTTTTCAGACATTTCTCTATGCATACACATTTTTTAGTATTTATTTTATCACAATTGGATCATACCAGCTTTTTAAAGGATTTCTGTTTTTTAAATTGAATTATATAAGGCATATATACATTGAAGTATCCAAATCTTAAATGTGCAGCTTGATGAGTTTTTACATATGTATTCCTCTGTGAAATGCAAATGAAGATATAGAGCATTTCCAGCTCCCTAGAAGGTTCACTGACATTCATCCACATTGTTGCATGTGTCAGTAGTTCGTTTCATTTTTTTTGCTATGACTTGTTCAGTTGTAGAATATACCACAGTTCAGTTATCCATTCTGTTGATGTATATTAAGATGGGGATTGACATATATATACTAATATGTATAAAATGGATAACTAATAAGAACCTGCTGTATAAAAAAATAAAATAAAAAAAAAGATTTGTTCCAGCTTTTGGTTCTTATAAAATAAAGCTACTGTGAATGCTCCTGTATGTTTTATAGACACACCTGTAGACACCTGCATTGATTTCTCTTGTGTATGTACCTAGGAGTGGGATTGCTGGGTCACAGGATAAAGGTATGTTTAGCTATACTAAATAATGCCAGACAGTTTTCCAAAGTAGTGGTCCAAAATGCATTCTCAGCAGCAATGTTAGAGAGTTCCAGTTATTCCACATCCTTGTCAACACTTAGTATTATGTGTCCTTTAAATTTTAGCTGTTCAGGTGGATGTGATGTGGTATATATTGTGATTTTAACTTGCGTTTCCCTGATAAGTAATGATATTGAGCATCTTTTCATGTAATTATTATTATATTATATTATATTCAAATATCTTCTTTTGTGAAGTGTGCCTAGTCAACTCTTTTTTTTTGAGTTGTTTATCTTTTTCTTTAGTCTGCTTTAATCTCAACCAGTTCTTCAGGCTTTGTTGTTCTTTACAGTGTTGAAATGCAGAGGCCAGTTTTTTATAGAATGCCTGTCATTTTAGGTTTGACTAAAGTTTCCTCATGGTTAGAGTCAAATCATGCATTTTTGTCAGGAATACCATGTAAGTGACATTGTATTCTTCTTAGGACATCTTATTAGGAGGCATATTGGTGATGCCAATATTGGTGATGTTAACTTTTATTACTTGTTTTAAGTAGGGCCTGCCAGGTTTCTCCACCATAAAGTTGCCATTTTTTCCTTTATTTTTTATTTATTTATTTATTTATTTAAAAATTATTTATTTATTTATTTATTAGTATCTTTTTTTTTTTTTTTTTTTGCGGTATGTGGGCCTCTCACTGTTGTGGCCTCTCCCGTTGCGGAGCATAGGCTCCGGACGCGCAGGCTCAGCGGCCATGGCTTACAGGCCCAGCCGTTCCGCGGCGTGTGGGATCTTCCCGGACCGGGACACGAACCCGTGTCCCCTGCATCAGCAGGCGGGCTCTCAACCACTGCGCCACCACGGAAGCCCCCATTTTTTCCTTTATAATTTACGAGTTATTTGTAAGATATTTTGAGGCTCTGTAAATATCCCTTTCCTCGTCAAAACTTTCACCCATTAGTTTTAGTATCTGTTGATGATTTTCTAAGTTCATCATTCCTCCTTATATTTATTAGTTGGCCTTTCTCCTTCCTTTACTCATTCAGTCATTCAGTCATTTGTTCATGTCAGTATGGATTCATGAGGCTTTATTTTATTTAATAGGGTATGATATAATATTATCATTATTTATTCTGATGGTTAAGGTGCCCCAGATTTGGTTAATGGGGGCCCATTCAGGGTGGCTCTTGGGTATTTTTGTCATATCCCCATTATTCTTTGAGCACCTCCTTACTTTCTGGTATAGCAAGGTATTCCAGGCTCATTTTGTGCTTTCCCATCCCTAGCCCTGGAATAAGTTATTTCTCCTTGGGGCCCTGATTCCTTTTAGTGAGGAAGGTAATTTAGGAACCAGAATTTGGATGTTGGGTGTGTTTGATGGTATGTGGGAGTCATAGCTTCTAGGGTTCTCAGTGGACAGATTAGAGTGTGTGCGTGCATGTGTGTGTGTGTGTGTATTTCATACTGATACCTCCAGCCCATTTTGCTTGTGACTTTGTGTTCTAGGAAAATTTTTTTTTTTTGCTATGTTTCTCCAGTATACACCCAACATCTCCACTTTATTGTATAATAGGCACTTCAAATTTAATATGTCCAAAATTAAACTTTTTTTTTACACTCCCCTCCCACCACCACCCAAAGCCTGTTCTTTCCACAGTTGTCTTCATCTCAGCAAATAGGAACTCTGTCTTTCTTGTTACTCAAGCCATATATCTGTGGTCATCTTTTATTCCTCTCTTTCTCTCATATCTGACTTCAAATCATCAGAGAGTCTTTTGTCTTTTCCTTTAAAATACATCTACAACCTGACTACTTCTCACCACCTCCACCATAATCACTAGCATAATGATAGTCATGCTAGTCTAATTTCTTTCTTGAATCATTGCATTAGACTTCTAACTGTTGTTCTTCCTTCTGCTTTTGCTCTTTTATACCCTTTTTCTCATTATAGGAAGCAGAGTGATACTTTCAAAAAATGCAAGTCAGATCATATCTGAACCCTACCCCAAACCTCGCGTTGCCATCTCACTCACAGTAAAAGTCATAATACTGTACTTAGTGGCCTGAAAGCTCTATAGGATCTGGACTTCCCTGCCCAACCCTCTGACTTCATGTAGATTTTCTTTGAATTCTGTTGTCCTCTTGAGTGATAATTAAATTCTTTTCACAGATCTATAGCTTGAGGACAAGGAGATGTACACTTTCTGTGTATTAGTAGGTATTGATCTATTGTAGTTCCTCTGTGCTGAGGTGTGGTTTACTTTTACCCCCATAATGAGTTCTCTAATGCTTGTAATAATCAAACATATTAAAGACTACATTCTCCAACATGTATGGATACCAAAATTTTTCCTTTCTGTATCCTTGCTGAGTTGGCTTTACTTGTGAGGACTCTTCCTCCTAGAAAGCCAGATGGTTCAGTTAGTCTCCTCCTTTTTATCTCCAATATGCATTCTCACTCCTACCATTAAAACAAATAAACAAACAAACAAAAAACAATGTTAGTTGCTCTCTCCAAATAGCGGTAGAAAGCTTGGAGGGGCTGAGACAAGAGTAGTGCATGATCAATTTGCTGGTTGATACAGACTCTCGATAACTCAACTAACAGCAGATATCAAGGGGAAAGTATGAAGTATAAGTCTCCTTTGAGTTAGGTTCCCTTTCATGAGGTGATCTCTAGAGAGGTCCGGGAGTGAAACCCGGGTAATGTTTTCTTCAATCCAGTTCTACATACCTTGTAATTAATGAAATTTCTTCCTAGTTTCTGTTACTCTTGTCTGTCAGTCTTTGTGGTGCTGGTGTGTTTTCATCTTTTTTTTATTCCTGTCTGTTTAATAGCCTGGGTGTCATTATGTGAGTTTATCCAAGGAACTGTGCTGTGTGTGGATCAGTTATTTCTTAGGGTAAATTTCATTATTTGGAATCTTGACTTGGCCAAAAATTGGGCTTAGATAAGCAATGACTTTATAGGTTCAGGGTTGTTTATAAATATAAAAATATGGAAGTGGGCGTCATACACAGTGATAATTTTCTTTAATTAAATAAGCAAAAATTTCACTGTTAAACAGGTATATACAACATACACATAGGCTTGAGCTACTTTATGTCTTTAGTTACACCTGAATTTGAACTCTGGCTCTTTGAATTATTTATTGTGTGATTTGAGGCAAGTTATTTAATTTCTTTTAGTTTAGGTTCTTTTTATCTGTAAAACGAAGTTTTAAAATACCTCTCTTGCATTTGCAGCTTACTTTGAAATACATAAAAAATAAGATGGATTGATGGATATACATGTGATAATGTAAATATAATAAAATGCAATAGACTGTGGGTGGAGGATGTATAGGTTTTCACTGAACAATTATTCAGCTTTTCTGTATGTTGGAAATTTTTCATAATGTCAGAAAAAAATGACTATTTTGTAGGCTTTTTAGGAGTAGATGAGGTACATGTGAGAAGTGCCTGCCATGTAATAAGTGCTCAAGAAATAATGGTTGTTAAAAGCACTTCGTGGGAGAGACATGTTTTGTAGTGTCAGTAATACAATAAGGCAGTTTATAAAATGTTTTAAAATATTTCCCACTTTTACTGCTCTTCTTCACTCCAGAATAACCGAGTAAGAATTTCTGGAATGTGCTTGAGCTTGCATTTTCTTTCCTTCTGTTTTCTTTTTTCCCCTTTTTCCTCCCCTCTTCCTTTGCTTCCCTTAGGATTATAAAGTGCATCCAAGGGGTAAGAACCACTGATGGGAGGAGGGCAAGTAATAGTGAAGTAAGTAAAGGAGAGAGGAGGGTTAGGAACTACAAGAAAAGCTTCTGTGGTATGCACAAGGGGTCTCTGCTCTTCAGTATTCTTTGGGGTCATTTGTCTATTCATTCATTTTCTTTCTTTCAGTTTTTGCCTCCGTCACTTATAGCCTCAGCTTCCTCATTGGTAAAATGAAAGTAATAATACCTACTGCTTAGAGTTGTCATAAGGGTTGAATTTAGTTAAATAATGTATATAAAGTGCTTAGCATTTAATAAATGCTCAATAAATAGTGGTTGTTTTGTTGCTATAATAAAACTAAAAACAATAATAAAATGAGAACATTATAATAGTGAAAGACATTATTGAGCAGCTGTTCCTATTTCAGGTATTGGTTAGGCATTGGGGATATTGTGATAAATCTTACAGATACAGTCTCTTCCCTCAAACAGCTCACAGTATCATGGGTGAGAAAGATCAAGAAACAAGTTCAATCACTTTGTTATACAGCAGAAACTAACACACCATTGTAAAGCAATTATACTCCAATAAAGATGTTAAAAAAAAAAGAAAAGAAACAAGTTCAAGAGAGCATTTTTAAATGCCAAGATAGAGAGGAGAGAATGGTGTGGCCCATGGAATTCAGGCCTAGTTTTGCTTCTCATTTTGGCCTTGTCCTCATTCTGCAAGCGAGTATAGGTACTTTAGTTTTATTGAACTTTGCTAGCTAGTTATCAAGGTCTCAGATATCTGGATATCAAGGTCTCATTAGGAAAAGGAATTGGTACCTGTCTTTCATTTGGATTTGAAGGTGAGGGTTGGGGAGAAATGAGCATAATATACCATTTCCTGCCTTACCCTTCCCCCTCTAACCTGGTCAGTTCATACTGAGGTTTTTTTCCTGGACAAATTAGACTAGCTTCTAATTATAGATTAGATAATTAGCTCTTTAATATAATCACTGTTTAAACATTGAGAGCAAATACTTTGGCAAAGAGATTTCTCTTTTTTTTTTTTGGACACACAAGATTCAACAAATGTATCCAACTTTAACAAATGTTTGTCTTAAAGAAACTTAAAAAAATTATGGTGAGTCCCAGCAAGATGGAGCAGTGCCATGGTGTCCTGATGCATAAATCTGGAGGCAAAGTAAACAAAAGATAGTTACTATGGCAACAATCTGGAATTATATTTTATAACCACTTATAATTATTAACAGGATTATTAATGCTACTTTCTGTTGGTCCTCAGAATCATGGCTAATAGTTGGTTCATCTGCTTTTATTATGCCAGCTTCAAATCAAGTTCTGTCATAATATTTCTAGGAGTTTCAAAATTAGTATTTGCAAATAGATGCTGGGCCATTTGTAGATGTTTTTCAAATTTAGTGAAATGTTTCATTCTTACTTTTGTCTAAAATAACTATAAAGTTGTGCATTGAAATAATGGGGACCTGCACTGAGATTATCAGATTTCAGGGTTGATAAATCTGTACAAAGTTGAATTAATTTTTTTCTTATTACCAAAGCAAGATGAATATAGTTAAGCTTGCTTAACACCAGGTGTATATTCTTCCAGACCATTTTATATGCTTATGCATACATGCAATTTTAACGTAACCATAATGTATATATACTCTTTTATAATCTTTTTTCACTTGTAACATCTTAGATGTTTAAGCACATTTTTAAGGGGCTGCATAATATCCTTTAGTATGGATGTACCATTATTTATTTAATGGAGTAGATAAAGGAAACAAGTGACTATTTTTTTGCTGTTTGTAATTATATTCCATGTTGTGAGGAACATTCTTGTAGCTAAATCTTTCTATGCACTCTTAATTATTTCCTTTGGATAGATTTCTAGAAATAAAATTGCTAGACCTTTTAAAAACTTGATACATATTGTCAAATTACCCTTCAGAAAGGTATAAGCAGTTTACAATCCCATAAATCCCAGTGGTTTATGAAAGTGCCTATTTTCCTCTACACTTAGTATTTGCTATCCTTTGAAAGTTTTAAATAATCAAATGTAAGTAGTAACATTATAAAAAGTAGTAAAATGGGGGGAAAATCACCAAAGAATGCTGTTTTCTTAACATGGTAGTGATTATGATATTTGTTATTGTATTCCAAGCTTTTGTCATATGCATAAGTGGTTGTAATTATATGTACAGTTTTGTTTTCTGCTTTTTTCATTCATTGTTAAGTAATTTTCCCTGCCTTTACTTGGACTTCACAATTATAGTTTTCAGTGGCCACACAGTAGTGAAATAAGTATTCATATTTACCTCTTTCCCTATTCCTGGACAACAACTTGATGTCAGTTTTTATTGTGCATAATACCACAATAAAAACAGAGTTAGCTACCATTTATTGAACATTTACTATGAAATAAACTTTATACTATGTACTTTTTTCTTCCTTTGTATTATTTCCTTAGGATTGATGTCCAGGATTAGTAATATGGGATCATAAACGTGTATGGCACAGCCTTTTTTTATATCATTGTTTTCTTTCTTCTTTCTTTCTATCAATACCTTCAAACATTTATTGGAAGCCTAAAATATTCCAGGCACTGTGCTAAGAGGCACTGAGAATACAAAGATGAATCATTCAGAGTCCTTAAAGTCAGGCACTAAACATATATGATAAAGAAGGCTATGATAAAAGACATTAGAGGATGACACTCCATTGATCTGTTGGTCAGTTGGTCGGTCCGTCCATCAATCCATCCATTCATCCACACATGATTTTCCCTCTGATGTATAGAGCTGGTTGCAGACATAATGTCCTTTTACCCTTAAATATATCATTGCTATAAGAACAAGGATATTTTCTTAACCACAATACAATGACCAAATTCAGGGAATTTAACATGGCTGTAATACTATTATTTAATCTGATGGCCACATTAAAATTTCACCAGTTGTCCAAGTAAAGTCCTTTATGGCAGTTTCCCCACCTTGGTCCAGGATCTAATTGAAGATCATGCATTGCCTTGTACTGTTTGTCTCTTTTATCTCCTTTAATCTGGAACAGTTCCTCAGCCTTCATTTGTCTTTTATAGCATTGATATTTTTGAAGAATAAAGGTCGGTTATTTTGTATTGGGTTGGCCAAAAAGTGCCTTCGGTTTTTAAGTAAAAATAAAAGACACATTTTTCATTTTCACCAAGAACTTTATTGAACATCGTATTCACTCGTTTGTTCCAATACCTTCTGCCATTTTTCAGGCAACTTCATAATTCCATCTTCCCAAAACTTTTTATCTTTTTGAGCAAAGAACTCTTCCAGGTGCCTTTTACAGTCTTCAGGGAATGGAAATTTTTTTCCATTAAGAGAATTTTGTAAAGACCGAAATAAATGGAAATTCGAAGGTGCAATGTCTGGTGAATATGGCGGATGAATCAGAACTTCCCAGCCAAGCTGTAACAGTTTTTGCCTGGTCATCAAAGAAACATGCGGTCTTGCGTTATCCTGATGGAAGATTATGCATTTTCTGTTGACTAATTCCAGACACTTTTTGTCGAGTGCTGCTTTCAGTTGGTCTAACTGGGAGCAGTACTTGTTGGAATTAATCATTTGGTTTTCCAGAAGGAGCTCATAATACAGGACTCCCAACCCCACCATATACACAACATCACCTTCTTTGGATGAAGACCAGCCTTAGATGTGGTGGGTGGTGGTTCATTTCACTTGGCCCACGATCTCTTCTGTTCCGCATTATTGTACAGTATCCACTTTTCATCTCCCATCACACTTTTTAAAAATTTTTTCTTTATTTATTTTCTTTATGTTTTTGGCTGCATTGGGTCTTCGTTGCTGCACACGGGCTTTCTCTAGTTGCGGAGAGTGGGGTCTACTCTTTGTTGCGGTGCACGGGTTTCTCATTGTGGTGGCTTCTCTTGTTGTGGAGCACAGGCTCTAGGCACACAGGCTTCAGTAGTTGTGGCATGCAGGCTCAGTAGTTGTGGCTCGCGGGCTCTAGAGTGCAGGCTCAGTAGCTGTGATGCTCGGGTGTCGTTGCTCCATGGCATGTGGGATCTTCCCAGACCAGGGCTCAAACCCGTATTCCCTGCATTGGCAGGTGGATTCTTAACCATTGCGCCACCAGGGAAGCCCCACACTTTGTTTTAAAAACAGAACGTTTTCATTACGTTTCAGTAGGGAATCACATGAGGAAATATGGTCAAGAAAGTTTTTTTTGCCTAACTTATGTGGAACCCAAACATCAAAGCAATTCACGTGGGCTTCCCTGGTGGCGCAGTGGTTGAGAGTCTGCCTGCCGATGCAGGGGACACGGGTTCGTGCCCCGGTCTGGGAAGATCCCACATGCCGCGGAGCGGCTGGGCCCGTGAGCCGTGGCCGCTGAGCCTGCGCGCCCGGAGCCTGTGCTCCACAACGGGGGAGGCCACGACAGTGAGAGGCCCGTGTACCGCAAAAACAAACAAACAAACAAAAAAAAGCAATTCACGTAACCAAGCTGGTGCAAATGATTTTCAATGCTTGATTTGGATATTTTGAGTATGTCGGCTGTCTCCTGCATAGTATAATGTTGATTGTTCTCAATGAATGTCTCTATTTGATGGCTATCAACTTCAATTGGTCTACCCAACTGTGGAGCATTGTCCAGCAAGAAATCTCCATCACAAAACTTCGCAAACCACTTTTGACACATTTTATCAGTCACAACACCTTCTCCATACACTATACAACTCTTTTTTTGCATTTCAGTTATGTTTTTACCTTTCTTGAAATAATAAAGCATAATATGCGGAAAATGTTGCATTTTCTCTTCCATCTTCAATATTAAAATGGCTACACAAAAACTCACCAGTTTTGGTAAGTTTTTTTTTTTTTTAATGTGGGCTGATATGACACCTGTCACATACAATCTAAGAAAATTGTTTTGAATGAAGTTAAGGATAACTAAGTGCTACTAGAGCCATCTTACGGAAATACCAATCGAACCTTTTGGCCAACCGAATAGAATGCCCTTCAATTTGAGTGTGTTTGAAGTTTCCTTTTTTTTTTTTTGCGGTACGCGGGCCTCTCACTGTTGTGGCCTCTCCCGTTGCGGAGCACAGACTCCGGACACACAGGCTCAGCGGCCATGGCTCATGGGCCCAGCCGCTCCGCGGCATGTGGGATCTTCCCGGACCGGGGCACAAACCCGTGTCCCCTGCATCGGCAGGCGGACTCTCAACCACTGCGCCAGCAGGGAAGCCCTGAAGTTTCCTTTTTTTCCCCACGTTCAGAGCATGCATTTTTGTCAGGAATACCATGCAAACAATGTTGTAACCTTTGTGCATTGTATCATATTAGGAGCCATGTAATGTCAGTTTGTCCCAATATTGCTGAGGTTAAATTTGATTACTTGGTTAAGGTGGAGGCTGCCAAGTTCTTCCACTGTAAAGTAACCATGTTTTGCTTTTGTAATGAATAAGTGATTTGTGGGGAGATATTTTGAAACTATGTAGATATCTTGTTCCTCATCCAACTTTCACCCACTAGTTTTATCATCCATTGATGATTTTCTAACTTTGTCATTCCTTATATTTATTTGGCTTTGTGTTGTAAGAGCTTTCTTCTGTTTGTATCAGTATGAACTCTTGGATTATTTTATTTTATTAAATGCATTATATTCTGTTACTCATTATTTATTTTCATCCCCAATTTTTCCATATTTGGGTAGTGGGAACCCCTTCAAGGTGACTCAAGTGTGCTTTTGATATGTTCCCATCATTCTTTGAGCAGTTCTTTACTTTGGGGGATAGCAAGATGATCCAGGCTCATCTTATATTTTCCTTGCCCCAGTGCTGGAATCAGCCATTTCTCCAAGGAACCTTTATCCCTTTTAGTTTAGAAACCAAGATATGAGATAAGGTATATGTGTTTTTTAAAGAGACTCCAAGGTGATTTTGCTAGTCTTTCTGGAACCCATTGTAATAGAGCCTTCTTGTATACAGGAGTTCCATTCAGATATTTGCTAAATGGACAGGACTAAGGAGTAGTTGAAATAGTCCAGGGAGATGAAGGAATATAAGTAGAGTCACTGTACATGAAAAAGCCCAACTCATTCAGAGGAGCTAGAGTTCAGTGTGGCTTCAAGAAGAGAAGAGCTAGAGAATGAGGCAGGGACCAGTTCATTGAGGACTTTATTTGCCATCCAAAGGAACTTAACCTTATAGAAGATGAGGGGCCATCATAGAGGGTTTAAACTAGGTAGGTTAAGTGATTGATTTTGGTAGATTTACGTTGTAAAGTCACTGTACTGTCACCAGCGGCAATGCATAGGATGGATTAGGTAAATGTTTAACATTATTTTCCCTTAGGGTTGGCATTTGCCTTTATAAACTTTTCTCCTAGATGCCAGTATTGCAGCTGCTGGATACTAACATCTCAGAGGAATTGTTTGCAGTAGTTTAGTGAAAAGGGAACGAGAGAGAGAGAGACCACGCAATACGTTAAAGCTTGAATCATTGATTTATCTGTTTCTGGAATGGCAGCAACTCTTCCTTTTATTAGTAGTTTTACAGTCAGGACTGGAAGCCATTGAAAAATAACACAAACAAAAGTATAAAAAACAATGCCGTCTTTTTTTAAATTTAATTTATTTATTTTTGCCTGTGTTGGGTCTTAGTTTCTGTGCGAGGGCTTTCTCTAGTTGCGGCGAGCGGGGGCCACTCTTCATCGCGGTGCACAGGCCTCTCACTGTCGCGGCCTCTCTTGTTGCAGAGCACAGGCTCCAGACGCACAGGCTCAGTAGCCGTGGCTCACGGGCTTTGTTGCTCCACGGCATGTGGGATCTTCCCAGACCAGGGCTCGAACCCGTATTCCCTGCATTAGCAGGCAGACTCTCAACCACTGCACCACCAGGGAAGCCCAATGCCGTCTTTTTAATGAAAATGTCTTGATGAATATCAATACTGCTACATTTTATTTTTCTTTATCTTTGGTAGTAACATCA
The DNA here is from genome assembly GCF_025265405.1 of Mesoplodon densirostris. NCBI lineage: Eukaryota > Metazoa > Chordata > Mammalia > Artiodactyla > Ziphiidae > Mesoplodon > Mesoplodon densirostris. The sequence continues at coordinate 90,808,897 of NC_082681.1, forward strand.
ATAATAGGATTGATAGAGACATTCAGTAATGTAGACATTTTACCTGGACTGTGTGGTAACCAAAGTATGAAATGTAACAAACACATTTTCTGCAACAATAGAAAATTGCACCTTCAGCTTAAAGTTTGCTGTTATCATAACAAGTTTTATTTCTGTGCTATTTACAGCCTGTATCCCAAGCAGTTGGAGCTGAACAACCAGCAACTCTTCTAAAACCGGATTTAGTTCGAAGGTGAGTATCTTCAAATTAATACCATGAAAGCGATGAGGGTATGTTGAAGTACTGCATTCATTAGGTGCTTAGTGTGTGTTGACTGAAGAAGTTTCTGTGTTCTAGTATTTGTGTGTATGTTCAATAAAAATAGTAGATATTATTTTTACTTTTTATGTTAATAAAGATCATATGGACTATGAAATTATTGACCATTTTCTTGTTCACATTATTATAATATTCTGGGGTTTTTGTTTTTGTTTTTTTTGGCTGCACCACCGTGGCTTGTGGGATCTTAGTTCCCTGACCAGGGATTGAACCCATGCCCTTGGCAGTGAGGGTGTGGAGTCCTAACCACTGATCTGCCAGGGAATTCCCATCATATTCTGTTCTTAGGAAAATACTATAAGAATTAAAAAAGGAAATAAGAAATAATATAATTTAAAGTTCCAGCTAATCTAAAGAAATAAATTACAACCAGATATATAATTATATTGTTATTTGGTAGTTGTAAACTAATATTTTTCTCTATCTTGTTCAGATTGGGTTAATTTCTCTTGTTCTGTCTTCAGGTTCACTGATTCTTTCCTTTGTCCTATTCATTCTGCTATTGTGCCCACTCAGTGCATTTTTTATTTCTATGATTGTACTTTCTATAATTTCCATTTGTTTCTTTCTTAATATCTTCTATTATTATGAGATTTTCTGGCTTTTCATTTGCTTCAAAAGTATTTGTGATTGCTCACTGAAACAATTTGATGATGGCTGCTTTAAAATCCTTGTCAGGTAATTCCAATATCTGATTCATTCTGGTGTTGGCATCTGTTGATTGTCTTTTCACATTCAAGTTGTGATTTTCCTGGTTTTTGGTATGACAGAGAATTTTCATTTGTATCCTGGACATTATGGACATTATGTTATGATACCCTGGATCCTATTTAAATACTCTATTTTAGCAGTCAGTCACTGTGTTTAGGTGCAAAGGTCCTGGTCTACTTTTGTGGAATATGGTTCTAATGACAATTTAGTTTTCAGAGTCTTTGTATTATTATTCTGATCTGCTTGGTTCAAATGACACCATTGGGACCCACTGCTGGACCAAGGGGTTGGAGAGCACTTCTCTAGGCCCGCTGCCCTAAGCCAGCTCTCCAGACCACATGCTACTTGTAGGGGTCCCAACAGCATCACCAAGGGAGGAAAGGGCCCACCTGAACCACCTTCTGTTGCTAGGTTGGGGTTCAGGAGACCACTGGGCTCGGGCTACCTTTGCCTTTTGGCCCAGGAGTCAGGAGATGCCAAGCTGCTATATTTTTCCTCAAGTCCTGGGAGTCCCTAGCTAGTCTGCCTTCATCTTTTCACTCTTCAGTGCCCTCCTGTGATATTCTACTGTATTATTTCCAGACTTTTTAGTTATACTTAGTGGGGAGGAATGGGGAGAGTTGAGTTTCTGCCATCTTGTCCCAAACCCTAAACTAGTGTTTTCAGATAACTTTACAAAGTGAATGATACAGCTGCATTGACTAGAATTATGTCTCTTTTATCCTCTGAACGTGTTATTTATTATGGCTATTTCTCTATTAAAAAACTAACAGCAGTATTAATGTATTTTCTTCCTCCACTTGTATTTTTGAAAATTCTTTTTCACAGGGACAAAGAAAAACATTTAGGAGTTAGTTTTATTTTTTCTTGTATATCTTTTATTTAATTTATTTTTTTACATCTTTATTGGAGCATAATTGCTTTCCAATGGTGTGTTAGTTTCTGCTTTATAACAAAGTGAATCAGCTATACATATACATATGTTCCCATATCTCTTCCCTCTTGCATCTCCCTCCCTCCCACCCTCCCTATCCCACCCCTCTAGGTGGTTACAAAGCACCGAGCTGATCTCCCTGTGCTATGCACTTGCTTCCCACTAGCTATCTATTTTAAGTTTGGTAGTGTATATATGTCCATGCCTCTCTCTAGCTTTCTCACAGCTTACCGTTCCCCCTCCCCCTATCCACAAGTCCATTCTCTAGTAGGCCTGTGTCTTTATTCCTGTCCTACTACTAGGTTCTTCATGACATTTTCTTTTCTTAAATTCCATATATATGTGTTAGCATACGCTATTTGTCTTTCACTTTCTGACTTACTTCACTCTGTATGACAGACTCTAGGTCTATCCACCTCATTACAAATAGCTCAATTTCGTTTCCTCTGATGGCTCAGTAATATTCCATTGTATATATGTGCCACATCTTCTTTATCCATTCATCCAATGGTGGACACTTAGGTCACTTAGGTTGTTTCCATCTCCGGGCTATTGTAAATAGAGCTGCAACGAACATTTTGCTACATGACTCTTTTTAAATTATGGTTTTCTCAGGGTATATGCCCAGTAGTGGGATTGCTGGGTCATATAGTAGTTCTATTTGTAGTATTTTAAGGAACCGCCATACTGTTCTCCATAGTGGCTGTACCAATTCACATTCCCACCAGCAGTGCAAGAGTGTTCCCTTTTCTCCACACCCTCTCCAGCATTTATTATTTCTAGATTTTTTGATGATGGCCATTCTGACTGGTGGGAGATTATATCGTACTGTAGTTTTGCTTTGCATTTCTCTAATGATTAATGATGTTGAGCATTCTTTCATGTATTTGCTGGCAGTCTGTATATCTTCTTTGGAGAACTGTCTGTTTCGGTCTTCTGCCCATTTTTGGATTGGGTTGTTTGTTTTCTTGTTATTGAGCTGCTTATAAATTTTGGAGATTAATCCCTTGTCAGTTGCATCATTTGAAAATATTTTCTCCCATTCTGAGGGTTGTCTTTTGGTCTTGTTTATGGTTTCCTTTGCTGTGCAAAAGCTTTGAAGTTTCATTAGGTCACATTTGTTTATATTTCCATTTCCCTAGGAGGTGGGTCAAAAAGGATCTTGCTGTGATTTATGTCATAGAGTGTTCTGCCTATGTTTTCCTCTAAGAGTTGGATAGTTTCTGGCCTTACATTTAGGTCTTTAATCCATTTTGAGCATATTTTTGTGTATGGTGTTAGGGAGTCATTTAATCTCATACTTTTAAATGTCCCTATCCAGTTTTCCCAGCACCACTTATTGAAGAGGCTGTCCTTTCTCTACTGTACATTCCTGCGTCCTTCATCAAAGATAAGGTGACCATATGTGTGTGGGTTTATCTCTGGGCTTTCTATCCTGTTCCATTGATCTATCTTTCTATTTTTGTGCCAGTGCCATACTGTCTTGATTACTGTAACTTTGTAGTATAGTCTGAAGTCAGGGAGCCTGATTCCTCTGGCTCCGTTTTTCATTCTCAAGATTGCTTTGGCTACTCGGGGTCTTTTGTGTTTCCATACAAACTGTGAAATTTCTTGTTCTAGTTCTGTGAAAAATGCCAGTGGTAGTTTGATAGGGATTGCATTGAATCTGTAGATTGCTTTGGGTAGTAGAGTCATTTTCACAATGTTGATTGTTCCAATCCAAGAACATGGTATATCTCTCCATCTCTTTGTATCATCTTTAATTTCTTTCATCAGTGTCTTATAATTTTCTGCATACAGGTCTTTTGTCTCCTTAGGTAGGTTTATTCCTATATATTCTTTTCGTTGCAATGGTAAATGGGAGTGTTTTCTTGATTTCACTTTCAGATTTTTCATCATTAGTGTACAGGAATGCCAGAGATTTCTGTGCATTAATTTTGTATCCTGCTACTTTACCAAATTCATTGATTAGCTCTAGTAGTTTTCTGGTAGCATCTTTAGGATTCTCTATGTATAGTATCATGTCATCTGCAAACAGTGACAGCTTTACTTCTTCTTTTCCGATTTGGATTCTTTTTATTTCCTTTTCTTCTCTGATTGCTGTGGCTAAAACTTCCAAAACTATGTTGAATAAGAGTGGTGAGAGTGGGCAACCTTGTCTTGTCCCTGATCTTAGCGGAAATGGTTTCAGTTTTTCACCATTGAGGACAATGTTGGCTGTGGGTTTGTCATATATGGCCTTTATTATGTTGACGAAAGTTCCCTCTATGCCTACTTTCTGGAGGGTTTTTATCATAAATGGGGGTTGAATTTTGTCAAAAGCTTTCTCTGCATCTATTGAGATGATCATATGGTTTTTCTCCTTCAATTTGTTAATATGGTGTATCACATTGGTTGATTTGCATATATTGAAGAATCCTTGCATTCCTGGAATAAACCCCACTTGATCATGGTGTATGATCCTTTTAATGTGCTATTGGATTCTGTTTGCTAGTATTTTGTTCAGGATTTTTGCATCTATGTTCATCAGTGATCTTGGCCTGTAGTTTTCTTTCTTTGTGACATCCTTGCCTGGTTTTGGTATCAAGGTGATGGTGGTCTCGTAGAATGAGTTTGGGAGTGTTCCTCCCTCTGCTATATTTTGGAAGATTTTGAGAAGGATAGGTGTTAGCTCTTCTCTAAATGTTTCATACAATTCGCCTGTGAAGCCATCTGGTCCTGGGCTTTTGTTTGTTGGAAGATTTTTAATCACAGTTTCAATTTCAGTGCTTGTGATTGGTCTATTCATATTTTCTATTTCTTCCTGATTCATTCTTGGCAGGTTGTGCATTTCTAAGAATTTGTCCATTTCTTCCAGGTTGTCCATTTTATTGGCATAGAGTTGCTTGTAGTGATCTCTCATGATCATTTGTATTTCTGCAGTGTCACTTGTTACTTCTCCTTTTTCATTTCTAATTCTATTGATTTGAGTCTTCTCCCTTTTTTTCTTGATGAGTCTGCATAAGGGTTTATCAATTTTGTTTATCTTCTCAGAAAACCAGCTTTTAGTTTTATTGATCTTTGCTGTCATTTCCTTCATTTTATTCATTTATTTCTGATCTGATCTTTATGATTTCTTTCCTTCTGATAACTTTGGGGTTTTTTTTGTTCTTCTTTCTCTAATTGCTTTAGGTGCAGGGTCAGGTTGTTTATTCAAGATGTTTCCTGTTTCTTAAGGTGGGATTGTATTGCTATAAACTTCCCTCTTAGAACTGCTTTTGCTGCATCCCATAGGTTTTGGGTCGTCGTGTCTCCATTGTCATTTGCTTCTAGGTATTTTCTTATTTCCTCTTTGATTTTTTCAGTGATTACTTCATTATTAAGTAGTGTATTTTTTAGCCTCCATGTGTTTGTATTTTTTACAGATCTTTTCCTGTAATTGATGTCTAGTCTCATAGCGTTGTGGTCGGAAAAGATACTTGATACAATTTCAATGTTCTTAAATTTACCAAGGCTTGATTTGTGACCCAAGATATGATCTATCCTGGAGAATGTTCCATGAGCACTTGAGAAAAATGTGTATTGTGTTGTTTTTGGATGGAATGTCCTATGAATATCAATTAAGTCCATCTTGTTTAATGTATCATTTAAAGCTTGTGTTTCCTTATTTATTTTCATTTTGCATCATCTGTCCATTGGTGAAAGTGGGGTGTTAAAGTCCCCTACTATGAATGTGTTACTGTCGATTTCCCCTTTTATGGCTGTTAGTATTTGCCTTATGTATTGAGGTGCTCCTATGTTGGGTACATAAATATTTACAATTGTTATATCTTCTTCTTGGATCGATCCCTTGATCATTATGTAGTGTCCTTCTTTGTCTCTTCTAGTAGACTTTATTTTAAAATCTGTTTTGTCTGATATGAGAAATGCTACTCCAGCTTTCTTTTGGTTTCCATTTGCATGGAATATCTTCCTCCATCCCCTTAGTTTCAGTCTGTATGTGTCTCTAGGTCTGAAGTGGGTCTCTTGTAGACAGCATATATATATATGGGTCTTGTATTTGTATCCATTCAGCCAATCTGTGTCTTTTGGTGGGAGCATTTAGTCCATTTACATTTAAGGTAATTATTATATGTATGTTCCTATTCCCATTTTCTTAATTGTTTTGGGTTCGTAATTGTAGGTGTTTTCCTTCTGTTGTGTTTCTTGCCTAGAGAAGTTCCTTTAGCATTTGTTGTAAAGCTGGTTTGGTGGTGCTGAACTGTCTCAGCTTTTGCTTGTCTGTAAAGGTTTTAATTTCTCCATCAAATCTGATTGAGATCCTTGCTGGGTAGAGTAATCTTGGTTGCAGATTTTTCTCCTTCATCACTTTAATTATGTCCTGCCACTCCCTTCTGGCTTGTAGAGTTTCTGCTGAAAGATCAGTTGTTAACCTGATGGGGATTCCCTTGTGTGTTATTTGTTGTTTTTCCCTTGCTGCTTTTAATATGTTTTCTTTGTGTTTAATTTTTGACAGTTTGATTAATATGTGTCTTGGCGTATTTCTCCTTGGATTTATTCTGTATGGGACTCTCTGTGCCTCCTGGACTTGATTAACTATTTCCTTTCCCATATTAGGGAAGTTTTCAACTATAATCTTTTCAAATATTTTCTCAGTCCTTTTCTTTTTCTCTTCTTCCTCTGGAACCCCTATAATTCGAATGTTGGTGCATTTAATGTGGTCCCAGAGTTCTCTGAGACTGTCCTCAGTTCTTTTCATTCTTTTTTCTTTATTCTGGTCTGCAGTAGTTATTTCCACTATTTTATCTTCCACCTCACTTATCCGTTCTTCTGCCTCAGTTATTGTGGTATTGATCCCATCTACAGTATTTTTAATTTCATTTATTGTGTTGTTCATCGTTCCTTGTTTCATCTTTACTTGTTCTAGGTCCTTGTTAAATGTTTTTTGCATTTTTTCTATTCTATTTCCAAGATTTTGGATCATATTTACTATCATTCTGAATTCTTTTTCAGGTAGACTGCCTATTTCCTCTTCATTTGTTAGGTCTGGTGGGTTTTTATCTTGCTCTTTCACCTGCTGTGTGTTTTTCTGTCTTCTCATTTTGCTTATGTTACTGTGTTTGGGGTCTCCTTTTTGCAGGCTGCAGGTTCGTAGTTCCCGTTGTTTTTGTTGTCTGTCCCCAGTGGCTAAGGTTGTTCCAGTGGGTTGTGTAGGCTTCCTGGTGGAGGGGACTAGTGCCTGTGTTCTGGTGGATGAGGCTGGATCTTGTCTTTCTGGTGGGCAGGTCCACGTCTGTTGTTGTGTTTTGGGGTGTCTGTGGACTTATTATGATTTTAGGCAGCCTCTGTGCTAATGGTTGGGGTTGTGTTCCTGTCTTGCTAGTTGTTTGGCATAGGGTGTCCAGCACTGTAGCTTGCTGGTCGTTGAGTGAAGCTGGGTGTTGGTGTTGAGATGGAGATCTCTGGGAGATTTTTGCCATTTGATATTATGTGGAACTGGGATGTCTCTTGTGGACCAGTGTCCTGAAGTTGGCTCTCCCACCTCAGAGGCACAGCAGTGACTCCTGGCTGCAGCACCAAGAGCCTTTCATCCACACGTCTCAGAAGAAAAAGGAGAAAATGTAGAACGAAAGAATTAGTAGAAGTAGAAAGAAAAACGAAAGAAAGAAAGAGAGGAGGGAGGGTGGAAGGAGGGAAGGAAGGAGGGAAGGAAGGAAAAAAAGCAAGAATATAAAGTAAAATAAAATAAAATAAAGTTATTAAAATAAAAAGTACTTAAGAAAAAAAAATTAAAAAAAAAACGGACAGATAGGACCCTAGGACAAATGGTGGAAGCAAATCTGTACAGACAGAATCTCTCACAGAAGCATACACATACACGCTCACAAAAAGAGGAAAAGGGGAAAAAATCATAAATCTTGCTCTCAAAGTCCACCTCCTCAATTTGGGATGATTCGTTGTCTATTCATGTATTCCACAAATGCAGGGTACATCAAATTGATTGTGGAGCTTTGATCTGCTGCTTCTGAGGCTGCTGGGAGAGATTTCCCTTTCTCTTCTTTGTTCTTACAGCTCCCGGGGCTCAGCTTTGGATTTGGCTCCGCCTCTGGGTATAGGTTGCTGGAGGGCGCCTGTTCTTCGCTCAGACAGGATGGGGTTAAACGAGCAGCCGCTTCGGGGACTCTGGCTCACTCAGGCCGGGGTGAGGGAGGGGTACGGATGGGGGGCGAGCCTGCGGCGGCAGAGGCCAGCGTGACGTTGCACCAGCCTGAGGCGCGCCGTGCGTTCTCCTGGGGAAGTTGTCCCTGGATCCCGGGACCCTGGCAGTGGCGGGCTGCACAGGCTCCCTGGAAGGAGTTTGTAGATAGTGACCTGTGCTCGCTCACAGGCTTCTTGGTGGCGGTAGCAGCGGCCTTAGCGTCTCATGCCCGTCTCTGGGGTCCGCGCTTTTAGCCGCAGCTCACGCTCGTCTCTGGATCTCCTTTAAGCAGCGCTCTTAATCCCCTCTCCTCGCGCACCAGGAAACAAAGAGGGAAGAAAAAGTCTCCTGCCTCTTTGGCAGGTACAGACTTTTCCCCTGACTCCCTCCCGGCTAGCCGTGGTGCACCAATGCCCTGCAGGCTGTGTTCACGCCGCCAACCCCAGTCCTCTCCCTGCGCTCCGACCGAAGCCCGAGCCTCAGCTCCCAGCCCCGCCCGCCCCGGCGTGTGAGCAGACAAGCCGCTCGGGCTGGTGAGTGCCGGTCGGCACCTATCCTCTGTGCGGGAATCTCTCCGCTTTGCCCTCCGCACCCCTGTTGCTGTGCTCTCCTCCGCGGCTCCGAAGCTTCCCCCCTCCACCACCCACAGTCTCCGCCCGCGAAGGGGCTTGTAGTGTGTAGAAACCTTCCCTCCTTCACGGCTCCCTCCCACTGGTGCAGGTCCCGTCCCTATCCTTTTGTCTCTGTTTATTGTTTTCTCTTTTGCCCTACCCAGGTATGTGGGGAGTTCCTTGCCTTTTGGGAGGTCTGAGGTCTTCTGCCAGCGTTCAGTGGGTGTTCTGTAGGAGTTGTTCCACGTGTAGATGTGTTTCTGGTGTACCTGTGGGGAGGAAGGTGATCCTTGCGTCTTACTCTTCTGCCATCTTCCCCTCGTCCTCCGCCTACTCCTCTTAACTCTTTTGTATATCTTTATATAGATACTTCCTGAGTAGTTTTTAGGAGAAAGGACTTAACCTAAAAATTAATTTAAAAAATATCTGCTGCTTACAGATCTCATTTAAGTTTCAAATGTATTTATTGGAATTTTTGTTATTTATTGAAATATCTTCAAATTTATTAAAGAGAAAGCTGAAAAATACCTTTGACACAGATCAGCTGAAAGTTAGTCTGCTCTGTCATAATCGTATTGACTTGAACCTGCAAAATATAACTAGTTAGAGTTAATCATGTTGAATCATTTTCACATCATTCATTTTCAGTTTTTTAAACCAAAATTATGGTGTATTTTTTCTTCTTCCCTCCCTCCCTCCCTCCTTCCCTCTTCCTTCCTTCCTTCCTTCCTTCTTTCCTTCCTTTCATTCTACTGAGGTAAAACTCATGTATACCCTTATATTAGTTTTGGATATACAACAGAGTGATTCGACATTTGTATATATTATGAAATGATCACCACAATAAGTCTAGTTTAAACATCCATCACCATACATAGTTACAAAATTTTTTTTCTTGTGGTGAGAACTTTTAAAATCTACTCTCTTAGCAACTTTGAAATATGCAATACAGCATTATTAACTATAGTTGCCATGCAGTACATTACATGACTTATTTATTTTGTAACTGGTAGTTTGTACCTTTTGACTCCCTTCACCCATTTTGCCCACTCTCCACCCCCTTCCCCCACCCCTGCCTCTGGCAACAACCAATCTGTTCTCTGTATCTATGAGCTTTGGAGATTTTTCGTTTTTTTAGATTGCGCATTTAAGTGAGATCATATGGTATTTGTCTTTCTCTTTCTGACTTACTTAGCATAATGCCCTCAATTTCCATCTATGTTGTTACAAATGGCAAGATTTCATTCTTTTTTTATGGTAGAATAATATTCCATTGTATGTACATACTACATGTTCTTTATCTCATTTTCATTTATTTTTCTGTTTCCTGCAGTATTCCTGTCTTCCACACCTCATGTATCCCCTGTTGTGTTTGTTACATAAACAGCTATATTTTGAGTGAGAATTGGTTTTTAGAAGTTTTATTTGAACATATTATTAATAAGAAAAACCCCAAAACAAACAAAATAAAATTGATCAGGAATATCCCGTGATAAAAGGTTCCACAGAGGTCCATCACTAGCAGTGTTTTTCTTTCAGTCCCACTACTGTGAGATGTTGGCCTAATACGTACAATATAATCTCAGTGTTTCATAACTTTTAAAAACAGCTTTATTGAGATATAATTCACATACCATTAGATTTTCACCCATTTAAAGTGTACAATTCGATGGCATTTAGTACATTTGCAGAGTTGTGCAGTCATAACTTTTTGAGAGATATTGTACTACTTATATATTTTATTTAAACATTATTTATGATTTTATAATTGAGGGTTTTTCTTAGAATTTTATCATCAAGATGGAATGATTCTATCCACAAAGGAATTTCAGTTGTTAACTCTGATTTGGGTTAAATATTGGACTTTGAGAATTATGGAATAATGTCTGCTCTGAGAAATTGAATTGGAGTTGCTTTTGTTTTTTTTTTTTTAAATAATAGTTTGAATAATGATGTGGCAGCTGTGAAGGAAAACACCAATACCCCTGATAACTCAAGTGGAAATGGCAAACAAGATCGGATCAAACAGAGAAGAGCTTCCTGTCCTCGATCAGAGAAGGGGACTAAATTTCAGCTCACTGTCCTTCAGGTCAGTGTATAAATATGATTTGGTTAAGAGTGCATGTTGAGGTCTGGGGGGTCAGGGAGGGGAGATGTTGCTGTGGAGGTGAGTATAGGGTATTGTGAAACTCTGCAGCAGACACTCTTGAACACAAATCTTTGTATATATACCTGATTATTTCCTTATGATAGATTCCTAGAAGTAGAATTAGTGGGTCAAAGGGTATGAAGATTTTTTTAAAGTTTCTAAATACGTATTTCTAGGTTGCTGTCCATAAATTTTGGCCCAGTTTACATTTCCATTAGCAGTGCATTTTCTTTAGCTTAAAGGGTAAATTTGTGGGAGAATTTTGGAAATGAATGAACAGATTTATATCTTTGCATTGCAGATAGCTATAGTGACCGTTGTAACTTTTTTTTTTGTCTTTTCATAGAAGTTGTGTTCCTTTTCTTTCCCACAGGTTCACATTTCTAACTTATTTTTTGCTGAATAATTTGAGCCTTAGATTTGTCATACAATGGTTGTTTAGACAGTATTTCATCAAGGGAAAAACAGAATCTTTTTAGATTCTGAACAGTTTAAACCATTTTTTCATGTATTGTATGTGAACTCCAAATGTTTCCTGCACCATTTACAAAGAGAAGACAATGACTGACTCTTAAACTAGTGACATGTTTGTGCCCAGGTGTCAACCTCTGGAGACAACATGGTGGAGTGTCAACTGGAGACACACAATAACAAGATGGTCACCTTCAAGTTTGATGTTGATGGTGATGCACCAGAGGATATTGCAGACTATATGGTAAGTACAGTAAAACTAAATTATTTTCTCTTCAGCATTCTGTCTCTTTTTCCTCTCTAACTCTCCTGCCATTTATTCAGAGCCATCTTTTTTTAGGGTACTGCTAGTTTTTAAAATTTGTACAGAGCTAAATTGGTTATGTTCAAGAGTAAGTCACTATACCTCCTCTGGTTTCTGTATATTTATGTGTAAAATATGAGGGAGTTTCATTAAGAGAGGATCTAGGTCAGTGCTTCTTATCCCTAGCTGCATGTCAAAATCACTGGAAGAGCTTTTTAACAATTCTATTGGGAATACCCTGGTGTTCCAGTGGTTAGGACTCGGTGCTTTCACTGCTGTTGTCTGGGTTCAGTCCTGGTCAGGGAACTAAGATCCTGCAAGCCACGTGGTGCAGCCAAAAAAAAAAATACCAAACAAAAACTAAAACAAAAACAGTTCTGTTGCCTGGGTCCCTAATTAAATCAGAATTTTTGGAGATGAGACCTAAGCATTAATAGTTTGTAAAGTTCCCCAGGTAATTCTAATGTATTAGCTACTGATATAACATCTTACATATAGGTGTTCAAGTAATGTTCATCATTTCATTTAGTTTTTGTATTTTCTTTGAATTGTTAGGCTTAAGTTAGTATTCCCCTCCTCTTGTGTTTTTAATGGGGATGAGCTAGGGTGGCATGAAGAGTACATAATGCTTTTGTTTCTGCCAGTTTTCTTTGTATATACATTCCTGGCGAAGCAGAATTTAACATTTTAAAAGTTAATAATTTTGTCAGTCTGCCTCTTATTCAATGTAGTATTTTCTGAACTGTCTCTAGGCCATTCTTTATCGTCTTTAGAGATGCTTCATTTTGTGATTTTTTTTTATTTAAAAGCTTTTGCGCTTGGACATCCTAGTTTTAAACGTAAACATTACCTCAGTTATGTTCTTCAAATGGCAATCAATTTATAGAATGCCAGATTTTTTTAAAATGCTGGCTTCTGGTAGGTAGTGCCAATCTGACAAATGTCAGTGTTCTCAAAATAGAATAATTTAATGTATTATGTGGCATTTTATTGCTGGTCTTTGTTAACTCTGTTGTGGCATTTAGATCTAAATACCTAATTTATTTTTCTTTATGGTAGTCACTATATTATAATGTTGAAGAAACTAAATTCATTCTTGTGAATAGACTTACTTTTACTTTTGGATAGGTCGAAGATAACTTTGTCCTGGAAAGTGAAAGAGAAAAATTTGTAGAAGAATTGAGGGCTATTGTAGGTCAAGCCCAGGAGATCCTTCATGTCCACTCTGCTGCAGAAAGAGCCGTTGGAGTTGACTCTATTACTGTGGAATCCAGCAGTAGCCAAGTAAGAGCAATTGATTAGCAAATAGGTCTTCTCGGATATGTATCAGGAACTCCTTTATTTATCTATTCATTTTTATTTCAGACAGGATCATCTGAACAAGTACAGATAAATTCTGCATCCACTCAAACCAGCAGTAAGTATACTTAATAAAATTTACCATTTGGCTTTTGAAGCAAGACATTTGGAAACTTTTAATGTACACACCTTGGGAAAGATGTTAGCTAATAAAGGAATTTGATAAATTGTTAATGTAGGTTTTCCCACACTTTGAAAGGACTTTATAGCCCAGAAATAAGAAGTAAAAAACGTGAGAAGTAAGACCATTCTCCAAATTTCCTCCAAGTATTGGTTCTTTACCTGATTAGTTTATTTCTGAGTTGTTGCATGGTATGTTACCAGAAAAGCAGTCACAGTACTGCTGACCTTTAATGGACAACAACTTTCTTAACTAAAATCATTATGTTCTAAGTTTGCCTCATGTTTTAATAGCATTAGTATCTTGATTTCATTCTACCAATGATACGCTTCTACCTGCTATGATCACTGATAAGTTTTTGTAAATCAGATACCAGATAAACTGCCAGGGGCTAAAAATGGGGTCTTCTATTTTCTTTTCTCATAACCTTATCTCTCCATTCTTCTCAACTCTGGTCATGGGTATATTTAGAGTGTCTGGGAGGGGGAGAAGAGCCACAGACAAATGAGGACATCTGAAGGAATTATAACAGCATAAAGAAGCAACAGGTGGTATGGGAGTCATGGAACTAGATACCATTACCCTCAAATGTAGTTTGTGTTAGGATGCCAGGGTTCTCCTCTGTCTTCTTTTTCTCATTAGCAGGAGTCTGAGTAGATTTCTTTTTATTTATTTATTTATGGCTGTGTTGGGTCTTTGTTGTTGCGTGCGGGCTTTCTCTAGTTGCAGCGAGTGGGATCTGCTCTTCGTTGTGGTGTGCAGGCTTCTCACTGTGGTGGCTTCTCTTGTTGCGGATCACGGGCTCGAGGCGTGCAGGCTTCAGTAGTTGTGGTACACAGGCTTAGTAGTTGTGTCGCACGGGCTCAGTAGCTCCGTGGCATGTGGGATCTTCCCGGACCAGGGCTTGAACCCATGTCCCCTGCATTGGCAGGCGGATTCTTAACCACTGCACCACCAGGGAAGTCCCTGAGTATATTTCTGACTGGCAAAGTAGGGTAAAGTTTAAAAGAGAATAACTTATTTGAATAAGTTAACAAAGTAGGAGTACAGATGTAGGGGCTTATTTTACTTTATTTTTTAAGTTGTCATACAATAAAATAGACTTTTTTTTCTTTTGGTGTAGGGTTCTGAAAATTTTAGTCCTCTTATAGATTTGTGTAAACACCACCATAATCAGGATACAGGACAGAAGATGTAGGTTTTAGTGGAAAAAGTGCTTTTCGTTTTTTTCCCAAAAGTGCCCTGCTTTTAATTGCTATTGATACAATGTGTGTTTCCATAGAATCCAAAATCCTTCTCTAAAGATATCTTGTGCTTAGTTGTTAGAGTATTTGTCAGTCAGGGTTGGGAGGTCTGGTCTTATAAGTTACACATATCCTAGTGGCATTGGAAATGGAGATAAAAGACAAAACGGTGTTTTAACCTGGTTTCCTTAGTCAATAGGTAAACATATTGACAATTGCTTAGCATATTAATTTTTGCCAATTCTTTCTACAGATGAATCTGCTCCTCAGTCATCCCCAGTTGGTCGATGGCGATTTTGTATCAATCAGACAATAAGAAACCGTGAGGCTCAATCTCCTCCTTCTCTTCAGCAGTCCATGTCTACAGTTCCTGGGCTAAATCTGCTTTCTAGTAAGTGTTTGTTCTCTGCCACCTTTATCCAGACCTGGAAGATGGGGATGCAAAATATATACTGTATCTTTAACTTGTTTTCTTGGGTATTTCATGCTTATGAGAATTTTCATAAGCATTTTTGAAGATGTTAATGTTAGGAGGTAACTTAAGCCATTTAAATTTTAATGTTTATGAAAAAAAGGAAAAGGTTTTTCTCCTTGTTAGGTTGAATTCTGTGTATTTTGAGTCTTATTTACAAGAGTACTTTCACACAGGTTCTAATTTGCCCCTTGCTCCTCCGGTTCCCTTTGAGTTTGGGTACTAATCCTTGCTTTGTACTTACCAATACATGCTTAGCCATTCTTTGTTATTGTTCCAGGTCCAAGAAACATAAGTAATAAGGAAATATCACAGGACACGCTGCTCACTCTAGAAAATAATCCATGCCAGCGTGCACTTTACACCGCCACATCAGAACACAAGGATGTAGTTGATGGTAAGATTTCTGAATATGCCAGTGTAGAAACTAAGCAGCCAACTATACTTTATCAAGTGGAAGATGACAAGCAGATAATGGCACCAGTTGCTAGTAGTTCCAGTCATATGGCTACTTCAGTTCGTGCAGTTCCACTTGAATGTGAGGGACTCACCAGCCAAGCAGGCATATTCCTACCTGTGTATCCAGGTCACCAAGCTGCCAGTCAGGCAGCTCCTGGTGAGTCAACTCAGATTGCTTCTAACTCTCTTAGAACTCCGGCATTTATGTCTGATCAAAAGCCTCAGCCCTTACCAGTGCAGCAGCCAACTACAGATGCAGAGTTTATTTCCCAAGAAGGAGAAACCGCAGTGATCATGGAAGCAATTTCTCCTAAGATGGTCATTCCCACTCAGACCCCTGGCCTTGAACCAACTAGCCTGCTGTCCTCTACGGTCCTGGAATCAGATGGGGAAGGACCTCCAAAAATGGAGTTTGCAGACAACCGAATTAAAACTCTGGATGAAAAATTAAGAAATTTGCTCTATCAGGAGCATAGCATGTCTAGCATCTATCCTGAGAGTCAGAAGGATACCCAAAGCATAGACTCTCCATTTTCTTCCTCTGCTGAAGACACAGTCTCATGTCCAGTGCCAGAAGTCATAGGCATCAGTCACTGTGGAATTCAAGATAGTCCTGCACAGTCCCCTAATTTTCAGCAGACAGGCTCTAAGATTCTGTCCAATGTGACTGTGAGTCAGCCTGCTAACATATCAGTGTGCAAAAGGGACCTGAATGTGATAACTTCTATACCCAGCGAATTATGTTTACATGTAAGTATCATTCTTTCTAACCAATTCCTTATCCTATGCTTTTAAAGAAATGCCTTCTTTTCTAAAGTTCTGTCCTTTGAAATGAAATTATCTATGTCACAAGATTCTGAGGTCACAGGTATTTAAGAAGGCCATAGCTTAGGCTGCAGGGGCCCAGAACTTAGTAGAGACAGTAGAACTTTCTTGGTGAGAGAGCCCTCTGGTGAATTAGCTAGGAACTTGTGAGCAATGTTTATTTTTGTATTAATGACAGAACAGGACTGATTTATAGATTGTTTTAGTGGGTAGGAAGAACTTGCTTTTAGATTTCCACTTAAAAATGCCTGTTATCAGTTTCATTTTTTAAATATTATGGTTTTAATTTAATCTTGTTTGTGGGTTTTTATTTATTTGAAAAAAATATTTTAAAAGAAAATTAAAAAACCCCATACTCTCATGACTTGTTTTTTTTCACTTATGTAATGTAGGAATTTAATTTCTCTTTTCTGTTCCTTCAACTCATAGGGATAACCACTATCTGGTGTTTATCCACTATATGGTACTAATCCTTCTTGACTTAAGGTTACACAGATTTACTTACAAACCTACAACTTCTTATTCACAAAAATAGTATTGTGCTATAAACATATTGGTCTACAACTTAATTTTTTAATTTTACAGTATATCATAGACATATTTTTAAATATTTATCACTGTATCTCTTTATTATTGTTATTATTATACAAGTAGTATATGCATGTATATAAAGTAAAATCCACCCCACTTCTAAACCTATAGACACAGCTGTTGATAAATCTTTCCAGACATGGTTTTCACTAATATACAAATATTTATATAGCACTTCTTTATATGTATTATATCTATTTAGAAAGACACAGATACATACTATATATTTATATACACATACTTCCTTACATACATGTGCGTTCTAAATTTTTTTCCCACTTATGGACATCTATCCATGTCAGTATACATAGTTCCACCTCACCTAACTTTTCAAACAATATATTTATTTATTTATTTGGCTGCATTGGGTCTTAGTTGCGTGGTGTGCAGGCTTCTCTCTAGTTGTGGCTCTTGGGCTCTATAGCGCACAGGCTTGGTAGTTGTGGCGCACGGGCTTAGTTGCCCTGCGGCGTGTGGGATCTTAATTCCTCAACCAGGGATCGAAACTGCATCCCCTGCATTGGAAGGCGGATTCTTAACCACTGGACCACCAGGGAAGTCCCCTCACCTAACTTTTTTAAACAACAGCATAATATTCCATTGAGTAAATATAAGTACTTATTTTTTGGTAAACTAGTAATTTAAAATTATGCAATTAATGCATAAATGCAAAAGAAATTCAGAAGGATAGAAAATTAAAAGGAATTGTTGTGTTAACACTCCCACTCCCCAAACACTATTAAGTTCCTGGTTTTAATTCTTGTGGTCACTGCTATTAATAACTTATAAATAATATACTTACCGATTTTTTGATTTAGTAATTTTATACAAGAAATTTTGACTCACTTCTATGAAAGGTAGAGAAATTATATTTTCCCTTTCCTCTACTTTTCTTACCCATACACCTCCCAATTTTTATTACTTAAATTACTTTTTAACATTGGCAAAGTTTATAACATCTACATTTTTTTCTTTATCGGTTTTGCTTTGTCTGTAGGTTGATTGGAAAAACTGAAAATCAGTAAACAGCATTTATATTATGATTATTTGTGTTACCTGATAATCACGTAACGTGATTAGAACCATAAAAAAATGAAATGTAGGGCTTCCCTGGTGGCGCAGTGGTTGAGAGTCTGCCTGCCGATGCAGGGGACATGGATTCGTGCCCCGGTCCTGGAGGATCCCACATGCCACGGAGCGGCTGGGCCCGTGAGCCATGGCCGCTGAGCCTGCGCGTCCAGAGCCTGTGCTCCACAACGGGAGAGGCCACAACAGGAGAGGCCACAACAGTGAGAGGCCCGTGTACCGCAAAAAAAAAAAAAAAAAGAAAAAGAAAAAAGAAAGAAATGTAATTCTCTGTCATTTAAATTTTGTTGCTGAAGAGACTCTTCCAAGTGTCAATGTTAAATGGATTCTTTTGTTTGTTTCAAGTGTCCATTGCTACATCTAGATCAAACTTATTACCTGCCACTGTTTCTGGTGTCCTAGAATTCCTTTTTGTTTCCCCCCTGAAATGCTTCTATGAGTAATATTTTTAAATATGTTGCATGGGTGACCAATTTTTAAAAAATTTTTTAATGTCCAGAAATATCTTTATTTTGCTTCACAATTAAGTACAGATGGTAGGATCATTTTGAGTTAATTTTTGTATATGGTGTGAGATAAAGGTCCAGCTTCATTCTTTTGCATGTGGCTATCCAGTTGTTCCAGCACTGTTTGTTATTTTATTCTTTGTTGTTATTATAAATGAAATTGTTCTCTTAATTTCCTTTTCAGATTTTTCATTGCTAGTGTATAGAAATACGATTGATTTTTGATTGTTGATGTTGTATCCTTCAACTTCGCTGAGTTTTTTTATTAGCTGTGATAACTTTTGGTGGATTTTCTATATAAGATCTTATCATCTGTGAACAGAGACAATTTTATTTCTTCATTTCCTGTTTTTCTTATCTATTAACTTTTCATTTCATGCTTTTTAAAAAAATTCTTGGCTGCATGTGGTCTTCATTGCTGCGTGTGGGCTTTCTCTAGTTGCTGTGAGTGGGGGCTATTCTTCGTCGCAGTGTGCGGGCTTTTCATTGCAGTGGCTTCTGTTGTGGAGCCCGGGCTCTAGGCACGCAGGCTTCATTAACTGTGGCACGCGGGTGCAGGCTAGAGTGCAGGCTCTGTAGTTGTGGAGCATGGGCTTAGTTGCTCCACGGCATGTGGCATCTTCTTGAACCAGGAATTGAACCTGTGTTTCCTCCATTGGCAGGCAGATTCTTAACCACTGCACCACCAGGGAAGTCCCTCATTTCATGCTTTCCATCTCTTTGTCCTTTTGCTTTTTTTTTTTTTTTTTTTTTTTTGTGGTACGCGGGCCTCTCACTGTTGTGGCCTCTCCCATTGCGGAGCACAGGCTCCGGACGCGCAGACTCAGCGGCCATGGCTCACGGGCCCAGCCGCTCCGCGGCATGTGGGATCCTCCCGGACCGGGGCACGAACCCGCGTCCCCTGCATCGGCAGGCGGACTCTCAACCACTGCGCCACCAGGGAAGCCCATGTCCTTTTGCTTTTTGTAGTGGGAGAATGTCTCAACTTTTAAGCTGTTTATAATCTCCTATTCAGCTATTATTTTATGTCAAGAATTGTATTTTTAATTACTAGTAACTATAGTTCATTCTTTTTCTTATGGATATAGTATATTCACACATCTCTTTCAACATATTAAAGTCTTATTCTGTGTTATTAATGCTGTTTCCTTGGGTATGCTGTTTGTTGAGTTTAGTGTTTTCTTAAAGTGCTGATTTCCCAAAAGTGTTGGTGATTCTTCGTTGTGTACTCAGTTTTTCTTTTTCCCCCATAAGATTCCCTGTTTGTCTGTTTGTAAATGCTATATATAATTACTATAGCCTTACTCCAGTAATTGTGGGAAAAGCGTGGGACATGCTTTCTGGCACTGGGTATTGCAACTTGTCTTTAATACTGCCCAGAGGGAGGTCCAATAGCTAGTCTTCAAAGGTAGCAGGGCTTCCCCTTACTCCTGGATCTTGTCTCTTCCCTACATTACTGACCTTTTTCTTGGCAATAAACATTTTCCTCCTTGCCACTCTTATTTGGGAGCAGATGCCTCTGCTGTCTTTTGTTCATTGTGGAGATGAGGTGGGAAGGTGCCCCAACCAGTTCACTCATCCATTCAGTGAATATCTGCTGAGCAGTGAATAAGTCAAGATCTCTGTTTTTGTGGAGCTCACATTCTAGTGGGGGCAGATAGATCCTAAACAAGTAAATAAAGGGCTATGATAGGAAGACTAAGGAATTACTTTATATAGGGTGGTCAGGGAAGGATTTGTATGTGATGGTGACATTCATAGGTGGAGACCTGTTCCAGAAAACAAAAGAAGGCCAGTAAGTAGGAGAGTGTTATAAGATGATGCTGAAGTGACAGATAGGAGACAGATAGATTGTTATAGCTTTGTAAGCGTTCTGTCCAACCACCCATCCTTTTGGCTGGCCAGGGCGCTCTCTCCTGCTGCCCATATCTACCACCTGAATTTGCTGCATTTTGAAACAGTTCCTGCATATGTCATTATGCATTAAAGGAGGCTGCTTTTTCCTCCTTTAATCTTATAGGCAGGGCTTCTCTGGTGGCACTGTGGTTAAGAATCCGTCTGCCAATGCAGGCGACACGGGTTTGAGCCCTGGTCCGGGAAGATCCCACATGCCACAGAGCAACGAAGCCCGTGCACCACAACTACTGAACCTGTGTTCTAGAGTTTGTGAGCCACAACTACTGAGCCTGAGTGCCACAACTACTGAAGCCCATGTGCCTAGAGCCCGTGCTCTGCAACAAGAGAAGCCACCACAATGAGAAGCCCACGCACCACAACGAAGTGTAGCCCCCACTTGCTGCAACTAGAGAAAGCCCACACACAGCAACAAAGATCCAACGCAGCTAAAAAATTGATTAATTAAAAAAATCTTATATGCATGTGTCTACATCTGTTTTTCCTGTTGTACCTGTAGATTTGGGTTGGTAAGGGAGGCTAGAACTTGTATTTAATTTATCATCTTGATCCAGTTATTACTTAATAAAAATCTTTTCTGTAATTTCAGTGGGACCAATGGAACACTTTCTAAATCATAATATTATTGAGAGTTTTTTCCTCTTTATGAAAGTAGTATTACTTGTCCAAAATGGGACTTTGGAAAATAAAAACTGTTCAGAATTTTACTTTTAATAACTGCTGACTTAAGTGTTAATAATGCTTACCCCAAACTGCAGTTTACTTAGTGCCGCTTAGGCTGTCTTCCTTCAGACAAATGCTGAATCCCTTTCTTTGAACTTTTACTCTTTTAATTTTCTAAATTAGTAGGGGCTGTGCTCATGTTTCCCAAAGTATTTCTGGCTGTGTATATTAATTTTTTGTATTAGTTATTATAAGAAATTTATTTTTAGAATACTCAGAATACAGCAGCAGTTAATTCTGATTTTTGAGGGGAGGGATGGGAGGACAAGAAGAGGGAAGAATGATTTTATAGCCAGCTGTGGCCTGATGTTAACAATTTTTAGAGTTTGAATTTGAAATAATTTTGAGATCCATTGTAAATTTCTGTGTGCTTATATAATGTAAGGAACTTGATTTGGTAATATATTTCTGTAAATGTAAATGCCTAGATATCTTGTTTTTTCTATGTTTATCATGTGTGTCAGGCATCTTTAACTCTCTTAGATAATATAAGCATAAGTGAAATTTTCCATTTTAAGATCATAGGGTTTAAGTAAGCTTTTTTAGTGAATTGGTGCATATGAGGGTTATTTCCTTCATATTTTAATTTTCAGTTTTCAAAGTTGCTATAATAAAAAAAATTCTACGGTGGAAGTTTAATATTCTGCTGTTTTATTTATCTGAAGTCTAAATAGTATTTTTAAAGAAAGGGGAAGGCTTAATTCCTATAAGTTGAATACTTCAGGTTTAGTCTGATATGATACTATTAATAGAAGTATACATAGCATTCTATTTTTTTTTTACATTTTTATTGGAGTATAATTGCTTAACAATGCTGTGTTAGTTTCTGCTTTATAACAAAGTGAATCAGTTATACATATACATATATCCCCATATCTCTTCCCTCTTGCGTCTCCCTCCCTCCCACCCTCCGTATCCCACCCTTCTAGATGGTCACAAAGCACCGAGCTGATCTCCCTGTGCTACGCGACTGCTTCCCACTAGCTATCTATTTTACATTTGGTAGTGTGTATATGTCCATATACACACTACCACTCTCTCACTTTCTCCCAGCTTACCCTTCCCCCTCCCTGTGTCCTCAAGTCCATTCTCTAGTAGGTCTGTGTCCTTATTCCCGTCTTGCCCCAGGTTCTTCATCACCTTTCTTTTTTTTTTTCTTTTTAGATTCCATATATATGTGTTAGCATACGGTATTGTTTTTCTCTTTCTGACTTACTTCACTCTGTGTGACAGACTGTAGGTCCATCCACCTCACTACAAATAACTCAGTGTCATTTCTTTTTATGGCTGATTAATATTCCATTGTATATACGTGCCACATCTTCTTTATCCATTTATCTGTCGATGGACACTTAGGTTGCTTCCACGTCCTCGCTATTGAAATAGTGCTGCAATGAACATTGTGGTACATGACACTTTTTGAATTATGGTTTTCTCATGGTATATGCCCAGTACTGGGATTGCTGGGTCGTGTGGTAGTTCTATTTTTAGTTTTTTAAGGAACCTCCATACTGTTCTAAATAGTGGCTATATCAATTTACATTCCCACCAACAGTGTATGAGGGTTTCCTTTTCTCCACACCCTCTCCAGCATTTATTGTTTGTAGATTTTTTGATGATGGCCATTCTGACTGGTGTGAGATGATATCTCATTGTAGTTTTGATTTGCATTTATCTAAAGATTTGTGATGTTGAGCATTCTTTCATGTGTTTGTTGGCAATCTGTATATCTTCTCTGGAGAAATGTCTGTTTAGGTCTTCTGCCCATTTTTGGATTGGGTTGTTTGTTTTTTTGATACTGAGCTGCATGAGCTGCTTGTAAATTTTGGAGATTAATCCTTTCTGACTTGCTTCCTTTGCAAATATTTTCTCCCATTCTGAAGGTTGTCTTTTGGTCTTGTTTATGGTTTCCTTTGCTGTGCAAAAGCTTTTAAGTTTCATTAGGTACCATTTGTTTACTTTGTTTTTATTTCCATTTCTCTAGGAGGTGGGTCAAAAAGGAGCTTGCTGTGATTTATGTCACAGAGTGTTCTGCCTATGTTTTCCTCTAAGGGTTTGATAGTGTCTGCCCTTACATTTAGGTCTTTAATCCATTTTGAGTTTATTTTTGTGTATGGTTAGGGAGAGTTCTAATTTCATTCTTTTACATGTAGCTGTCCAGTTTTCCCAGCACCACTTATTGAAGAGGCTATCTTTTCTCCATTGTATATTCTTGCCTCCTTTATCAAAGATAAGGTGACCATATTTGTGTGGGTTTATCTCTGAACTTTCTATCCTATTCCATTGATCTATATTTCTGTTTTTGTGTCAGTACCATACTGTCTTCATTACTGTAGCTTTGTATTATAGTCTGAAGTCAGGGAGCCTGATTCCTCCAGCTCCGTTTTTCTTTCTCAAGATTGCTTTGGCTCCTCGGGGTCTTTTGTGTTTCCATACAAATTGTGAATTTTTTTGTTCTAGTTCTGAGAAAAATGCCAGTGGTAGTTTGATAGGGATTGCATTGAATCTGTAGATTGCTTTGGGTAGTAGAGCCATTTTCACAGTATTGATTCTTCCAATCCAAGAACATGGTATATCTCTCCATCTATTTGTATCATCTTTAATTTCTCTCATCAGTGTCATAATTTTCTGCATACAGGTGTTTTGTCTCCTTAGGTAGGTTGATTCCTAGATATTTTATTCTTTTTGTTGCAATGGAAAATGGGATTTAACTTAATTACACTTTCAGATTTTTCAGCATTAGTGTATAGGAATGCAAGAGATTTCTGTGTATTAATTTTGTATCCTGCTACTTTCCCAAATGCGTTGATTAGCTCTATTAGTTCTGATGGCATCTTTAGGATTCTCTTTATATAGTATCATGTCATCTGCAAACAGTGACAGCTTTACTTCTTCTTTTCCGATTTGGATTCCTTTTATTTCTTTTTCTTCTCTGATTTCTGTGACTAAAACTTCCAGCACTTTGTTGAATAATAGTGGTGAGAGTGGGCAACCTTGTCTTTTTCCTGATCTTAGTGGAAATGGTTTCGGTTTTTCACCATTGAGTACAATGTTGGCTGTGGGTTTGTCATATATGGCCTTTATTATGTTGAGGTAAGTTCCTTCTATGCCTACTTTCTGGAGGGTTTTTATCATAAATCAGTGCTGAATTTTCTCGAAAGCTTTCTCTGCATCTATTGAGATGATCATATGGATTTTCTCCTTCAATTTGTTAATATGGTGTATCACATTGATTGATTTGCGTATATTGAAGAATCCTTGCATTCCTGGGATAAACCCCACTTGATCATGGTGTATGATCCTTTTAATGTGCTGTTGGATTCTGTTTGCTAGTATTTTGTTGAGGATTTTTGCATCTATATTCATCAGTGATATTGGCCTGTAGTTTTCTTTTCTTGTGACATCTTTGTCTGGTTTCGGTATCAGGGTGATGGTGGCCTCATAGAATGAGTTTGGGAGTGTTCCTCCCTGTGCTGTATTTTGGAAGAATTTGAGAAGGATAGGTGTTAGCTCTTCTCTAAATGTTTGATAGAATTTGCCCGTGAAGCCATCTGGTTCTGGGCTTTTGTTTGTTGGAAGATTTTTAACCACAGTTTCAATTTCAGTGCTTGTGATTGGTCTGTTCATATTTTCTATTTCTTCCTGGTTCAGTCTCGGAAGGTAGTGCATTTCTATGAATTTGTCCATTTCTTCCAGGTTGTCCGTTTTATTGCCATAGAGTTGCTTGTAGTAATCTCTCATGATCCTTTGTATTTCTGCAGTTTCAGTTGTTACTTCTCCTTTTTCATTTCTAATTCTATTGATTTGAGTCTTCTCCCTGTTTTTCTTGATGAATCTGGCTAATGGTTTATCAATTTTGTTTATCTTCTCAAAGAACCAGCTTTTAGTTTTATTGATCTTTGGTATCGTTGCCTTCATTTCTTTTTCATTTATTTCTGATTTGAGCATTATGATTTCTTTCCTTCTGCTAACTTTGGGTTTTTTCATTCTTCTTTCTCTAATTACTTTAGGTGTAAGGTTAGGTTTTTTATTTGAGATGTTTCTTGTTTTTTAAGGTAGGCTTGTAAGGCTATATACTTCCCTCTTAGAACTTCTTTTGCTGCATCCTGTAGGTTTGGGGTCATCTTGTTTTCATTGTCATTTGTTTCTAGGTATTTTTTGATTTCCTCTTTGATTTCTTCAGTGACCCCTTGGTTATTTAGTAGTGTATTGTTTAGCCTCCATGTCTTTGTATTTTTTACAGATTTTTTCCCATAATTGATATGTAGTCTCATAGCGTTGTGGTCAGAAAGATACTTGATATGATTTCAATTTTCTTAAATTTACCAAGGCTTGATTTGTGACCCAAGATATGATCTATCCTGGAGAATGTTCCATGAGCACATGAGAAGAAATTGTATTCTGTTGTTTTTGGATGGAATGTCCTAAAAATATCAATTAAGTCCATGTCATTTAATGTATCATTTAAAGCTTGTGTTTCCTTATTCATTTTCATTTTGGATGATCTGTCCATTGGTGAAAGTGGGGTGTTAAAGTCCCCTACTATGAATGTGTTACTGTCGATTTCCGCTTTTATGGCTGTTAGTATTTGCCCAATGTATTGAGGTGCTCCTATGTTGGGTGCATATATATTTACAATTGTTATATCTTCTTCTTGGATTGATCCCTTGATCATGATGTAGTGTCCTGATTTGTCTCTTTTAATAGTCTTTGTTTTAAAGTCTATTTTGTCTGATATGAGAATTGCTACTCCAGCTTTCTTTTGATTTCCATTTGCATGGAATATCTTTTTCTATCCTCTCACTTTCAGTCTGTATATCTCCCAGGTCTGAAGTGGGTCTCTTGTAGGCAGCCTATATATTGGTCTTGTTTTTGTATCCATTCAGCCAGTCTATGTCTTTTGGTTGGAGCATTTAATCCATTTACATTTAGGTAATTACCGATATGTATGTTCCTATTACCATTTTATTAATTGTTTTCGATTTGTTATTGTAGGTCTTCTCCTTCTCTTGTGTTTCCTGCCTTGTGAAGTTCCTTTAGCATATAGCATTCTATTTTTGATTACTGATTAGTCCATAGAAGAAACTCCAATGGTAGAAACAATTGCTTCACCTCACCTAAATTACTACCAGTTTGGTTTTCCTCTTTTTGTCTCCATTAGGAGATGTCCCCAGATGCTTCACTTCCAGGGGATCCAGAGGCCTATCCTGCTGCTGTGTCAAGCGGTGGAGCCATTCATCTGCAGACAGGAGGTGGATATTTTGGCCTAAGCTTTACTTGTCCTAGTCTCAAAAATCCTATTAGCAAGAAATCCTGGACTCGCAAATTAAAAAGCTGGGCATACAGGCTACGGCAGTCAACCAGCTTTTTCAAGAGATCAAAAGTCCGTCAAGGTAGTGTGCTTACAGTCAGGGACATAGACTAGGTAACATCATTTTTCATTTACTTCTGTTTCTTTTTGTTGTTGTTCATACACAAATCTTGCCACTTTTTCCATGTAGCCCATGTATGTGACACGTCCCATTAATGTCATTGCCATTTTATTTTTCCTTTTGTAACTAATTTGGTTTTAAAGTATTCATTTCATATAGATACTAAGTCTTGGGATAAATCTTGCAATGTCTGATTCAGAATTAGGGACTTCTACAATGTTGCTTATTACATTAACACTTTTTTAATTGTCTAGCAGGAGTTAAGCTTTTTCTGTTTTTCTTCATATTTGGTAATGTAAACAAATGTAGTCTTAACAAGCAATTTTCTCCTTTCTGCTTACAATTTGGCAAAACTTGCAGTGGATACAGAAGATACGCGATCAGCAGTTGCTCCTGACCCCATTCCTGTAACAGGAGAGTCCACAGCTGATGCTAGGGCTTTCAGTAGATGTAAAGCAATGAGTGGATCATTTCAGCGAGGTCGGTTCCAGGTTTGTGTCTTTGGTTAAATCATTATCTACAAAGGCATTATAAAGGTAACAGCATTGAAGATCTAGGTCTGTAGATGGTAATTATTTTAAATGTAGCTCATTATCGTATTTATTTTTTCCCCTTATATGCATCCTGTCACCTTCTGTAGCCATCCACTAAAGGCGAGTCTAAAGAAATGAGGATTTTAGTAGCTGGAAGGGAGCACAGAAATGGGTCATCATTTTTTGGTGGGTGGTTGGGTCATCTTTTTTATAAATCTAATTTCATGTCCTTTAGAATCTTGGCAATTGAATTTTTTTCATTTTATTTTTTAATTGAAGTATAGATGATTTACAATATTGTGTTAGTTTTAGGTGTACATATGGAATGTTTTTTAATTGCAGAATTTTATTTGAGCAATATGAAGCCAATTATCTTTGCAAAGGGCCCAATTGCAAAGCTTTTAATATGGCAAGTATAGATGGGATTTTTTAGTTTTGGTATTATCAGTGTTTGTACATTACAGAAGACCATCCAATTGTCTGTGCCATATATAGATATTGTATTTCTTCGTGGGTTTACTCTTTGGTTAGGCAGAGCCAGCCACCTTTGCCTTTTTGTATTTCAGGTGATTACAGTTCCTCAGCAGCAGTCAGTGAAAGTGACATCTTCTGGAATAGAACACATACCAGCATTCAATAAAATGACAAGCCAGCCTAGTGAAGAAGCTTTAGCCTTTACTAAAACAGCAAAGTCTCAGTTGGTAGAAATGGAACCTGCCACACACAATCCACAAACTTCACTTCCTTCTCAGAAGTTACAAGCTCTTCAGGAAACCTTAAAAGCAGATAAAAGAATTCCCAAACAAGCTGACAACTTCTCATCTTTCAGTATGGCTTGTGAGACTGATGTATCTTTGATGACTTCAGAAAAGGAACTTGAAGAAAATTCAGCCACAGGAAGTAGCATGCAGTCTGGATCTGAACTGTTGCTTAAAGAGAGAGAGACACTTACTGCTGGGATACAGCCTACCTCTGATAGTGAATTTTCAGCCGCTCTTTGTGGCAGAGGGAAATCAGTGGCAAAGACTGGTCCAGAGAGAGAAAAGTGCTTACCACTCCGTGGAGAAAAGGCTTATGTTAAAACACAGAGTTCACTCTTCTATTCACCATCTTCCCCAATGAGCAGTGATGATGAGTCAGAAGTAGAGGATGAGGACTTAAAGGTGGAGCTTCAAAGACTACGAGAAAAGTAAGGACTGCTTCTCTTTTGTCACAAATTTGATTGCCTTGGGTTTTATAGAACTAAGTATTTGATTGGTAACTAATTTTGGATTGGTAACATTTTAATGATGGAAAAAAATTTATGGTTGAAAACTACAAAGATAGCATCAGATCCCACAGGCTAAGGGCTCAGTCCCACAAGACTGCCCCCTTTCAGATGCCCATCACGAGTCCAGGTAGTGTTACCTATGCTTCTTACCAACCTGCTATAAATCAGAGGTTCCCACAGACCCCTCCTCATGTTTGATTACCTTGCTAGAGTGGCTTACAGAGCTCAGGAAAACAGTTTCCTTACTAGATTATTGGTTTATTATAAAAGGATACAACTCAAGAACAGCCAGATGGCAAGGTATAGGGGAAGGGGCATGGAACTTCATGGCCTCCCAGAAGTGCCACTCTCCCTGCATCTCTATGTCTTCATCGACCTAGAAGCTCTTAGAACCTCTGTAGTTCACGGATTTTTATGGAAGCTTCATTACATAGGCATTATTGATTAAATTGTTGGCCATTGGTGATTAATTCAACTTCCATCCTTGTTCCCCTCCGTAGAGGTACCCATCCTTAGGGGCTATCCAAAAGTCACTTAGTGATCAGAGGGGCTTGTTTTGAATAATGAGACACTCCTTTTACCTTTATCACTCTGGAACTATTTCAGGAACTGGAGCTATTTGAGGACAAAAGATCAAATATAATAACAAGAGATTCTCCCATTGCTCTTATCACTTAGGAAGTTACAAGGGTTTTAGGAGCTGTGTGCCAAGAACAGGGACAAAGACCAAATATATCTTTTTTAATTATAAAACATAATATCACAACAGTAAAAATGTACACAAACCAGTCTCCTGTTTCTCATGCCGTAATCTCAATTCTCAGAGGTGACCACTATGAACTATTTGGTATATATCTTGCCTGTCATTTTTCTTGCATTTACAAATATATAGTTTTTGAGTTTTATAAAAGTGGGATCATAATATATGTTACTCTACAATTTTTTGACTTAACATTGTCTCCTCTTCATATTCATGTTTGCACAAATAATCTTTATTCCATACATTGGAATAGCATGTAGCCATTTAAAGTTTATTTAATCTCTCCTTAATGGGCATTTCAGTTTTATCCCATGTTTTGCTTACGTAAAAAATGTTGAAGTCGGGGGCCTCCCTGGTGGCGCAGTGGTTGAGGGTCTGCCTGCCGGTGCAGGGGACACGGGTTCGTGCCCCGGTCTGGGAGGATCCCACGTGCCGCGGAGCGGCTGGGCCCGTGAGCCATGGCCGCTGAGCCTGCGCGTCCGGAGCCTGTGCTCCGCAACGGGAGAGGCCACAACAGTGAGAGGCCCGCGTACAGCAAAAAAAAAAAAAAAAAAAAAAAAAAATGTTGAAGTCAACATCCTTATATTTTTACATACTTATGTTAGTATTTTTGTAGGATAGATACCTAAAAGCAGAATTGCTGGGTTAAAAGGTTTGTACATTTAAAATTGTCATCCAATGTAGATATACCATTTTACACACCAAAGAGAAATATATGAAAGTGCCTGTTTTCCCACTCCTTAACAAGATTAGACTGGATATTATTGATTCTTTTCATTTTATTCCAATCAGATGAATAAAAAATAGTTTTAAAAATCTGTGTTCTACATATGCTAACACATATATATGGAATCTAAAAGAAAAAAAATGGTTCTGAAGAACCTAGGGGCAGGACAGGAATAAAGACGCAGATGTAGAGAATGGACTTGAGGACACGGGGAGGGAGAAGGGTAAGCTGGGACAAAGTCAGAGAGTGGCATGGACTTATATGCACTACCAAATGTAAAACAGATAGCTAGTGGGAAGCAGCCACATAGCACAGGGAGATCAGCTAGGTGCTTTGTGACCACCTAGAGGGGTGGGATAGGGAGGGTGGGAGGGAGACACAAGAGGGAGGAGATATGAGGATGCATGTATATGTATAGCTGATTCACTTTGTTATACAGCAGAAACTAACACACCATTGTAAAGCAATTATACTGCAATTAAGATCTTAAAAAAAATTTGTGTTCTAATTAATACTAAGGATGTGCATCATCTCATATTTATTGGCTACTTGTATTTCTTCTTTGGAGTCACCTTTTCATATTCTTTCCCCCTTTTTCTATAAAGTTGTTGTTTTTTTTCTTATTGATTTTTATGAGCTATTTATATATTCTGAATATTAACCTTTTACTATATGTTACAAATTTTTTTCCTGTTTATACTTGCAACATATAATAAAGAAAAGTTTAATATTATCAGTACTATGAGACTTTAATTGTGGCCTCTCCCGTTGTGGAGCACAGGCTCCCCAAGCACAGGCTCAGCGGCCATGGCTCACAGGCCCAGCCACTCTGCGGCATGTGGGATCTTCCCAGACCGGGGCACGAACCCGTGTCCCCTGCATCGGCAGGCGGACTCTCAACCACTGCGCCACCAGGGAAGCCCGAGACTTTAATTTTTTAAATTATCTTTTACTGTATTGAAGTTTTAGAAATTCGTTCTTGTCAATTTATTGAGCTTTTTCTTTATGTCTGATTAGTTTAATGTCACACTTAGGAAGGCATTGAAAATCTTAAAATTGTGAAAATATTCTGTATTTCCACATTCTTAATCTAAATTCCTTGTTAAACTTTACTTGTACTGGTAGAGTTCCTTGGCTCATCCTTTTGGTGCCTGTGCCATTAAAATGCTTTCTGCATGATTTTCCTTCAGACACATTCAGGAGGTGGTAAATCTTCAAACCCAGCAGAATAAGGAGCTACAGGAGCTCTATGAACGCCTTCGGGCAATTAAAGACAGCAAAGTCCAATCATCAGAGATTCCTCTACAACCTGCATCACCACGTAGACCAAGATCTTTCAAAAGCAAACTTCGAAGCCGTCCCCAATCCTTGACACATGTGGACAGTGGCACAGTTGCAACAGGTAAATCAATCTTAAAAGTGATTAAAAAAAACTGGTCAAAGATCAGCAAAATTAGAAAAATAACAATAATTAACTTATTTTTTATTAAGCTAAGGTGATTTAAAGAAGTATACATTATTCTGAGGTTCTTTTCCACTTCGTTGGTGCTGAATGTTCTCTTATTAAATAATGATGAGGATAGGTGATAGATTTTGGAGAGCAGATAAGTGTTATGTTTTCATTTGGAAAACAAATACCTGGAAACCCAGTTTAAATCCCCAAAATAAGTTTTTGAAATGTTGGTAGTCAATGGGAACCGCTGGTCTAGCATTTGGAGTTTGTTGAGGAGTTTATTGCTTAACAAAGATAATCTTAAAAGTAAAGTTATGTTCTATCTGATGTAAGAGATCTTTATTACGAGACTATTAGAAAAACTGTACGTCTTTAAATTTGTAAAAAGAGAGGATCAGTCTCAACTTAATAAAGAAGTTGTCAGACTTACTTGGTTACTTGTGCATAGTCAAGGTGGGGTTGAGGGTGAACTGTAAGGGTATATGTGAGTTCTCAACAGAATTTGCGGTGGGCAGAAAAATGGTCCCCCCCCCAAAGACATCCATGTGCATATCCCTGCAACCTGTGACTATGTTCAGTTATATGGCAAAGGGTAATTGAGGTTGTACATGGAATTTAAGATGCTAATCAACATTTTAAAATAGGGAGATATGCTGGATTATCTTAGTGAGCCCAGTGTAATCACAAGGGTCCTCTAAAGTAGAAGAGAGAGGCAGAAGAAAGGATCAGAGAAAAGATATGAGGAAGAAGCCGTGTCAGAGAGATGCAGCATTGCTGGCTTTGAAGATGGAGGAAAAGGGCCACAAACCAAGGAATGGAGGCAACCCGTAGAAGCTGGAAAAGGCTGGGGAAGTTTGAAAAAGCAAGGTTTATAATTCATAGGTCCTGGGGGGTACACATTGTGTGGGCCACATAGCAAGAGGTTTGGTCAGGAGGTAGGAAACAGGAGTACATACTAGAGAGCAAGAGCGCACACTAGCAGATCTGGGGTTCTTCCTTTATTCTGGTTGAGGGTGGGGTACCTAGGGTTTCGCAGGTTCGCTGTGTATTGAGAGTGAGAGCGGGAATTAAAGCACAGGGAAGGAAAAACAGGGTCACTCAAATGATCAGGGCTTTCTAAAAGGGAAATTTCATGGGTGGGGTGGCCTGGCTCTTTATATAGTTGTATAGCTGGCAATGGGTTTATTTGAGATGGATTTCTTTGAAATGTATACCTCAGCAATCAAAAGCTGAACGTCAGGCACTTTCTTATTACAATCAAAAAAGCTAATTGTCAGGCACTTACACCACACTGCTTCTTTCTAATCAACCATGGGATCTCAGGGTAAAAACATGCCTTTTGAGATTGTTTTTTTAACTCATAACATTGTCTTTGCGATTATTTAAATTATTTTGTGTTATAATAGCTTGTTCCTTTCAGTTGCTGAGTAATATTCCATGCTATGGTTGTACCACAGCTTGTTTTTTTTTTTCCTTTTTTAACATCTTTATTGGATTATAATTGCTTTCCAATGGTGTGTTAGTTTCTGCTTTATAACAAAGTGAATCAGTTATACATATACATATGTCCCCATATCTCTTCCCTCTTGCATCTCCCTCCATCCCACCCTCCCTATCCCACCCTTCTAGTTGGTCACAAAGCACCGAGCTGATCTCCCTGTGCCATGCGGCTGCTTCCCACTAGCTATCTATTTTACGTTTGGTAGTGTATATATGTCCATGCCACTCTCTCACTTTGTCCCAGCTTACCCTGCCCCCTCCCCGTATCCTCAAGTCCATTCTCTAGTAGGTCGGCATCTTTACTCCTGTCTTGCCCCTACATTCTTCTGATCATTTCTTTTTCTTGTTTCTCTTTTAGATTCCATTTATATGTATTAGCATACGGTATTTGTTTTTCTCTTTCTGACTTACTTCACTCTGTATAACAGTCTCTAGGTCCATCCACCTCACTATAAACAACTCAGTTTCGTTCCTTTTTATGGCTGAGTAATATTCCATTGTATATATGTGCAACATCTTCTTTATCCATTCATCTGTTGATGGACGCTTAGGTTGCTTCCATGTCCTGGCTATTATTGTAAATAGAGCTGCACTGAACGTTTTGGTACATGACTCTTTCTGAATTATAGTTTTCTCAGGGTATATGCCCAGTAGTGGGATTGCTGGGGCATATGGTAGTTCTATTTTTAGTTTTTTAAGGAACCTCCACACTGTTCTCCATAGTGGCTGTATCAATTTACATTCCTACCAACAATGCAAGAGGGTTCCCTTTTCTCCACACCCTCTCCAGCATTTTTTGTTTGTAGATTTTTTGATGATGGCCATTCTGACCAGTGTGAGATTATATCTCATTGTAGTTTTGATTTGCATTTCTCTAATGATGAGTGATGTTGAGCATTCTTTCATGTGTTTGCTGGCAATCTGTATATCTTCTTTGGAGAAATGTCTATTTAGGTCTTCTGCCCATTTTTGGATTGGGTTGTTTCTTTTTTTGATATTGAGCTGCGTGAGTTGCTTGTATGTTTTGGAGATTAATCCGTTGTCAGTTGCTTCATTTGCAAATATTTTCTCCCATTCTGAGGGTTGTCTTTTCGTCTTGTTTATGTTTTCCTTTGCTGTGCAAAAGCTTTTAAGTTTCATTAGGTACCATTTGTTTACTTTGTTTTTATTTCCATTTCTCTAGGAGGTGGGTCAAAAAGGATCTTGCTGTGATTTATGTCATAGAGTGTTCTGCCTATGTTTCCCTCTAAGAGTTTGATAGTGTCTGGCCTTCCATTTAGGTCTTTAATCCATTTTGAGCTTATTTTTGTGTATGGTATTAGGGAGTGTTCTAATTTCATTCCTTTACATGTAGCTGTCCAGTTTTTCCAGCACCACTTATTGAAGAGGCTGTCTTTTCTTCACTGTATTCTTGCCTCCTTTTCAAAGATAAGGTGACCATATGTGCGTGGCTTTACCTCTGGGCTTTCTATCGTGTTGCATTGATCTATATTTCTGTTTTTGTGCCAGTACCATACTGTCTTGATTACTGTAGCTTTGTTTTATAGTCTGAAGTCATGGAGCCTGATTCCTCCAGCTCTGTTTTTCTTTCTGAAGATTGCTTTGGCTATTCGGGGTCTTTTGTGTTTCCACAAAAATTGTGAAGTTTTTTTTTTCTAGTTCTGTGAAAAATGCCATTGGTAGTTTGTTAGGGAGTGCATTAAATCTTTAGATTGCTTTGGGTACTAGAGTCATTTTCACAATGTTGATTCTTCCAATCCAAGAAGATGGTATATCTCTCCATCTATTTGTATCATCTTTAATTTCTTTCATCAGTGCCTTATAGTTTTCTGCATACAAGTGTTTTGTCTCCTTAGGTAGGTTGATTCCTAGGTATTTTATTCTTTTTGTTGCAGTGGTAAATAGGAGTGTTTCCTTAATTTCTCTTTCAGATTCTTCATCAGTAGTGTGTAGGAATGGAAGAGATTTCTGTGCATTAATTTTGCATCCTGCCACTTTACCAAATTCATTGATTAGCTCTAGTAGTTTTTTGGTAGCATCTTTAGGATTCTCTATGTATGGTGTCCTGTCACCTGCAATCAGTAACAATTTTACTTCTTTTCGATTTGGATTCCTTTTATTTCTTTTTCTTCTCTGATTGCTGTGGCTAAAACTTCCAAAACTACGTTGAATAATAATGTGCAACCTTGTCTTGTTCCTGATCTTACTGGAAATGGTTTCAGTTTTTCACCATTGAGAACGATGTTAGCTGTAGGTTTGTCATACATGGCGTTTGTTATGTTGAGGTAAGTTCCCTCTATGCCTACTTTCTGGAGGGCTTGTATCATAAATTGGTGTTGAATTTTGTCAAAAGCTTTTCCTCCATCTATTAAGATGATCATATGGTTTTTCTCCTTCAGTTTGTTAAAATGCTGTATCACATTGATTGATTTGCATATATTGAAGAATACTTGCATTCTGGGGCTAAACCCCACTTGATCACAGTATATGATCCTTTTAATGTGCTGCTGGAATCTGTTTACTAGTATTTTGTTCAGGATTTTTGCATCTATGTTCATCAGTAATATTGGCCTGTAGTTTTCTTCCTTTGTGACATCTGTGTCTGATTTTGGCATCAGGGAGATGGTGGCCTCGTAGAATGAGTTTGGGAGTGTTCCTAAGTCTGCTATATTTTGGAAGAATTTGAGAAGGGTAGGTGTTTGCTCTTCTCTAAATGTTTGATAGAATTCTCCTGTGAAGCCATCTAGTCCTCCTGGGCTTTTGTTTCTTGGAAGATCTTTTAATCACAGTCTCAATTTCAGTGCTTCTGATTGGTCTGTTTATATTTTCTGTTTCTTTCTGGTTCAGTCTCGGAAGATTATGGTTTTCCAGGAATTTGTCCATTTCTTCCAGGTTGTCCATTTATTGGCATATAGGTGCTTGTAGTAATCTCTCATGATTCTTTGTATGTCTGCAGTGTCAGTTGTTACTTCTCCTTTTTCATTTGTAATTCTATTGATTTGCGTCTTCTCCCTTTTTTTCTTGATGAGTCTGGCTAATGGTTTATCAATTTTGTTTATCTTCTCAAGGAACCAGCTTTTAGTTTTATTGATCTTTGCTATTGTTTCCTTCATTTCTTTTTCATTTCTTTCTGATCTGATCTGATCTTTATGATTTCTTTCCTTCTGCTAACTTTGGGGTTTTTTTCTTCCCCTTTCTCTAATTGCTTTAGGTATAAGGTTAAGTTGTTTATTTGAGATGTTTCTTGAGGTAAGATTGTATTGCTATAAACTTCCGTCTTGGAACTGCTTTTGCTGCATCCCATAGGTTTTAGGTCGTCGTGTTTTCATTGTCATTTTTTTCTAGGTATTTTTTGATTTTCTCTTTGATTTCTTCAGTGATCTCTTGGTTATTTAGTAGTGTATTGTTTAGCCTCCATTTGTTTGTTTTTTGTACTGATTTTTTCCTGTCGTTGATATCTAGTCTCATAGTGTTGTGGTCGGAAATGTTACTTGATACTATTTCAATCTTAAATTTACCAAGGCTTGATTTGTTACCCAAAATATGATCTATCCTGGAGAATGTTCCATAAGCACTTGAGAAGAAAGTGTATTCTGTTGTTTTTGGATGGAATGTCCTATAAATATCAATTGAGTCTATCATTTAATGTATCATTTAAAGCTTGTGTTTCCTTATTGATTTTCATTTTGTATGATGTGTCCATTGGTGACAGTGGGGTGTTAAAGTCCCCTGCTGTGATTGTGTTACTGTTGATTTCCCCTTTTATGGCTGTTAGCATTTGCCTTATATATTGAGGTGCTCCTATGTTGGGTGCATAAATATGTACAAGTGTTATATCTTCTTCTTGGATTGATGCTTTGATCATTATGTAGTGTCATTCTGTGTCTCTTGTAATAGTCTTTATTTTAAAGTGTATTTTGTCTGATATTAGAATTGCTACTCCAGCTGTCTTTTGATTTCCATTTGCATGGAATATAATTTTCCATCCCCTCACTTTCAGTCTGTATGTGTCCCTAGGTCTGAAGTGGGTCTCTTGTAGGCAGCATATATATGGGTCTTGTTTTTGTATCCATTCAGGCGGTCTGTGTCTTTCGGTTGGAGCATCTAATCAATTTACATTTAAGGCAGTTATCGATATGTATGTTCGTGTTTTCAGTTTGTTATTGTAGGTCTTTTCCTTTTCTTGTGTTTCCTGCCTAGAGAAGTTCCTTTAGCATTTGTTGCACAACTGTTTTGCTGGTGCTGAATTCTCTTAGATTTTGCTTGTCTGTAAGGGTTTTAATTTCTCCATCGAATCTGAATGAGATCCTCGCTGGGTAGAGTAATCTTGGTTGTAGGGTTTTCCCCTTCATCACTTTAAGTATGTCCTGCCACTCTCTTTTGGCTTGCAGAGTTTCTGCTGAAAGATCAGCTGTTAACATTATGGGGATTCCCTTGTGTGTTATTTGTTGTTTTTCCCTTGTTGCTTTTAGTATTTTTTCCATTTAATATATGTACCTTGGTCCTTCATCTGCTGTGTGTTTCTGTGTCTTCTCATTTTGCTTAACTTACTGTGTTTGGGTCTCCTTTTCACAGGCTGCAGGTTCATAGTTACTGTTGTTTTTGGTGTCTGCCCCCAGTGGCTAAGGTTGATTCAGTGGGTTGTGTAGGCTTCCTGGTGGAGGGGACTGGTGCCTCCGTTCTGGTGGATGAGGCTGGATCTTGTTTTTCTGGTGGGCAGGACCACGTCTGGTGGTGTGTTTTGGGGTGTCTATTACCTTATTATGATTTTAGGCAACCTCTCTGCTAATGGGTGGGGTTGTGTTCCTGTCTTGCTAGTTTTTTGGCACAGGGTGTCCAGCACTGTAGCTTGCTGGTCATTGAGTGGAGCTGGGTCTTAGCGTTGAGATGTAGATCTCTGGGAGAGCTTTCACCATTTGATATTATGTGGAGCCGGGACGTCTTTGGTGGACCAATGTCCTGAACTCTGCTCTCCCATCTCAGAGGCACAGGCCTGACACCCGGCTGGAGCACCAAGACCCTGTCAACCACACGGCTCAGAGGAAAAGGGAGGACAGAAAATGAAGAAAGAAAAAAATAATAAAATAAAATAAAGGCATTAAAAGAAAAAATATATATTATTACAAATAAAAAAGTTTTTAATTCATAAAAAAAGGAAAGAAAGAAAGAGCAACCGAACCATTAAACACATCCGCCAATGAAAACAAGCGCTAAAAACTATGCTTAAAAAAAAAAAAAAAAAGGGCAGACAGAACCCTAGCACAAATGGTAAAAGCAAAGCTATACAGACAAAATCAAAGAAATATATACATACACACTCACAGAAACAGAAAAAGGAAAACAATATATATTTCTATATATTACAAAATAAAAAAAGGAAGAGAGCAACCAAATCAATAAACAAATCTACCAATGGTAATAAGCTCTAAATATTAAGCTAAAATAAACGTAAAACCAGAAACATATTACATGCAGAATGGAAACCCGAAGTCTACAGTTGCTTCCAAAATCCCCCGCCTCAATTTTGGGATGATTCGTTTTCCTTTCAGGTATTCCAGAGATCCAGGGTACATCGAGTTGATTGTGGAGATTTAATCTGCTGGCTCCGTGCCGGCTAGCTGTGGCGCACTAGTCCCCTTCAGGCTGTTCATGCAGCCAACCCCAGTTCTCTCCCTGGGATCTGACCTCCGAAGCCAGAGCCTCAGCTCCCAGCTCCCACCCCCACCCCCGCCCCAGTGGGTGAGCAGAGAAGCCTGTCAGGCTGGTGAGTGCTGGTAGGCACTGATCCTCTGTGCGAGAATCTCTCTGCTTTGCCCTCTGCACCCCTATTGCTGTGCTCTCCTCCATGGCTCGGAAGCTTCCCCCCCGCCACCCCCCATCTCCACCAGTGAAGGGGCTTCCTAGTGTGTGGAAACTTATCTTCCTTCACAGCTCCCTCCCAGTGGTGCAGGCCCTGTCCCTTTTGTCTCTGTTTTTTCTTTTTTCTTTTGCCCTACTCAGGTACGTGGGGAGTTTCTTGCCTTTTGGGAAGTCTGAGGTCTTCTGCCAGTGTTCAGTAGGTGTTCTGTAGGAGTTGTTCCTCATGTAGATGTATTTCTGATGTATTTGTGGGGAGGAAGGTGATCTCCACATCTTACTCCTCTGCCATCTTGAAGGTCTCTCTGTTTATTTGTTTAGTGATTTTCCTTCACTAATTCTGTATTCCCTGAGTTACTTGCTAGCCATTGAGTTCTTTGCTAGGTAAAAAAAATTTCTAAACAAAATTTTTAATGCCTGGTATGCTAGGGCTCACACCTGAGCCAGTACAGTTAGTGGGGAACCAATAATTGGTCAGAATATTTTATTAAATGCCTTGTCTGGTCGTCGTTGTCATGAAAATCTCTGTGAGAAGGCACACCTTCAGGCTTCAGTTTGCAAGATATCCTTTGAATTTACTTCCTGCTTGCCCAGGAACTCAAATCCAGCCAGAATTGAATGACTAGTCCATTCTCCTTTTTCAGGTCTTTCCTGGCATGGCAGAGATTTATATTCCCAGGAATATGTCAGAGGTTTTCGAAATCTCCTATAGTCATTTAGTTGTCCTAACATTGTTTTTAAATTCTAGACCAGGATCTTATTTGCCCAGACTGAAATCATAGCCTTAAGCATCTGATTTGTTGCCAGCACTTTCCTGTTGTTTCAGTAATGCTCTGGAGATAGCCCCCTACCTCTCCCCGCCCCTCATACCCATGTCTGGCTGGGCTGAGCTGAACTCTGAGTGAGATCAAATATCCACCACACTAAGAATAGAGGTTTTCCCAGGTTGTTTCGAGTTCAGACAAAATACTGACTGTGCTCTGGGGATAGTGCTTTTAAGGGAGCTCAAAAAGAGGTCTGTTTTTTCCATTGTCTGCAGTGTTCCTGGCTTTTGGCTACAACAACACTGAGCTGGGGTGAAAGAGGTATGGGAATTACGACAAGTTAAAAATGTCACAGACCTCAGTAGTTTGTCCTGGGTTAATGATTTTTATATTGTTCTTTGTCTTTGGATAATTATCAGAGTTCTGAAATGGTTGGTTTTAGTTGTTTTGCCCATATTTTCATTGTCTTAAGAGCAAGTTCATCTAGGTCCTTTTGCTGCATTTTTTGAAGGCATTCTCCTCCCTCTTTTTCTATTTTCTGAAAAAGTTTGTGTTGAATTTGTATCATTTCTTCGTTATATGTCTAGAAGAATTTTCCAGTGAAACCATGTGGGCTCAGATATTTATTTTTTTAGAGGTTTTTAACTGCAAATTCCAATTCTTGAATAGTAGTTATAGGATTATGCAGGTTATAAATTTCGTGTTGGCTAAGTTTTGGTAGCTTGTGGATTTTGAGAACTTAATCCATTTCATCTACATTGCTGAATCTTTGTGTTTAGAGTTGTTCATTATTATCTTCTTAATATCTTGGATATCTGTAGTATTATCACTTCTTTAATTCCTGATATCTGTAATTTGCATTGTTGTTTTTCTTTGTCAGTCTTGTAGATGTTCATCAATTTTATTGATCTTTTCAAAGATCCGTTTGTACTTTTATTGATTTTCTCTGTTGTTTTCCAATTTTAAATTTCATTGACTTCTGCTATTATCTTTATTACTTCTTTCCTTCTACATGCCTTGTTTTTATTTTGCTCTTTTTCTGGTGTCTTAAAATGGAAGCTTAGATTTTTGATGTGAGACCTTTCTTTTTGTAATACAAGCATTTAGTGCTATAAATTTTCCTTATGAGCCATACTTTGGCTGCATCTACTAAGATTTTTAAAAATTAAGCTTTATTTTGCAGGGGTATTTTTAGATTTACACAAAAATTATTAAGATAGTACAGAACATTTCCATATATCTCACGCCCAGTTTCCCCAATTATTAACATCTTATACATTACTGTGGTACATTTATCACAGCTAATAAACCAATCTAGATACATGATTGTTAATCAAAATATACATTTTACTCTGATTTCCTTAGTTTTTACTTTATATCCTTTTTCTGTCCCAGGATCACATCCAGGACACCACATTATATTTAGCAGTCATGTCTCCTAGGCTCCTTTTGGCTTCAACAGTTTCTCAGAATTTCCTTGTTTTTGATGACCCTGACAATTTTGAGGAGTACCGGTCAGTTATTTTGAAGAATTTTGTTTTTGAACACATCTTTACTTACCGGTGCTGGGCAGGAAGAAATTTTCCTCTATCCTTCTAGGTTCCTGTGGCTGGTCTAAGAATTAAATTAACATGAAACAAATTAATAGGAGAAAATCAAACAAAAGTTTAATAACATGTATACATGGGAGACATGCACAGAAAGATAGACAAGATGAAAAGGCAGAGGGCTATGTACCAGATGAAGGAACAAGATAAAACCCCAGAAAAACAACTAAGTGATGTGGAAATAGGCAACCTTCCAGAAAATGAATTCAGAACAATGATAGTGAAGATGATCCAGGACCTCGGAAAACGAATGGAGACAAAGATCGAGAAGATGCAAGAAATGTTTAACAAAGACCTAGAAGAATTAAACAACAAACAAACAGAGATGAACAATGCAATAACTGAAATGAAAGCTACACTAGAAAGAATCAATAGCAGAATAACTGAGGCAGAAGAACGGATAAGTGACCTGGAAGACAGAATGGTGGAATTCACTGCTGTGGAACAGACTAAAGAAAAAAGAATGAAAAGAAATGAAGACAGCCTAAGAGACCTCTGGGACAACATTAAACACAACAACATTCACATTATAGAGGTCCCAGAAGGAGAAGAGAGAGACAAAGGACCAGAGAAAATATTTGAAGAGATTATAGTCGAAACCTTCCCTAACATGGGAAAGGAAATAGCCACCCAAGTCCAGGAAGCACAGCGAGTCCCATACAGGAAAAACCCAAGGAGAAACATACCGAGACACATAGTAATCAAATTGGCAAAAATTAAAGACAAAGAAAAATGATTGAAATCAGCAAGGGAAAAATGACATATAACATACAGGGAACTCCCATAAGATTAACAGCTGATTTCTCAGCAGAAATTCTACAAGCCAGAAGGGAGTGGCATGATATACTTAAAGTAATGAAAGGGAAGAACGTACAACCAAGATTACTCTACCCAGCAAGGATCTCATTCAGATTCGATGGAGAAATCAAAAGCTTTACAGACAAGCAAAAGCTAACAGAATTCAGCACCACCAAACCAGCTGTACAACAAATGCTAAAGGAATTTCTCTAAGTGGGAAACACAAGAGAAGAAAAGGACCTATAAAAACAAACCCAAAACAATAAGAAAATTGTCATAGGAACATACATATCGATACCTTAAACGTGACTGGATTAAATGCTCCAACCAAAAGACACAGGCTTGCTGAATGGATACAAAAACAAGACCCAGGGCTTCCCTGGTGGCGCAGTGGTTGAGAGTCCGCCTGCCGATGCAGGGGACATGGGTTCGTGCCCTGGTCCGGGAAGATCCCACATGCCATGGAGCGGCTGGGCCTGTGAGCCATGACCACTGAGCCTGTGTGTCCAGAGCCTGTGCTCCACAATGGGAGAGGCCACAATGGTGAGAGGCCCACATACTGCAAAAAAAAAAAAAAAAAGACCCATATATATGCTGTCTACAAGTGAGCCACTTCAGACCTAGGGACACATACAGACTGAAAGTGAGGGGATGGAAAAATATATTCCATGTAAATGGAAATCAAAAGAAAGCTGGAGTAGCAATACTCATATCAGATAAAATAGAGTTTAAAATAAAGAATGTTACAGGAGACAAGGAAGGACACTACATAATGATCAAGGGATCAATCTAAGAAGATATAACAATTATAAATATATATGCACCCAACATAGGAGCATCTCAATACATAAGGCAACTGCTAACAGCTGTAAAAGAGGATATTGGTGGTAACACAATAATAGTGGGAGACTTTAACACCTCACTTACAACAATGGACAGATCATCCAAAGTGAAAAGAAATAAGGAAACACAAGCTTTAAATGACACAATAAACCAGATAGATTTAATTGATATCTATAGGACATTCCGTCCAAAAACAGCAGATTACACTTTCTTCCCAAGTGCGCACGGAACAGTCCCCAGGATAGATCACATCTTGGGTCACAAATCAAGCCTCAGTAAATCTAAGAAAATTGAAATCTTGGGGCTTCCCTGGTGGCGCAGTGGTTGAGAGTCCGCCTGCCGATGCAGGGGATGCGGGTTCGTGCCCCTGTCCGGGAAGATACCACATGCTGCAGAGCGGCTGGGCCCGTGAGCCATGGCCGCTGAGCCTGCATGTCCGGATCCTGTGCTCCACAACGGGAGGGGCCACAACAGTGAGAGGCCCGCATACCACAAAAAAAAAAAAAAAGAAAGAAAATTGAAATCTTGTCAAGCATCTTTTCTGACCACAACGCTATGAGACTAGAAATGAATTACAGGGAAAAAACGTAAAAAACACAAACACATGGAGGCTAAACAGTACAGTACTAAATAACCAAGAGATCACTGAAGAAATCAAAGAGGAAATCAAAAAATACCTAGAGACAAATGACAATGAAAACACGATGATCCAAAACCTATGGGATGCAGCAAAAGCAGTTCTAAGAGGGAAGTTTATAGCTATACAAGCCTACCTCAAGAAACAGGAAAAATCTCAAATAAACAATGTAACCTTACACCTAAAGGAACTAGAGAAAGAAGAACAAACAAAACCCAAAGTTAACAGAAGGAAAGATCAGAGCAGAAATAAATGAAATAGAAACAAAGAAAACAATAGCAAAGATCAATAAAACTAAAAGCTGGTTCTTTGAGAAGACAAACAAAATTGATAAGCCATTAGCCAGACTCATCAGGAAAAAGAGGGAGAGGACTCAAATCAATATAATTAGAAATGAAAAAGGAGAAGTAACAACAGACACCGCAGAAATACAAAGCATCCTAAGAGACTACTACAAGCAACAGTATGCCAATAAAATGGACAACCTGGAAGAAATGGACAAATTCTTAGAAAGGTATAACCTTACAAGGCTGAACCAGGAAGAAATAGAAGATATGAACAGACCAATCATAAGTAATGGAACTGAAACTGTGATTAAAAATCTTCCAGCAGAGCTTCCCAGGTGGCTCAGTGGTTGGGGGTCTGCCTGCCGATGCAGGGGACATGGATTCATGCCCCTGTCTGGGAGGATCCCACATGCTGCGGAGAAGCTGGGCCCGTGAGCCATGGCCACTGAGCCTGCGCGTCTGCAGTGTGTGCTCCGCAATGGGACACACCACAACAGTGAGAGGCCAGTGTACCGCAAAGAAAAAAAATCTTCCAACAAACAAAAGTCCAGGACCATATGGCTTCACAGGTAAATTCTGTCAAACATTTACAGAAGAGCTAACACCCATCCTTCTCAAACTGTTCCAAAACATTGCAGAGGAAGGAACACTCCCAAACTCATTCTACGAGGCCACCGTTACCCTGATACCAAAACCAGGCCAATATACTAGAAAAAAGGAAATTATAGAGCAATATCACTGATGGACATAGA
Organism: Mesoplodon densirostris; assembly: GCF_025265405.1. Taxonomy (NCBI): domain Eukaryota; kingdom Metazoa; phylum Chordata; class Mammalia; order Artiodactyla; family Ziphiidae; genus Mesoplodon; species Mesoplodon densirostris. Next base: position 90,853,093 of record NC_082681.1, read on the forward strand.
TGCAAAAGTTCTCAACAAAATACTAGCAAACAGATTCCAACAACACATTAAAAGGATCATACTCCATGATCAAGTGGGAGTTATCCCAGGGATGCAAGGATTCTTCAGTATACACAAATCAATCAATGTTATACACCATATTAACAAACTGAAGACTAAAAACCTTATGGTCATCTCAATAGATGCAGAAAAAACTTTTCACAAAATTCAACACCCATTTATGATAGAAACTCTCCAGAAAGTGGGCATAGAGGGAACCTACCTCAACATAATAAAGGCCGTATACAACAAACCCACAGCAAACATCATTCTCAATGGTGAAAAACTGAAAGAATTTCCTCTAAGATCAGGAACAAGACAAGGATGTCCACTCTCACCACTATTACTCACATAGTTTTGGAAGTCCTAGCCACAGCAGTCAGAGAAGAAAAAGAAATAAAAGGAATACAAATTGGAAAAGAAGAAGTAAAGCTGTCACTGTTTGCAGATGACATGATACTATACATAGAGAATCCTAAAAATGCCACCAGGAAACTACTACAGCTAATTATTGAATTTGGTAAAGTTGCAATATAAAATATTAATGCACAGAAATCTCTTGCATTCCTGTACCCTAATGATGAACAATCTGAAAGGGAAATTAAGGAAACACTCCCATTTACCACTGCAACAAAAAGAATAAAATACGTAGGAATAAACCTACCTAGGGAGACAAAAGACTTGTATGCAGAAAACTATAAGACATTGATGAAAGAAATTAAAGATGATACCAACAGATGGAGAGGTATACCATGTTCTTGGATTGGAAGAATCAGTACTGTGAAAATGACTATACTATCCAAAGCAATCTACAGATTCAATGCAATCCCTATCAAGTTGCCAGTGGCATTTTTTACAGAACTAGAAGAAAAAATCTTAAAATTTGTATGGAGACACAAAAGACCCCAAATAGCCAAAGCAGTCTTGAGGGAAAAAAATGGAGCAGGAGGAATCAGACTCCCTGACTTCAGACTATACTACAAAGCTACAGTTATGAAGACAATATGGTACTGGCACAAAAACGGAAACATAGATCAATGGAACAAGAAAGAAAGCCCAGAGATAAACCCAGGCACCTAAGTTCAACTCATCTATGACAAAGGAGGCAAGGATATACAATGGAGAAAAGACAGTCTCTTTAATAAGTGGTGCTGGGAAAACTGGACAGCTACATGTAAAAGAATGAAATTAGAACACTCCCTAACACCATACACAAAAATAAACTCAAAATGGATTCAAGACCTAAATGTAAGACCGGATAGTATAAAACTCTTAGAGGAAAACATAGGAAGAACACGCTTTGAGATAAATCACAGCAAGATCTTTTTTGATCCACCTCCTAGAGTAATGGAAATAAAAACAAAAATAAACAAATGGGACCTAATGAAACTTAAAAGCTTTTGCACAGCAAGGGAAACCATAAAGAAGATGAAAAGACAACCCTCGGAATGGGAGAAAATATGTGCAAACGAATCAACGGACAAAGGATTAATATCCAAAATATATAAAGAGCTCATGCAGCTCAATATTAAAAAAAAACAACCCAATCCAAAAAAGGAACAGAAGACCTAAATAGACATTTCTCCAAAGAAGACATACAGAAGGCCAAGAAGCACATGAAAAGCTGCTCAACATCACTAATTATCAGAGAAATGCAAATCAAAACTACAATGAGGTATCACTTCACACCAGTTAGAATGGGCATCATCGGAAAATCTACAAACAACAAATGCTGGAGAGGGTGTGGAGAACAGGGAACGCTCTTGCACTGTTGGTGGGAATGTAAATGGATACAGCCACTATTGAGAACAGTATGGAGGTTCCTTCAAAAACTAAAAATAGAATTACCATATGATCCAGAAATTCCACTACTAGGCATATACCCAGAGAAACCCATAATTCAAAAAGACACATGCACCCCAATGTTCATTGCAGCACTATTTACAATAGCCAAGTCATGGAAGCAACCTAAACGCCCAACGACAGACGAATGGATAAAGAAGTTGTGGTACCTATATACAATGGAATATTACTCAGCCATGAAAAGGAACGAAATTGGTTCATTTGTTCAGATGTGGATGGATCTAGAGACTGTCATACAGAGTGAAGTAAGTCAGAAGGAGAAAAACAAATATATTAACTCCTGTATGTGGAACCTAGAAAAATGGTACAGATGAACCGATTTGCAGGGCAGAAGTTGAGACACAGATGTAGAGAACAAACGTATGGACACCAAGGGGTAAAGCCGCGGGGGGGTAGGAATGGTGGTGTGCTGAACTGGGCGATTGGGATTGACATGTATACACTGATGTGTATAAAATTGATGACTAATAAGAACCTGCTGTATAAAAAATAAATAAAATTAAATTAAAATATTTAATGAAAAACATGTATACATGGGAGAGACCCAGGAAAACTGAGTAACTCACCAAAATGACTGAACCCCTCACCTTAAATACCATCTTTAGCTAACAACAAAAGAAGATGTTGGGGGACTTCAAAGGGGAGGAAGGCAATTCACATGAAGATGGAAAAGCAAATATTTGCTGGGCCATGCAGAGACAGTGGGACAGAGTGGACTCTGATCTTTAGCTCTGCCTACAGTTTACCCCACCACACCTAGCCCTGTTCTTTGTAGATATCTCTGGTGATAGCTCTATAATAGAAACAGGTCCTCTATCTAAATTATTTTAGGCAGTGAGAGGGAAGTCAAAGTTTCTTCCCAAGTCGTTTGGGCCTTTATTATTTTTACCTTGAAATAATCCACAAGCTGAAGAGATATTTTGGGGTGGCAAGTTTTGCTTCCCTACACAGGCAGTGGAACATTCTCCAAGCTCATATTGTATACTTTCTGCTCCTAGAAGCCACCATTTCCACAAGGAACCATAATTCATATTATTGGAGATTAGGTTAGAAACCAAGATCTGGGTGCTTGGTGTGCTCATTGCTACTGGGGTGTCATTGCTTCTAGGCCCTTTCAGCTGACAGATAAGGAAATATATCTATGCATACTAACTGATATATATCCATGTCTATGAATATTTCTATATGTAACCATCTGTGTCTATATTAAGGTAAATATGCATTCATATTGGTATCTCCGACTCTAATCCATTACCATATGGATTATATAGCCTTCTTCCCTTGTTTATCTGTAAACTCCCAGTCCAATAGTGAGAGGCTCTCACCATCCCCTATCTATTTATTTAATTGTTCAATTCCAGTATAAGGTATAGTGGTTTCAGATTTGTTAATTTATGCCCCAGTGGGAAATACCTTTATCAATTAGAATGCAGTGCTTATGAATAGTTTCTTTTGCCTTTAATATTATAGGTGCCACTCATTTACAAAGTTATGTAGGTCAGCACTTGTTCCTGAACTCCTTTATGTGAGATTCCTTCATACATTTGTAATATGATTAGAATCTTTTGTCACATTCTGCATTCCATCCTGGGATCCCCTGACCTCCTAAATGATGTTTTTAAATTTCATACATTAAAGTTGACTCTTTTTGCTGTAAAGTTCTGTACTTTTTGACAAATGCATTCCATCCTGGGATTTTTATGACCTCCTAAATGATTCAAAATTTTTTCACACATTAAGGTTTATTCTTTGCTCTCTAGGATCCTCTGTGTTTTGATATATTGTATTGTAGGGGTTTTTTCAGTTCCAAATATTTTCTTATTTCCCTTGAGACTTCCTCTTTGTTCTATGGTTTATTTGGTAAATTGTGTTGTTTAATTTCCAAGTGTTTGGAGATTTTTCTTATTATCTCTGTTACTAATTTGTACTTCAATTTCATTATGATCAGAGGATATATTTCCAATTGTTTTGATTACTTTCAGTTTGTTCAGGTTTGTTTTATGACCGAGGATATGGTTTATTTAGGTGAATGTTTCATGTGCACTTGAAAATAAAGTATACCTTATTGTTGTTTAGTAGAGTTTTCTATAAATGTCAGTTAGATCTAGATGTTTGAATAGTATTGTTCAATTATTTTATATCCTTGCTCATTTGCTATGCAATGCTTCTATTGTTGAGTGAGAGAACAGTGTAGAAGTCTCCAGCTGTAATTATGGATTTGTCTTTTTCTCTTTTCAATTCTGTCAGTTTTTGCCTCATGTATTTTGAGGGTATTTTGTTAGTTACAGACACAGCATTGTTATGTCTTCTTGGTGAATTGACTTTTATCATTATGTAATATCCCTCTTTATTCTTGGTTATTTTTGCTTGCTTTGATGTCTCCTTTGATATTAAATACCCATTCCATCTTTCTTTTGGTTATTGTTTGCATGGTGTATCTTTTTCATCCTTTTGGTTTTAACCTGCCTATATTATTATATTTGAAGTGAGTTTCTTGCAGACAGCTTATGGTCACATTAAAAAAAAATCCGTTCTGGCAATCTCTTTCAAATATTTTAAAACCATTTATAGTGAATGTAATGATCAATATGTTTGGATTTTGGTCTGCCATATTTTAAATCTGTTTTCTGTTTGTTTTTTATTCCTTCTCCTTTCCTACCTTCATTTGGTTTATTTGAATGTACTTTTAGTATTCCATTTTAATTTATCTATTATGTTTTTTCTTTATTTCTTTGTACAATTTTAAGTGGTTGTTCTAGGGATTATAACTTTTCAGTCTACTTAAAATCAATCTTTTACTACTTTAAGAGGAATGTAGAAACCTTACATCCATATAGATTTCTTCCTTCTATAAATTGTCTTAAGTATTCCATCTACATATATGAAAAACTATATCACACGGTGTTATAATTTTCATTTTGCTTGAGTTTCAGAACTGAAAAGAATACATTTACCCTGATATCTACCATTTCTGTTGGTCTTCCTTCATTTCTGCTCTTTCATGTTTCCTACTCTTATAATTTCCCTCTGTTTGAAGATCTTCCTTTAGTGTCTCTTTTAGAACAGATCTGTTGGTGACAAATTCTCTTAACTTTTTTTTCATCTGAGAATGTCTTTTTTGACACCTTCATTCCTGAAGGATAATTTTGCTGTATACAGAATTTTGGGTTGACAACGTCTTTTAGCATTTTGAAAATATTATGCCACTTCTTTCTAGCTTCCATGGTTTGTGATGAGAAATCCCTAGAAATTTGAATCATTGTTTTCCTGTATAAAATGCATTGTTTTTCTCTGGTTGCTTTCAGAATTTTTCTTCTCTTTAATTTTCAGCAATTTTTCTGTTTCAGTTTCAGCAATTACATATGTAGGCATACGTTTCTTTGTGTTTATTTCTGTTTTGAGTTCACTGAGCTTCTTGAATATGTGGGTTTATGCCCTTTGCCAAATTTAGCAAGTTTTCAGCTAGTAGTTCATCAGGTATTTTTTTCTTATCATGCTCTTTTTTTCACTCTCCTTCTGGGACTCTGATGACACAGATTTTAGACTTTTTGCTATTGTCCTATAGGTCCCTTAGTTTCTTTACATGTTTGTTTTTCGTCTTATTTCTCTGTTGTTTAAATTGAATTTTCTGGGGGATGGTGGGAATGAGTGAAATAGGTGAGGGAAATTAAGAAGTACAAACTTCCAGTTAGAAAATAAATGAGTCACGGGGATGAAATGTACAGCATGAGAAATATAGTCCAAAAAAATACAAAAATATAGTATCTTTGTGTGGTGACGAAGGTGGTCATAAGGTACAAACTTGCAGTTATAAGATAAATAAGTACTAGGGATGTACTGTACAACATGATTAGTACAATTAACACTGCTGTATGTTATATATGAAAGTTTTTAAGAGAGTAAATCTGAGTTCTTATCACAAGGAAAAAAATTTTTATTTGGTATCTATATGAGATGATGGATGTTCACTAAACTTATTGTGGTAATTGTTTCATGATGTATGTAATTCAAATCATTATGCTGTAAGCCTTAAACTTATACAGTACTGTATGTCACTTATATCTCAATAAAACTGGGAAAAAATTGAATTTTCTTTTGTCATCTCCCTTCTGCTATTGAGTTCATCCAAGGAGGTTTTTTGATGAGTTTTTCTGGTTGTTGTATATTTTTCGGTTCTAAAATTTCATTTATGTTCTTCTCTATTTCATTGTTGAGATTTTCAATTTTGTCATTGGGTTCAGTAGTTTTTGTGGTTACCTATTTGAGCATTTTAATAATAGCTGCTTTAGAGTCTTTGTCAGATAATTCCAACATCTATATTGTCCTTGAATTAGTATCTATTGGTTATCTTTTCCCATATGAGTTGAAATTGTCCTGGTTCTGTGTATGCCAAGTCATACTGAATTTTATGCTGGACATTTTGAATATTCTAGGACTCTGGTGTCTTTTTAAAATCCTATGTAGAATGTTGACATTTTTGTTATAGGAGGTAATTGACCCAGTTATTTTTACCTTATGAGTTCCAACCTGTCTTCTGTGTTCTGTTGTTGTAATGTCAGTTCATTTGCTTTGCCTCTGTGGTGCTCTTTGGACCTGTCCCACGTGTGGGTCTCCTAGAGGGTCTCAGTCTTGGGAAGTTGTCTGTTCGTTCAGTTTTCATGTCTTTGGTGTGCTGAATAGGATTGGATTCATGTATGCAGAGCTCAGTAGTAAATTCAGGAATTCAAAAATAACTTTCCTCAGTTCTTCCCTCCCTGCAGTACCTCCAGTACTTTCTGATTCCCAGTGACTCCTTTTTTTGTTCCTCAGCCAGAAATCTGGGATTTTAGTTACTCCGCTCTCTTGTGCACACCTACCACTTTGCACATGTTTAGGGCCAAGCTTTGGGAGATTAGAGACAGCAGTAAAGCAACAGTGATTGTCTTCACTCTCATGGAACCATAACTCACGCCACTGATCAGAAGGGAGGGGTTCCCTCCCTCAGAGTTTGGCTTCCATGAGCTTCCAGGGACTCTCCCACCACAGGATTGCTTGGGGGTAGGAGAGAGAGTACAGAGAAAAGAAGAAAAAAATAGGAATTTCTATACATTTTGAGAATGTTGGAAGTTCCCTTTCCCATTTCTTATGCCAAAAGTAGAGGATTTCCTCTGGAGATTTCTCTTTGAATACCCCAGTGCCTGCTTCTAGATTAGCCATGGATACCAGATAGGAAAAATTGGTAAACTCACTGCCATTTTAATGGTACTTTGAATTTTGGTCTTATTCCCTAGTCACCTGCAACTATTAACTCTTCACAATCCTCAGATTGCTGCTCCATGTATTCTGTCCAGCTTTTATGGAGAGACTAAATATGTTAAGCCCGTTTGTCCTGCAGTGTATAGCTGCTGATGTCTCTGCTCAGTTTTCCCCCCTAGTTTTTATTTTTAAGCTTGACTTCCTGGGAGTGACCCCTATATCTGCATTACTTATTGGTCAGCCAGAGATTGATCAGCGGTTGCACTTTTAAACACCTCAAGCTTGAAGGGCTTCCACTTTCTGCTGCTGGATCTATGTGTGGCCTGGCCTGGGAAACTCATTTAAACTTGAGGCCATTTTCTAGCTTTCATTTTCCTCTAGGATTTCTCATGCTTCCTCCTTGTATGTTCAGGCTCTGTCAGCCAGTGATGTGTGTATGGTTTGGGCCCTCGAGTTTATGCTGTGCATGTGATGATATTCCAGTCAACCTGAGATATGTGGAGAATTGATCAAGCCTGCGATGGTTGGCTCACTTCCCAGGTCTCCCTGTTAACCTCAGGTTAATGGAGATACTGCTTCTAAAGCTCCAAATCAAGTGAGTTACCTATGGCAACAGTAGCAAAGCTTATTGTTTTCTCAGCCTGTCCTGCTGTGGTTGAATTGCTGGGCAAAAAGAGCTGGTGCAAAGGTAACAGAAACAGCCATGGGCAAAAAATGCCACAGATTACACAGTTCTTAAAAGTTGAGTAGTTTTCATGAGTAACACTTTCAATTCTGTTGTATGCCTTTGGGCTAATTCCAGATTGCTGAAATGGTTGTTTTTGAGAGTTCTGTCCAGTTTTATTACTGCTTTTGAGGGAGAGGGTTTGAAAACCTCCTCACTCTGTCATGCTAGAAGCCAGAAATTATTTTTTAGCAGATAGAAATGACAGTATCTAACTATTAAACTTCCATTAAATTAACTTATTTATTAAAATGTTTAGATTGATTCCTAAGCAGACCTAATATGAAAATATTATTTCCCTAAATGGGAACTAAATTATCTTCATTTTCTCTTTCTTTTAAGAATTCACTGAAGCCAAGTTTGTAAAGGTAGGGTGTTCCACACATACCTTCTAGTGGATTTATTACTTCATTGACTATCACAGAACCAAGTGATTTCATATTTCTAGTTCTAATAGCTGTCTTTCAAAGCTTGCTCACATTTCGTATTTTCCCCATTTGGCCAAGATTGGTGGACACATTTGTTGGCCTTAGCACAGCATTTTGTAAGCTGTCAGCAAGGAGTTAATAGGTGTTGCATGGTCAAATAGGAAATGTTGGAGTCAATCATATAAAAACCATTTTTTCACTGTAGACTCTCTTAGATCCTTTAATGTGCTAATATGAATTGAGAATTTTCAAGAAAGGAAATAAATGTACAAGTCCCAAAACAGTTTTACCAGAGAACCCACTTTTCACAGAACACATTTAAAGAAGCACTGCCTTAACATATATACACAGATCCACGTCCATCTTTCCCTACACACAGGTATACCTATTTTGTGAGAAACATGAACTGATGCAGGATATTGCATGTAATGGTATCTACAATTTAGGTATGCGGTTAACTTATAATATGAGCACTGTGCTAAACTATGCAGAAAAGAGTTAACATAGCAGGCACAAGACTGCTATCTATAAAAAGGCCTGTTTCTAAGGTTGGACCTTGGCTGCTGTGCAGGAACTTGGTTTCCCTTTCTTCCCTAACTGGTAAGTATAGCTCACGTTGCCTAGATTGTTGGTACAAGTAATGTGATTTATGCTGAATACCTGTTTTCCTTCTTAGAGTCTGGCATTTTGGTAAATGTTAGGCAAAAGGTGCCTACATGACCAGTCACCAATAAAAACCTTGGGCACTGAGTCTCTATTGGGCTTCCCTGACCAGAAACTTACCATTTTTTGTTGCTGAGAGAAAGGAGCATACTCAAGAATGCTCCCTCACAATAGAAAGAGAGCATAGGGAAGTCTGTGCATGAATTTCTCTAGAACCCTGTGTATTTTTCCCTTGCTGATCCTATGTGCATCCTTTTGCTGTAACAAACTTGGCTATGAACACAACTATATGCTGAGTTCTGTAAGACCGTCTATTGAATCAGTAAATCTGTGAGTGGTCTTGGGAGCCCTGAAACATAATCGCATTACATAAACTCAATCCTCAAAACATCTCTAAAGTAGGTAGAAGTTACTCTGTCCTTATAGGCAAGGAGACTACAGTTAGTGGGGTTAAGCAAATCTGTCTGACTCCAAAGTGTTGGCTCTTCACTGTTGTACTGCATTGCCTCCCAATACCAGACATCCTGTCTTCAGTGGATTGAAGGGAGGCAATGGGAGATCGTCAAAGGTGATAGTGGTCTGAGACTGTTTCATTCAGGAAGTAGGATTTGAGTTGGTGTTGAAAGGTAAATGGACCGGATTAAAATTGAAGTGGAGTGTGAAGAGTATTGTCAGTAGGTAGAATTGCATGTTATAAAGGCATGAAAATCGTAAAATGTAAGATGTATTTGGGAGAAAGAATATAACAGTTGGGTGAAATGGAGAGTTTACATTAGAAGGTTTTTTTCCCCACACTTTTTTTTAAATTTTTGGCAACTGCCACAGCTTATCTATGCTATAGTTTGATGTAAGATAATATATTTAATCTAACACATTATTATGTATTTAAGCTTAATAAATGATATGATGTTCAAGGATAATAAATAAGATAATCTATGTTTGCATGTTCTGCAAAGACAATCATGACTACCAAGGACTTTGCCACCGAAACAAGTTGAAAACCCACTATTGTTAGTACTAAGAAACTGTTAAAGTTTGGGGTTTGGGGGGCTTTTTGGAGCAGAGGAATGAAATGCTGAAAACAGCACTTAACTGGTACTAATCTGGTGGCAATGTGAAGAATGTTTTGGCTAGAACCAGGGAGTGAATCTATTTAGATCATTGCCATCATGGCAGTCCATATATGAGATGATTAAGAGTTTAGAGAAGTATGGAAGTGAAAACAGACAGGAGATGCTGTATAGGATGATTTGCCATGATATGGTATAAACTGGATATGTGTGTGTTTGTTGAGAGATCCAAAGAGTCTGAGTCTGGGTGGTTTGTAGAAAATATGGTATCTTTATCAGAAATATAAGATTTAGGCAAACTGTCGTGCTTAGACCATGATAGGCTTGACTCTAGGTGTATTTAATTGAAGAATTTATTGACACTGAATTGGAGAAACACATTTGGGAGTTGGCTGTGAGGTTGGACTGAAGAGACATCAAGATTTGAGATAAGAGATGGAAACATTTGCAGTTGGGTGATTGCTGGAACTATCTGAATGTAGGAATCACCTTGGGGGAAAACAAAAAAGAACACCAAGGACTGAACTCTGATTTTACTCATTTCATCAATAAGAAATGAATATTAAAGAGCACCTTTGAAGTTATGTTACTACCCATCATAAAACACATTTGAAGAGTACTTCTTTTAATGTGCATTCGTCGGGTAATTTCTGGTTTCTGAACTTTAATATGATATGAATAACTTTCAAATGAAATCAATCAATAAATGTACCTAACATTTATCAATCAATAAACGTGCCTAACGGAATAGTTAGGCACTGAATAACATTCAGTAGGGTATACAGAAGTAGACATACAGTGTTGTACACATGAAACTTATATAATGTTATAGATCAATGTTACTTCAATAAAAAAAAAATAAATACTTGTTTCGGTTTGTTATTTCTTCCTCTACTTGTTGGCAACTGTATCACTAGTGCAGCAGCCATCATTGCCTGCCAATTGAGTGCATAAGATCACTTGTTCCACCAGATTTGTACACAAGAAGATTCCTGACATTGGGTTTTCCGTTAGTACAGAAATGTTCTTAAATGAATGACATTCAAACTTAGCTCTATTTTTTTTTTTTTTTTTTTTTTTTTTTGCGGTACGCGGGCCTCTCACCGTTGTGGCCTCTTCCATTGCGGAGCACAGGCCCCGGACACGCAGGCTCAGCAGTCACGGCTCACGGGCCCAGCCGCTCCGCGGCACGCAGGATCCTCCTGGACCGGGGCACGAACCCGCGTCCCCTGCATTGGCAGGCGGACTCTCAACCACTGCACCACCAGGGAAGCCCTTAGCTCTATTTTTTTTTTAAAGAAACTAAAGGGGAATGAGCACAAAAATACTCCTCCAGATTAGTTGGGTGGGCAGAAATGCTGGCACTAATATGTATATGTTTCTGGCTATCGTCTGCTTTTTATTCCTACCTGCTGACATTTTTCCAGGTTAAGAACACAATCTATAAAGGCTTCAGCTCCAAAGTCTTCCCCAACATTGTTGTGCTATTTGTTTGCTCACTGGAGTTGGCAGAGAATCGCATGAATGTGCAGAGGGATAACAGGAAAGAATGATACTTTTACTATAGGCTGACTTGTGTGTCCTTGGGTTTTAAGTCTTAAAAAAGTAGGAATTCAAAAACAAAAAAAAAGGAGGAATTCCAACAAGATTGGTACGTCCTTTTAGTGCATCATGGTTACCCAAAATTAGTAAAAATTATTCTTGTAAAACACTTTTGTATATGAGAATATGTTCACTTTTGTATATGAGAATATGTTCCACTTAATTCATTAAACTCTTCTTAAGCAGTTTTCACTACTGTGTTTCCATTTAATTTTTATTAACAAAATTCCACACTTTATTTTGATTTCCTTAGTTTTTGCATAAATTCTTTTTCTGTTCTAAGATCCCATCCAGGATACCACCTGATATTTACGTGTCATGTCTCTAAGCTCCTCTTGGCAGTTTTTCTCAGACTTCCCTTGTATTTTTTTCTGTTTGTTTGTTTGTTTTTAAATTTTATTGAAGTATACTTGATTTACAATGTTGTGTTAATTTTTCTGTACAGCAAAGTGACTCAGCCATATATATATATGTGTGTGTGTGTGTGTGTGTGTGTGTGTATTCTTTTTCATATTCTTTCCATTATGGTTTGTCACAGGATATTGAGTATAGTTCCCTATGTCCATTTAACTTTTAATCTCCTTGACTCTAAGCCTTCAGTAGCACAAGGGTCATAGAGAATGACAGACTATGCATAAGCAATCATTGAGATTATCATGTTCCTCCTTATTAAGCAATTTTCTTATCCTTTTCCCAGTTCGTTACATGGATTGGCATGGTACAATGGAAAGCGCACTGACCAAATAGTCAGGATACTTGGGTTCTAACCCCAGCATGTAACCTCAGCTGTTTGCTTTCTGGATTCTAGTCTTCCCATCCCCAAAATAGAATGATACTTGCTGAACCTATATCACGGGCCTGTTATGAGTTTCAAAGAATATAAAGAAAAGTACTTAGAAAGTGTTTATATGTAGGCTTCTTGCATTATCTTTTACATTTTTTATAGCTTTTCACAATTAAAAAAAAGTACCATAACAATTGTACAAGATATTTTCACATGTTTATTTAATTAAATCTGTGGAAGTGTTACTGTGCTTAAATTTCACAACTGCATTTACTAAAATTCATTTTAGACCCACTTTGTAAGTTTTGACTTGTAAATCAGTCACAGGAACTTCATGAATCTTTTCTATGAGAATGATTTAGTTAGCCTGTGTAATAGTACTAAATAATTTAAAGACAGTGTGATGTTCAGATTAGGAAACTTTTCACTGATGAAGACATCTGTAAGTGATTTCCTTCATCTATTTGGACATCTTGTGCTCCAGAACTCATGAGGCTAACAAAACCATCTGCCTTCTTATTTCTGCTATTCTAGATAGACATTGTTTTTATCAATAATAAAAAGAAATATTGGTAAACAAAAAATTAAATGAGATTCTAGTTTTCTGAAGATTGTTGAAAGTCAGTATGGTATATTGAAAGAAAGAGTTCTTGTCTAGGCTTTAGAATTCTGGGCCTGGCTCTGCTGGTATCTAATTGCAAGAACTCAGGCATGGGGCTTCCATGGTGGTGCACTAGCTAAGAATTCACCTGCCAATCTACAGGTTTAGTGCAATCCCTATCAAACTACCAATGGCATTTTTCACAGAACTAGAACAAAAAATATCACAATTTGTATGGAAACACAAAAGACCCCAAATAGCCAAGACAATCTTGAGAAAGAAAAACGGAGCTGGAGGAATCAGGCTCCCTGACTTCAGACTATACTACAAAGCTACAGTAATCAAGACAGTATGGTACTGGCACAAAAACAGAAATATAGATCAATGGAACACAATAGAAAGCCCAGAGATAAACCCACGCACATATCGTCACCTTATCTTTGATAAAGGAGGCAAGAATATACAATGGAGGAAAGACAGCCTCTTCAATAAGTGGTTCTGGGAAAACTGGACAGCTACATGTAAAAGAATGAAATTTGAACACTCCCTAACACCGTATACAAAAATAAACTCAAAATGGATTAAAGACCTAAATGTAAGGCCAGAAACTATCAAACTCTTAGAGGAAAACATAGGCAGAACACTCTATGATGTAAATCACAGCAAGATCCTTTTTTACCCACTTCCTAGAGAAATGGAAATAAAAACAAAAATAAATAAATGGGACCTAATGAAACTTAAAAGCTTTTGCACAGCAAAGGAAACCATAAACAAGACAAAAAGACAACCCTTATAATGGGATAAAATATTTGCAAATGAAGCCACTGACAAAGGATTAATCTCCAAAATATGTAAGCAGCTCATGTAGCTCAATATTAAAAAAAAAAACCCAATCCAAAAATGGGCAGAAGACCTAAATATACATTTCTCCAAAGAAGATATACAGATTGCCAACAAACACATGAAAGGATGCTCAACATCATTAATCATTAGAGAAATGCAAATCAAAACTGCAATGAGGTATCACCTCACACCGGTCAGAATGGCCATCATCAAAAAATCTACAAACAATAAATGCTGGAGAGGGTGTGGAGAAAAGGGAACCCTCTTGCACTGTTGGTGGGAATGTAAATTGATACAGCCACTATGGAGAATAGTATGGAGGTTCCTTAAAAAACTACAAATAGAACCACCATATGACCCAGCAATCCCACTACTGGGCATATACCCTGAGAAAACTGTAATTCAAAAAGACTCATGTACCCCAATGTTCATTGCAGCACTATTTCCAATAGCCAGGACATGGAAGCAACCTAAGTGTCCATCGACAGATTAATGGATAAAGAAGATGTGGCACATATACACAATGGAATATTACTCAGCCATAAAAGGAAACAAAATTGAGTTATTTGTAGTGAGGTGGATGGACCTAGAGTCCATCCAGAGTCCATACAGAGTGAAGTAAGTCAGAAAGAGAAAAACAAATACCATATGCTAACACATATATATGGAATCTAAAAAAATTTTTTAATGGTTCTGAAGAACCTAGGGGCAGGGCAGGAATAAAGACGCAAACGTTGAGAATGGACTTGAGGACATGGGGAGGGGGAAGGGTAAGCTGGGACGAAGTGAGAGAGTGGCATGGACATATATACACTACCAAATGTAAAATATCTAGTGGGAAGCAGCCACATAGCCCAGGGATATCAGCTAGGTGCTTTGTGACCACCTAGAGGGGTGGGATAGGGAGGGTGGGAGGGAGACGCAAGAGGGAGGGGATATGGGGATATATGTATAAATATAGCTGACTCACTTTGTTATACAGAAGAAACTAACACACCATTGTAAAGCAATTATACTCCAATAAAGATGTTTAAAAAAAAAGAATCCGCCTGCCAATGCAGAGGACACGGGTTCGATCTCTATTCTGGGGAGATCCCACATGCCGCAGAGCAACTAAGCCTGTGCAGCACAACTACTGAGCCTGCAGTCTAGAGCCCATGGGCCACAACTACTGAATCTGCATGCCACAACTACTGAAGCCCACACACCTGGAGCCCATGCTCTGCAACAAAAGAAGCCACTGCAATGAGAAGCCTGCGTACCGCAACGAAGAGTAGCCCCCGCTCGCCGCAACTAGAGAAAGCCCACGCACAGCAATGAAGACCCAACACAGCCAGAAATAAAAACAAATAAATAAGTTTGTTTTTTTTTTAAAAAAAAGGAACTCAGGCATGTCAATTTACTTTTTCTGGCCCTCATTTCCCCATGATAAAACAAGTGGTTTGGATTAGACTTCTAAGGTTCTTTCCTTTTTTTTTTTTTTTTTTTTTTTGCGGTACGCGGGCCTCTCACTGTTGTGGCCTCTCCCGTTGTGGAGCACAGGCTCCAGATGCGCAGGCCCAGCGGCCATGGCTCACGGGCCCTGCTGCTCTGTGGCATGTGGGATCTTCCCAGACCGGGGCATGAACTCGTGTCCCCTGCATCGGCAGGCGGACTCAACCACTGCGCCACCAGGGTAGCCCGGTTCTTTCCATTTTTAACATTCTGTCATTGTTTTTTAACTCTTCTAAGTGTCTGTCTGAGGAACCTGATGATAAGATTAGAGTTGATACTAATATTTTTGAGATACTATTTATTATATTTGACTTATACCTAAGGTGACCATATAATTTGCCATCCAAACAAGAAGAAACTTTTGAGAGTGAAAGGGATACTGTTGGTAATTACACAAGGACCATAGCTTTAAGCCAGAACTAGAATGTCTGGTTACCCTATCTATACCCAATATGTAGTTCTGCATTACTGGCCGAAAAAGAGTATTTGTTTATCAGTTTTAATTCCTTTTCCTGGTTTCTCTGGTTTTTTTTTTCTTCTTATAGATCCACTGTGTGTGGAAAGTAGTGCAGCATCATGCCAGCGATCTGCAGCTAGTAAAAAAGGGATGTTCACAGATGACTTACACAAACTGGTGGATGACTGGACAAAGGAAACAGTAGGAAATTCTCTTATTAAGCCAAGTTTAAACCAACTTAAACAGAGTCAACAGAAACTAGAAACAGACAACTGGAACAAAGTATATGAAGTAAGTTGTTTATACCTGACCCTCTTTATTTATGAGAACTAAAACTATAAAAATTGATTCACTTAGGCCTATAGTTATAGTCACTATGATAGAGTGGTACGATTTGACAACATAGAGACTTTTATCCTTGTCTAGATTCATTATGTCTTTGAGCAAATTATGTTTTAGGCCAGGGGCCAGCAAACTATTTCTGGGAAGGGGCCAATTAGTAAATACTTTCAAGCCATGTGGTTGTAACTAATCAACCCAGCCATAGACAATACATAAACAAGTGGGCATGGCTTTGTTCCATTAAAACTTGATTTGCAAGAAGAGGTGGCAGGCTGTAGATTGCTAACCCTTGTTTTAGGCTATTATACCTGAAGAGAAAAAAAAACATCAAGTATCAAAAAAGAAAGCATCTGGAGTGAGGGTTAATTCAGTCTTGTGGTGCAAGAAGAATTTGGGTTTTGAGGAAAAGTTATCTTATGTTAATTGTACATCAGTATTCTCAGAGCCAATAAGTTATCTTACATATTCAGTATGAAAAAGAATTTTAAAGATATTTAAACTGGAATATTATAAAAGATATCTTAAGTTTATGGACGAGATGTCTACTTAATTGCATATGGCCTTAGTTAGGTGTACAAGCAATTGAAATGTAGAAAGATGTCCACAATGCATTCTGGAGTGAGAAGAAGACAGGTTCACAGAATAGTATATATAGTATTTATGTAAAATTATATAAGATACATGTATATATGCATAGAAATAGGAAAAGCCATTAAAATATGCTGGATGGTGGAATTTGGGCCTTATTTTACTTTGTACTTTTCTGTATTTGAATTTTTAAAGTATCATTTTTTCAAAATGAGTAAATATATTAAAATGTGAATCAGGGCTTAGAATCTGAACCCATATAATTGAAAGAGGTATATCTGAGTGTGTGTGTGTGTTATGTTTGTGTACATATATGTGTGTGTATATATAGTCATTGCATGTAGTTTGGTAAAGAGTCTGAAAATACATTTAGTGTTAACACTGAATAAAATTTTCCAAAAGCCTAGATTTTCCAAACTAGTAAGCAGTGTACCTGCTTAAGGGCTCTGTGTATTTATATTATTCCTGGCACCGATTTATACACAGATAGTATCACCATTGTAAAAATTGGAAGCCTTTAGAGGCAAATTTTAAGGCATAAATGTGTTTGTGCTGTCAGTGAGAGATCCTCTGAGCACTATGTGAATGGAGGCCTTTGTTGATGAGTTGGAGGGTGGTTTATTTATGAGGATGTTTGGAAGAAGAGTGAGTAGAAAATGGAGTATGAATAAAAGTGGTGAAGGTCTTTATACGGACTGGGGTTCCAGCGTCAGCTCAGTCATTTACTAGTTGTGTGACTTTAGACAAGTCACTTGTGCGTCAGTTTTCATGTCTTTAAAACAGGGATAATACCTTCTTGCTTTGCAGGATTGCTGTGAGGATTAAATGAGGTAACATCTATAACGTGCCTAGCACATAGTAGTATCCTATATATGGTAACTATTTTTGTATTTTTAGGTTCAGTTGATTATATCTTTGTGTGGAGAGCCCATCTCACTATCTGATGTTCTTGCATGTTACTGTTCTGTGCCTTAGAAAATTTTGTCACAATTATGTGCCAAGCCCTCTGCTAGGCACTGGGTTTGATTAGCAAAAACAAGTATGTTCCCTGTTCTCATGGGACTTATATGCTGGTGGGACAGTTAGATATGAACAGACTTGTATAAATAAACATAAAATTGCAGCTGTAATAAGGACTACAAAGGAGAGATATAGGATACCATACAGTAAGGGAAATTTGACCTAGTAAAGGGAAGTCAAGAAAAGCTTCCCTGAGAAAGTGATGATTGAGCAGAGATCTGCAGGATGAGTAAGTGTTAACTAGGTGAAAAGGGGAGGGAATATGATTCTAAGCAGAAAGAACAGCATATGCAAAACCCCTGTATGGGAAAACAGAGAATGAAAGGACTGAAAGTAGGTCCATTTGGCTGAAGTGAAGAGAGCAGAGAGGACTTGGTGCACAGTGAATCTAAGGAGGGTCTTAAAAGTGGTGATGACAAGGAACTTGGTCTTTATTTTAAGACAGATGGATAGCCATTGAAGCCCTAGGGTTGACATGATCAGATTTGCTTTTTGAACAGATCACTCTGGCTTGAAGCAAGAAGAAAGATTATTGAAGATAAGGGTAGATGTTGGTAGACCAATTAAGAGTTAGTCACAGTAAGCCCGATAAAGAGTTGAACAACTTTTTAAATAACTATACTTCAATTTAAAAAAAGAGAGAAGCTGAGATGAAGAGAAGTGAACAGATTACAAGAAATGTTTAAGAGATAAAATGGACCAGATTTAGTGATGGAACTGATGTTTGGCAGAGGGGAGGTGTCAAGGCAAGGTTTCTGGCTGGTATAACTGGCTATCATTCCAGCATACCAATCATCAAGAAGGGGAACATGAGCAGGCAGTGTGCTTTGGTAGAAGAAAGATCATACGTTTGGTTTTGGTCATTTGAATCTGAGATGCCTTTTAAATATCCAGGAGAAGATTAAGTATAACATGTCATCTCCAATTTTTATTTTTTGAAATAAAAATCACATTGTTACTGTTTGTAAAATAATAATGTTTGTTATAGAATTTAATCAATGCAGAAAAGTACAAAATTTTAAAATACCACCTTCAAATCCTACCACCCAGAAATAATTGTCACTAACTTTAGATAAACATCATTTCAGATATCTTTCTATGTCTGTATATGAATACATAGAGATAGCTTTACAAAAATGTGATCATACTATATGTGCTATTTTAAAATCAGAAGTATTTAGTTTTACTTTAACAGAACAAAAATACTGATATGAAAAAGGGATTGCTGGACTTTAAATGTTTTTTTTTCACCTCAAGAGATCTTGTTATTCATTCTTGATTCAAGCTAAAAACCTTTTTCCTAACTGTAGTTTGAAACTTTAGTTGAAAGCGTTTTAGCTTGACCATCAATTTAGAAGAACTAAGAATTTGGGACTGATACCAAGCTCTCCTTTAAGTAAGAATTATTTACTTCCATTTAGACTTATTATTCCCGTGTGCATAAGATTTCAGTAGTCTCTATACATACAAATAATCACAGTACGATATAATAAGAAGAGTCAGGCAGCAGTGTTTTCTTAGTACTGCCCAAAACATAATTGTCGAGTTTAAATTTCCAAAAATGTAACAGAAATGTCAGACTTTAAATAGTGAGTAGGAGGAGGTAGGGAGGTGACATTTATTGAGCACCTACTATATGCCAGGCTTCCCCTATGCCACTCTAAATCATGCTCCTCTTTCTCCAAAGAATTATGTAGTAAGATGGACTACTGTTGTCTGTGGCCCTGAATGAGAGACTGCCTGGGACTGGCAGAAGGAAGTAAAAATAGAAGAGTAGTGCTAGCATGAGGAAAGGAGACACTAAACTGTGAACAGAAATTTAGCAGGGGTCTTGGAGTTAGCTGGAACTGTGTTCAAATCCTCACGTTACTGTTAACTTGCTAAGTGGTGATGGGTGTTACCAATTTTGAGCTTCTGTTTCCTCATCTAAAAATGCCTGCCTTGCAGGGCAGTTACGAAGATGAAATGAAATAAGGTATATAACTATGCTTAGCACACAGCAAGTTACTCCAAAAATGGTAGACACTCAGAATAATAATGGGAGAGTAGTAAGCCAAAAAGAATACAGATGGGTAAAAGTATCTACCAAATAAACTGATCTTTTGTTTTTATTTTTTGTTAGACTACTCCGTCTACTATGGGCTACACATCAACATGGATCTCTTCTCTGTCCCCAATCCGTGGAGCTGTCCCAACCTCCTTGCCACAAGGACTCTCACGCCCTTCATTTCCTGGGCCATTATCATCATATGGAATACCCCATGTTTGTCAATATAATGCTGTGGGGGGGCCAGGGTATCCAGTACAGTGGGTAGGAATTTCAGGAACACCACGACAGTCTGTACTAATTCCTACCCAATCTGGGGGACTGTTCCAGCCGGGGATGAATTTGCAGGCATTTCCAGCGTCACCAGTGCAGAATCCATCCATGATCCCTCCTGGTCCCAAATGAATCAGAATACAAGATGAAGAAAAAGGAGATGTTTTTCACAATTATTTCCGGGACACCTAAGATAATAATCTTTCTTCTTCTTGGGTTCTGCCATATTTTCCCTCATTTTGAGTTTACTTTCCACTATATATTTCTTTTGTTCCAATGTAGTATTTGATATAGCTCATCATCCTGTAGAACTGTGCAGTTTGTACATAGAACACTGCACAAAGAAATGTTTTTTCACTTCAAATCCTATCCTCTTTGATACTTGATTTTTTAAAAATACTGTTCAGAATGCTTTAATAAGCTCAGCTTGAGCATTTCCATTTCCAGGACACTTTCCATTATTGCTGCTCTCTGCAGCTGGATGATACTTTTCTTTAAAAGGTATAAAAACTATTTATATTCCCCTAACATGGGCAAAGTGAGACCCTCCAACAGCTGGAGTCTTATGGGATTCTTCACGTTTATCTTAGGTTTACCTTTCGCAGAAGGCAGGGTAACTTGCTGCAGGAAATGTTTTTGAGCCCTTTTTAATGTGATTTTCTTCCCGTCGTCACAGCAGTAGGAGTGAAGCCTTGTTTTAGGTGAGGCGGAGAGAAAGGAAAAAACAGAACTGTAACAGTTCCTTGATTCTGCAGATACTGTAGCTGCTTTAGGATTTCCATAGTAATTCAAAGCAGCTATCTCTTTGTTTCTCATGTGCACACTATATTGTTTTTGAGCATCTGAGAGGCATTGGTTTGGCTTGCATTCTTTTGCAAGGGATGTATTGCAGCTGATATAAATCTCATTTGGGGGGAATCTTTGTGTTCCTAACAAAGAGGATTCAAGTTACACCTCTATTAGTCCATTCTTCTGAAGTGAAATTTACTTGACACAGTAGGTTTTGTAGGTTTTGAGACTTACACATGAAACACTGGCTTTACAGGGTTCTAAGAGATGTGGGGTATACATTGTCCTGCAGTAGATAGTAGACCCTCAAACGATACTATTTAAGTTGCCCTTAGCTTTTTTTTTTTTTTTTTTTGGATTACCTTTTTTTCAGTTGTTATAGTTTTCTTGTTAGTATCTAGCATCTTAGATGATTTTAGGTCTCAGATGATTTTGGCAGCCTCTTTAGAATCTGAGAGAGATCACTGTCAAGTTGCACTTTACTGGGTTTTATCCAGTTTTAGGAGGAGGGGAGGCAATGTCAAAATATACACTTTTAGTTTTCAAGAAGGTTAACTGTAATAATCTTAAAAGACTGGTCACAGAGTTACCTAATGCTCAGTCTGTGAAACCCAAATAGAATTCTAAAATGGTATTTATCGACTACCACATATAAAGATGTTTAAAATACTTAGTTTTCGCTCTGAAGATTTCAAGGTCATTTCTAGTACACATTTACGTAATAACGAGTTCTGTCTACTGGTCAACATTCCAGATGATCACCCAACATTTCTGTTGACAGATTTTCCTCCATATTCCTCTAAAAATTTTACCCCATGATCTTGCCAGGTAATGAGGAAAACTGAATGGGTGTACTTTTTTTTGCACAGTCTACTTTGTGACATTCAGTACACTTTTTCAAAAAAAAATGTGTCTTACGTTACCTGAGGATCACACTCAGCATCATGAAGATTCTGTTGCTATCATTTTGGGGCATCCAGGGCAGCATTTTGAGAATTGCTGTTGGTAAGAGCCACAGTTTTCTTTTCATAAAACATACTCTGGTTTGGATGAGTCTTTCTAAATCTTATGTACAGATTCTTCAAATTTCTTCTACAGTATTGGTCTGCAAGTTGAAGTGGTTTTAGGACATTAGTGTAATGCAAATTCTTGCATTGCAATTTTCCATGTGTACAAAAACAATGTGCCTAAAATCCGTAATTCTTTAAAACTGCTTGTGTTTCATTATTAGAGTCGGCTTTGTGAAATTACATTGAGACTTACAACCTATAATGTGAAGATACTGCAGGTTTTATGATCCCTTCTTCTCGAGTTGCAATCCTTTTTTTTTTTTTTTTTTTTTTTTGCGGTATGCGGGCCTCTCACTGTTGTGGCCTCCCCCGTTGCGGAGCACAGGCTCCGGACGCGCAGGCTCCGGACGCGCAGGCTCAGCGGCCATGGCCCACGGGCCCAGCCGCTCCGCGGCATATGGGATCCTCCCAGACCGGGGCACGAACCCGTATCCCCTGCATCGGCAGGCGGACTCTCAACCACTTGCGCCACCAGGGAGGCCCGAGTTGCAATCCTTTTAAACAGTGTACCCCAGGATGAAAAAAGCTCCATGGATGACATGCACAGTTACGTTTATTAATGGCTGCTCTACATCATATGTCCCACATTTTGCCACCACCTCTGTTTTATGTATAATTCATCATTCTTTTGCCTGCAGAATTTTGCAGTGCCTTGTAATATTTAGAATCTTTTCAGATTTTTTGCTGGAAAGAAAAGTAGTCTTCTAAAGTTTGAAGATGGTGAGTAGTGTACTGCTGTCTCCATGCTGACTGCAGTAGTTGGGTTAACATATTATGTTATGTATACGTGATGTATATGTAACGTGTATAAGTTTAAAAATACAGAAAAAAGTGAGTTTGTGCAGAAATGAAGAAAACAGTGTTATTCACATCACTGTGGGGTTTTTTATTTTGTTTTGTTTTTGGTTTTTTGCGGTATGCGGGCCTCTCACCGCTGTGGCCTCTCCTGTTGCGGAGCACGGGCTCCGGACACGCAGGCCCAGCAGCCATGGCTCACGGGCCCAGCCGCTCCGCGGCATGTGGGATCTTCCTGGACCGGGGCACGAACCCGTGTCCCCTGCATCGGCAGGCGGACTCTCAACCATTGTGCCACCAGGGAAGCCCTCACTGTGGGTTTTTAAGTTATTTTTTCCCATTACTTAAATATTTGATTCCAATTACAGTCACTTTGACTGTAAATATTAGCTAGTTTTCTATCTAGGGCTTTTGCATTATTTCATTATTTTGCTAAGTCATGTGATAGTGCTGTTTTCATCCTTGCTGAGGTACTTCCCCCCCCCCCCCCAGAAATAATTAACTCTTGAGGTAAAGCTCAGAAATTCCCTTCTTACTTAACAAAGAGCCTACTATGTAACAAGGGCCTTCTTCCCATTTCCAACACACACACACAAACCTGTCCTTTCCATTTTCCTTCTTGTAGAAGAAAAAACGGTTGTACTAAACCATCCCGCTTGTAAAGTTTATTTGGGGGTAGTCTGTGTGTCCAACCACCATGTTTACTTCTCAAAGTGCAAGTCTGATGAATAGTACTGTATCTCCATATGTGTCAATGTGAGCATTTCATCATGAATTACCTGCTGCTATGTTTGTGAAGTTGGGTGTAACATCATAAGAATATGAAACCAGTATTGGTGTAAATCTAATGAAAATAACCCTATGTATATTTGTAGCAGTCTTGAATCTCTAAGGCAATTTGCTGTAGTATAACAAATATCCATTTCATTTTTCATATTTTTCTTGCCAGTTTTATATCAAGCATGAATTCTAATGGTTTGACAACAAAATTATGTGTGAAAGTTTAAAAGGCACTTTTCTGCTGTGATTTTTGGATTGAGTGTGGAGTGTTAGGTACAGTATCATGGGATGTATCATTTTAGAATCGCAGATTTAATTCTAGTCCAATTACATTTGTTTATCTACCTCTTTTTCCGTGCTGTTTTGCGGTACACATGTAAACACTGCCTGTGAAACTTGCTTTTTTGCCTTGATTCTCAGTATTTTTTCAGGTTATAAATCTGGCCTGCTAACTATGAGTTTGAAATGAGAGGGACCATCACTCTGGCACCAATCTATGTTTAAGTGATGAGAGCCACATGCTTCTGTGAAATAAGCTTTGGGGATTTAGGGATGGAGAACAGAGAAATAAATCCAGCTGGTGGCAATATAGGACTTAGTTGTAAAATAAACAAATGTTAAGAAAGTACCTAAATTAGACAGTCCGGTGCCTGTAACTTCGTATCTTTTATTAGAGATGCGTTTCTTGTCTGTGTGCCTAAAGGGCTATGGGTTGAAACTGCTTTAACTATCACAATGAAATATTTGACAAATATTACAGCAGTGGCCTGTCATTCAGCATATTAGCATACTGCTAGATATTTGCAATGATATATTTTTGTTTGTTTGTTTTGTTTTGTTTTTGCGGTACGCGGGCCTCTCACTGTTGTGGCCTCTCCCGTTGCGGAGCACAGGCTCCGGACACACAGGCTCCGCGGCCATGGCTCGCGGGCCCAGCCGCTCCGCGGCATGCGGGATCCTCCGGGATCGGGGCACGAACCCGTGTCCCCTGCATCGGCAGGCGGACTCTCAACCACTGCGCCACCAGGGAGGCCCTGCAATGATATTTTATTACCTTAAAATGGCCATATGCTTTTAGTTGAATTGTAGTCAGCCGTAAGTGTTTATCCAATCTCTGAAGTCTACTGGAGGCATTGACTTTCTTCTTTGCTCTCTTCTCTGAGTGATGAAAATGATGCATTCTCTGTTTTTTCCAGAAAACTGAGCAAATGTTTGTAAACCACATCTTATTTGTTTCACATGTTTACTGTGTGTAACACTACAGCATGTTTAATGTTAGTAAATACTGTATTTCAGGCTTCATGTACAAGTACATTCCGAGGTATACTTGCCATCAGTTTGGGATTCAGTTATTTAATCTTCTGTTTGGTTTAGAAGAATCTTGAGATATTTGAGGTGGTGTGCAGGCCATTTTCTAGGATAGATTGTTCACTTTTCATCCTGTAGTTTACTGGGGACTTGTTTTTTCCCCCTTTATTTAGAAGATGAATCAGTAAGGGAGCAGGACATAGGAAAGGCCATTGATTTGGTAAATGTAATTTCTGGGATTGAAATAAAAAACCCACAAACAATCCAGACTGTAAAATGGTGACACTCAAACTTGGTAAAATCCTTTGAAGTGAAGTTAGTAGGAAATTTTTATGGAGCCAGATGCTTTCAGGTCACCCTGGAAATAGTCTTTGTATGTGAAGGATGAACACGAACATTGGTCAGGGACCTTGACAGCCACCACTGGCAGGGGCCTGGGATAGTAACTAGGTTACACTGAAGTTATTTTCAACTGAGATAGCTGGAAGATTATATAAACCAACAGCTCCCATCCTGGAAGGTCCTCTTTTAATTAAAAAAACCTCTAACAAAAAGGCTAAAAGTCAAGCAAGAAGGGGAGAAACTGGGCTCTTGAGAAAAAAAAAGTGCCAGTGAAAAATAAATTAAAAAAAATAAAATTCCTAAATGTGTGCTTGTCATCCTTCCAGATTTTTTTTTAAGTGCATTTCTTCTCCATTATAATTTAAGATTTCAGATTGAGGTTTGTGGTCCAGAACATACCCTCAGCAGAAATAGTGACTGATTGGAAAGTGCAGTTGTTCAAGGTCTGTCATGCTCAATCACTTAAAGCTGTAATTTGTTTGATATGAATATTAAGCATGTAGACCTAGTGCAGCATGGGAGCCACTCAGGAAGTTTATGCAATTAATAAACTTTCATGCATAATGAATCTACTATGAAGTATGCAGAATTTCAGCCACTTCTCTACACTTAACATTTAGTTGTATATGTGAACTCTCCTTTCTTAATTGGGGAATGTAGCATTATATGGAATGTTGTTAAACCTAATTTTAATCCTTTTTGACATTAACTTTTATTATTTTTTTTGGTAAACCAAGTGATCTGCCTTTAAGCAGTTGTCTAATTTTGGTTCTTTGAAACTGTGATTTTTATTTCATTTATACCCAACCATTTGTTTTGTTTCCTGGAAATTTTGTTTTGAAACAGAAAATAAAGGCTGTGTTAAAATGAGTATGTTATCTTATTAAAACGCTGTCATAGTCACTGCAATCATCTGGCTTAAACTGGTTCTTCATTTACCAAATCTAATTTAGCAGATTTAAAAACTTTAGTCCTATAGATATGTTGGCTGAACAAACTAAGCTGTGTGTTACCTCTTGATTTATAGCTCCAACAAATTTTGAGTTGGACCCTTTCTCCTCACTTGTCAATGAGCCATAATTGGAACAGTCACTATGATTTACTGAGTACCTACTGTGTTAGTTAGGCTTGTGATAAAATTCATAAAACAATCCTATAAGCTAGATCTGTTACTGTCTCTACAGAGAAAATTTGAGAATCAGAGAGATTAAAGAATTTACCAAGGTACCATAGCTAGTAAATGATGAAGCCTGGATCCAAACCCAGGTCTGACTCCAAAATTCATGGGAAAAACCTCTGGCCATACTGACTCTCAGATGTACTGTAATAATAATAATCAAAATACATTTAGACTACATTTTCAACTAATTATTATGATTAGTATATACGCTTTTCATATATCTTTCATGAGGTTATGTCCAGTACTTGTTTTATAATTTCAGGAGAAGTATGTATGTTTATGGTACAAGCAAGAATTCAAAATGTGCCCTTTGCGTAAACTTATTAAGGAGTATTTCCTTTCATATTGACAGTGTTTATGGTCCACCTTCAGAAAAACGTGCATTTGGAAATCTCCGTTGCACATCTTTCATTTACCACACTACAGTGACTTGGGAAACTGTCAAATGAGGTCAGATCCCTTGTTCATTTGATAATTTAGGTAGAAGAATCATGCATATGTTTATGCAAACAGCCCTGGAGGAAGAATAAGAGGCCTATCAGAAATATTCAAGATTAGATGAGGATTTGTAAAGTGTTTTTAAAAATCTATTACCTTGATTTAATGACAATGACTCCAAGGTATTCTCTCCTAGGTGATCCCTAAAGGGAGGATACAAGGTACACAGTTGAACAAACACAGGTTTTTTGACTCACAGGCCCCTCAAACCTGTATTTTCTCATTTGTAAAATGAGGTGGTTGTGAGTATTAAATGAGATATGTCCCAAATTTGCTAATTGTGCTTATTGTTAGACATCTCTAGTGACTTTCACAATAAACTTGCACTTGGGAAACCAGACTGGTTTGGAAATGGGCCCTGGTTCTTATTATAGTTGCTACAGACACCACTTGGGAGTTCAGCAGACCTGGATTTGTATTCTAGCTTTGTGAACTTGGAAAATTACTTAACTTTTTAGCATCAATTTCCTTATGTGTAAAAAGGATAACTGCTTCACTGGTGGTTTTTTGAGACTAAATGAAGAAACATAAAGGGCTTAGCACTGCGCCTGGCACACAGTAGGTCTGCTCAAATAATAGTAACAACTACTGAAGGGACCTTACACATCACTAAAGAGAAGAGGAAACAGTCATAGAGATGTGACAAAACTGAACCCAACCTGCGAGTCAACGTGAGGTCTGTTGGTGAAAGATTGGGTATTGGCCCCAGTGGTGCCAGATGATGTAAAGTGAGGTTCAGAGATGAAAGTGTTTAAGTTGGGGGATAAAACACCATAAAACCCATTTAAAATGTGCCATCGTTAATGAGCACTAGATTAAAAGAATTAGATGACAGAATTAAGTCTGTGACTAAAGAATTTAGAAGGAGCTGAAGTAGTAGGAGTTGGGGAAAAGACGGTGGGTCTTAGGACAGGAGCTCAAGACAGAAATGAAGTACAGCATAGATGATGGTCTGAATAGGAGCAGGACCTTGGGATAAACAGATGAAGAATTGGAAAAGACTAGTTCACATGTATGTTACAAATCTGTAAGATTTCTCCATTCCAGTTCAGAGGTTCTTATCCCTGACTGCATATTAAAATCACCTGGGGAGGTATTTTTAAAAATTAGTGTCCCGGTTGCACAACAATGTGAATATACTTAACACTATTGAACTGTATACTTAAAAATGGTTAAGATGGTAATTTTTCTGTTATATGTATTTTACCACAATTTAAAATAAAAATAATTAGTGTCTGGGCCCCATCCCTATAATTAGTATTGTTTTAAAAAGCTCCCCAGGTGATACATTAATATCATATTAACCTAGCTAGGGTTGAGAACCACAGTCCTTGTTTCCTTTACTAATCAAATGACCTCCCTGCTATTATTGCTGGTTCAAGAAATACAAGCAATATAGCAGCCTTATTAGACCTTCTAATGAATTATTTACTATTACCATATAAGCTTACAGCCTCTCAAACAGCCCCCAAGGATTTGGGCAATAGAGAAAGATAAGTGGGCCCGTTGCAGAAACTGAACAGCTAGCTACTACTTAGGTGGAAGATATCAGAAGATTGAATCCAATATGAATTTTCGATGCAACTTCTTTATGCTTCTCTCCAGCCTTCATTTTAATAATTAAGATTTATTAGGTGCTTACTGTGCCAGTTACTGTGCTAAGCACTTTAATATACCATTTAATCTTCAAAAGCTTCTGAGGTAGGTACATTACCATCTCCCTTCTAAGCTCCTTGACTGCCTTGAAAACTGTTTTCTCCTAGCCCAGCGTTATTCCTGGCACGTAGTAGGTACCAAATAAATCCGTTGAATAAATTAGTGAGTCCCTATTTCATAGATACAATAAGGGCTCAAGAGGTTAAATAACTTGTTAGTTATATAGCAAATAAGGAGTTGAACTGGTATTGGAGCCCAGATCTCAGCTCCAAAGCACACACTTTAACCACTATTCTGTGACATCTACTGTCCCTTTCTACTTTCAGGGCTTTGGCCTCTGTTATCTCTTCCCTCTCTATGGCCTATGCCTAGCATAAAGTTCCTCTGGTACTACACATGTTAAGATTCTTGTTTGTAAGTAATAGAAACCCAATCTGAACAAGCTTAAACAAAAAAGAGGGATTTATTATAAAGATGGTGGTGGTGTCTCAAAACACCCAAGGATAATGGAGATGGGCCTTAGGAACATAAATCAGGTGCTTGAATGCAGCCAGGATTTTTCATCTCTCCTCCAGCTCAATCCCAAATTCTCTGGGAAGGTACATAAAGAATAAGCTCCTGGTGCAACCATGAGGGTAAGGTAGAGAAAGTGGTCGAAAAGGGGTACTGGGGAGACAAAACAGACGTTTACCTATAGTCTTCCGTTTGACTGCCCCGTAAACACGTATGCCATTTTCCCCATACCTACAATTCCACAAATGTCCACACCTAACAATCTATGGACAACTGCAAGTCACATGCAACTACTGCATCCAGAGCAACGGCACAGCAGGGACATGCCCCTTCCTCATCTAGTTCAGTGACAATCTAAATGTGGATCGTCTTGATCCTGCCACTTCCTGATAAACTTAACTGCCACCAATAGATCTAACATGCAATAGTAGAGAAATATTTAGATTAACCACTAAGTTCCCTTTTAGGAAAGGAGAGGGGCACACCTTTATCAGCCACCGGTCCAAGTGTGCACCATTTCCACCTGGATAGGAAGGAAGGAAATAAATTACGGGTATAGAAAAACTTACGGGAGTAAGTTTATTGATGCTTGGTTTTGCTTTACCAGTCTGTACATGGGCCTGCTCTAGAAGAGCAGTGATTCTCAAACGTAAGGGTGCATTAGAATCACCTGGAGAACTAGTGTGACCTGCAAAAACTCTCGACACAAACACTCCATTCAAACACCTGCACTAAGAGACTAGACCAAACTTGGCTTCTAGCCTCCTAAGTCGGAGTCTCTGGGATGACCCAATTTCCATCTGGAAAAGCTCGGGCTGTAAAAAGAATTTATAGCTTGCTCTAGCTGACACCTGACAATAGACCCCTGACCTCCCTTTCTTAGAGCATTTACCAAAAAGGGCTTAAAATTATGAATTATTCCCCTGTCCCTTTGAGATGTATATGTATCTCCTACAACTCCAGAGTGTGTGTCTCAAGGACCATTCCTTTGAAATGTAGTCATCAGGAAGGCTAGGGCCTCTGTCTCCCAGTAACTGTGGGAGGATATAATCCTAACTTAAATAACTGCCAGCTAGCAGACACAGCTAGCCTAACTGCATTTACACTGGGCAACTCTTTTTAATTTTTCACTTCCCTGACTCTACTTGAGCCTCTCTTGCTCCTCCTCCCTTTCCCTTTAAAATGCTCAGTCACCTCTGCACAAATGGGAATGGAGCTCTGCTCTTTCCCCTACTGTCAGTGACTGAATAAAATCTGTCCTCACTGCTTTAACTAATGTCAGGCTTTGTTTATCTTTGACACCATTTAAACCACACATTGCTAGCCCCACCCCCAGGGTTTCTGATTCAGGAGATCTGGGGTGAGGCCCAAGAATTTACATTTCTAACAGTTCCTAGGTGCTGATATGCCGGTCCAGGGACCATACTTTGAGAATCACTGCTGGCTCATGGTCCCTGTTCACTAGATAGGATTTTCTAGTGATACAACTTCCTCAAAACCTCATATGACTGCCTGTTAATTTCATTTGAGGGGACTCACAATGCTAATAACAAGTGCCAAGAATCTTGTCAACTTATGCTCTTTGAATCTTCAGATTTGCTAAAGGGAATAATCATCCTGTTGCAGGGTTTCTATTTCTTAGCTCTCTACCTAAAGGCTTGGCTCCTTCTCCCTGGCATTATGCTCAAGGTCTCCAGTTCAGAGCGTGGCTAGGAAACAGGTTGAGTTCAACGATGTGAAGCCTCTCTTTTCCGATCTGCTCTGGGAATGTTACACTTACCCTCTCTTCCTTGCATTCCAGCTGAATGCATGTAAAGAGGAAGAGATCATCACATTTTGGGGAGCTGGAGAACAAGGAATACTATGGTGGCTTATAAAGATAACCTCGTTCCAGTTTGTTGGAAACTGGATGCCAGTTTCCTAATTAGTGGAACATTTAAAATGAGACAATAAATCAGCAAAGCCCATGAATATCTAACCATTAGCAACTGCTAAACTCTTCATATAGGCAGAGCTGCTCTGCTTTTGAGTCTCAAGAGCAATAAGCAACTGCTTCGCTGCCAAATAACACAGAATGCCAACTTCCAATTAACGATATGGGAGATCTCCAGTCTTTGCCAGTTCCATCCATAGTTTAGGGTCTATAATTTGCCACACCCCATTTCTGGTACCATTGCTTGAATTAATAATTTTTTGGTCATGAGTAGTTTCTAACCCAACTCTATCTTAAAAATAGTAAGGATATGAGTTTGCCTCAGAGAAACCAAGGGCAAGAATGCCTGAGGAATGATCTAGAACCTGGGTCTTAAACACGATGAAGACTCCCTATCTCCCATCTCTGCTCTGAGAGTCTGCGTTTTTTTTCTTTTCCTGCAGACCAGCACCTTTACTTTTGTCCTTCTGATGGGAAAATTGACTACTGACAGCTTCCAAGTTTTACACTTAGAGAAAAGCTGATCTCTCTGGTCCAATTCCAAATTTCTAGGGAATGAGATTCTGATCGACCCAGCTTGGATTCATTATCTACCTCTGACCCAGTCAGCAATGGTTATGGTTAACATGACAGTTTTTGTTATAACTCTGTAAATGGGGAGAGGGTTAATTCCTAGAAAAGGAGGGCTGAGTAGACAATCCAATAGGTGTCCATTATACTAGAAAACCTCTATTCCTTCCATCCACCATCCCTTCAAGCCACTATTCCCTCCTTTCACTGCTTGTTTTCACAGGAGTTATTTACGTGCATTGCTTCAACATCTACTTATTCTTTGCCAATCTGGCTTGTTCTATCTCCACTAGTCTTTTATGATAAATTTCTTTATGGAGCTTGAAGATTTTTCAGCTTTTGTATCCTAATACACTGTTCTCAGATTTCATTCACCTTGACTACTCTTGGGTTCTAAACTTTTGCGTTCTTACTCGGCCTTCCATTATCTCCCACCTTCTATTAAGTTCCAAGCCAGATCTGACTGCTACGCACTGTTACAGAACAGAATAGATCTTGTTTTCTACCCTCCTCCAGTTTAAACAGTGTGCCCTAAACGCCAGTCAGCCAGAAGACTGGTGCTATATCTGAATCAAACAAGGAGAATGCTGAATATATTGAGTAGATTTTCAAAAGATGATTCTGTACGTCTGGAATTGGAGTCCTTACCGCTATTTTTCTAGAGCTCCCCGACAGATCGATTCACAATGTTTGCAAACAAAGGTCCTAACCATAGGACATTGTAGCTCAGTGAGTACCAGAAAGGTACAACTTGTAGTTTAATTTGTGTTGGTGCTTATCTCCCTGACCAAAGAGCTCCTGAGTACGATGGATATTCGACTTCACTTTGCCTCTGCATTGCCTTGGGCAAATAAATTACACAATTTTCACCATTCATAAACGGGCCAAAAACTCTTCCCCAAAGAATTACAGTAGCTAAAAGTTAAGTGGATTGTTACAGAAATGGTGGTTATTATTTTTACGTTTCATATGTGTCCTTTCTCATTCATTAAAAGCTACGCACATTATTCCCTCCCCCCAAAGGAAAATTCTTCCTCCTGGGGAATTTTAGCATACTTTAGCTGAATTCAATTAATCCACTCTACTTCCTTTCCCATGATGCATCACTCCCCCCCAACTCCTTTTCCTGGGAAAGGCGGTAATAGCCTGAAGCAACTCGGTGGATGCAAAGAGCTGGAGTGCAAATCCTAAACGCGTATCACGCCCCGCCCCTTGAGACCCAGTGAATGCAAGGGCTGACAGGGGTGGTAATCTTGTTCCAACACTGTATCCCGAGGCCGTAGAGGAGACTACAACTCCCAGAATGCCCCGCCCCGCTCCCCCTCCTCCAGCTAGAAAGCGTGTACCATAGAGAAGACGAGGTAACATGGCTCCTGGAGGTAGAAGTAAGAGGCTTCACCCCTTTTGAAGCGGTGAAGAGCGGCCATAGAGGGATAAGAGAGAAGTGACTAGAGCCCGTCATCGCTTTTATCCTCCCAGCCTCTCCTGAGTCCGGTCGGCCTCACCACTCCTCTCCACCCAAATCCAGTCTGTGGTCTCCTCCCCACCCCTCCCTCATTCCCTCGCTAGCTCACCCCGCCCCTCGGGAATCCTTTGCCCGCCCCCTCGCCCCCCGCGGAGTGCGCACGCGCCCGCCCCCAGCTTCGCGCCCAGATCGCCGCCTAGCCTGCTCGCGCAGCCGCCGTCTCGTCTGCCCACCGACGAAGCATGGGCGTCCAGGGCTTCCAAGAGTTCCTGGAGAAGCGCTGTCCCGGGGCTGTTGTGCCCGTGGACCTCCTCAAACTCGCGCGTACCGTCTCGCGCCAGCAGCAGCAGCAGCAGCAGCATCGCCCGCTGCCGCCCACGGCAGCCCTAGCGCCCGGGGCTCCACGCGCCGCCAGGGGCTCCGCGCCTCTGCAACCGCCGCTCGCGCCCGCTGCCTTGGGTGCCTACTCCGGAGGCGCGGGGCCGACTCGGCACCATCACCCCGCTCACCACTTCCACCATCACGGCCAGGCGCACCCCGGGCTGCACCCGCCGCCGCCGCCGCCCCCTCCGCTGCCCGGGGCCCGGGTGCTGGTGGATGCGGGCTCAGCGCTGCCTCGGCTTTATGGCGGCTACCAGACGGATTGGGTGTGTGGCGGCCAATGGAACGCCATGCTGGGCTACTTGTCAGCGCTATGTCAGGCTTGTGCCTATCCCGGCGGCGACGGCTTGGAGCTGGTGGTCATGTTCCCCGGGGGCCTGGGCAAGGACCGGCTGGCCGAGTGGGGCCGTCGGTGCCAGGCCGAGCGGCAGACAGCGCAACTGATCGTGGGACACGTGGGCAACAAGGGCACCCCTCCTCCACGGGCCTGGTTCCTGCCACCGGCCTGCCTGAGCCACTGCGTGAGGCTAGCGCTCATCCGCTTCCGGGTCAAGGTGAGGGAGGGGCCGGATCTTAAATAATACGCCCCACACCTATTCCCTCCCAACTAAACACCTAACCACCCACCCACTTACCTGTTTCCCATCCACCCACTCAGCGCCCAGTCAGCTAACCCACTTGCCTAACTACCCTCGATCATTGTATCCATCTACCCAACCCTTCATTCCACGCCCTACCGATTCGCTCACCTGCATAACCACATCTCTACCCATGTCATCCCAATAACCCCCTTTATCCAACTGGCCTATCCCTAGGCTTTAGCAGAATTTCTTTTGTAGCCCCATCTTTCTCCTGCTGTCTTCTGCCTCAAGGTGAAATGCCATTTTCCAGATTTTTCCAGTTGACATCTCTCTTCTATGTCCTTTTCCAACCTTGCAGCAAATCAGTTAAACGTGTTAATTGAACACCTTTCTTCTACAGCTTTTCCCCGAATTTTGCACCAGTGCTTCTTTTGCACCCATCTGTTCATTCAACCTTTTTCATTTCAACATGTTTCTACCTCATCCTTCCTTAGCCTAAACAAACGAACAAACAAACCCACTGGTTCAGTCACTTTTCAACAAGTATTAACCCACTAAGAGTAAGGGGTTTAAAAGACATGTGAGACATGGTTCCTGCCCTTGGAAAATCAAATATATCAAATATATACACAGGAAACATTTATTTAATGGTATAAATGTGTATGTGATTATGCTTTATGGTACAGATTGGTACCTGTTTTATGTGTGGGGGGGAATATCTGTGGGCTAAAATGGTCAGAGGAGGCTTCCTTGAAGAAGTTGGACCTCACCTGGGTCTTCAAGGATGAATTGGATTTGAATTGGTTACAGGTTTGGGAAGAGGCTTATTTAAGCAGGAGAAAGAAAATGAACAGAAGCAAACGGGAATATCAAGCATGTGAGGCCCCATGGGCAGTTCAGTCTAATCTCTGCATGTAGTTGGTCACTGCATATGGGGCCTGGAGAACAGCTTGGCAGCAACCCCAGTTCTTGGCACAACTGCTATTGCTCTGTTGCTTTTCCATACTCTTGGGTTTCAAGTTCCTACGTGTAGGGAATAGCAAGGCTTGAGAAGTAAAGGAGGTGGGCAGGAAGAAGAAAAAGAAAAGCAGTACAGGGTTGGGTAGGACAAATCCACAAACCCATTCCCCAACCAAGGCTCTTGGGGATGTGTGCGCAGTCAGAAGATAGGATATGGAATTGTGGGAATCATAAACGAAAGAAATGGTGCTGGGTGGAGTAATGAGGAAAAAAATCTCAGCTGAGAGACTGAAAGACCTGCATAAAGAAACTCACAGTGGTCATAGAGCTTGTGGCTAGAGTCCAGTCATGCTAGACTCCTTGTGCCCAGCATCTAATCTGTGCCTAGGCCGGGTAATTATAGCTGTTTTTAATAATTTTTTAAAAAAATTCAATCACGATCTATCTCAAACATACAAAGTAGGAGAAAAAATATGTCAGACACTCATTGGCTTGCCTTCCTGACTGAGCATTTTCCAGTAGATTCTTCTTTTATGGTCGTTCTTTCCACTTTGTTTTCACTGCTACCACTCGAGCTTTAAGGACTTTTTACCTCATTGTCATTATTAACTTGGTTGCCGGCAACAGTGACTAACATTGATGGAATGTTTACTATGTGCCAGCTGCTAATCTGTGTGCTTTAACAACAACAACAGAAATTATCTCATTTGATCCTCACGATAACCTGTGAAGCAGTATTAGCCATTTTTCAAATGAGGAAACTGAGGCACAGGAGGTTTAGAAACTTGCCCAAAGTCACCCGGCAATAAATGGCAGAGCTGGGATTCTGGGAGTCATGCCCAGGCAATCTGGCTCCAAAGCTCATGCTCTTAACAACGGTGCTCTAAGATGAATCTTTCTAAAGTGCCAGTGTGATTAAATCATTCCCACACTGGACTAAAATCTTCCTTGGCTCCTGGGTAAAGACAGGTCTGGGCTATTCATTTATATTATTTATTGAGTGCCTGCTATAGGCTAAGTACTATACTGGTTGCTGAGGATTCAGAGTGAAGTAAGGGGATCGCTGCCCTCACGGAGGTCAGAGTTTAGTAAAAGAGACAGACTGAAAACAAGAGTTGCAGATACCGTGAGCTAATTGCTAATGATGAAAAATGTGGTCCCTGTAGGGGGCATTGGTTAATTCTGGGTGAGGGCGTGAAAGTTGGGGGAGGTTTCACAGATTGGTACTGAGCCTTGAGGAGGGCTGGGAAGGATGGTTCAGAGTGGACAAGGATGTGGAGATGTAAAATGGCCTACTGTGAGCTCTGAATAGATTTTGATTGGAGGTTGGCAGGAATTGAACACTGAGTATGGGTTTGGGTTTTTCCAGCTTTTTTGTTCATACACCTCATCAGTGAAAATTTTTGAGAAGCAACCCTAATATGGCCTACTAAGATTCTTCATTACACATAGTCTCATTTTTAAAATCCCAGCAGTTCATAAAAAAATAAGATGGATTGATAGGTGATAAAGCAAATGTAGTAAAAATGGTAGAATCTCAGTCGTGACTTTTCTAATGTTCACTGTAAAACTATTTCAACTTTGCTATATGTTTAAAGTTTTTCTTAATAAACTGTTGGGGGGAAAATTTCCCAGCAGCCCTCTTCAGTCATGAGTACCACCGTTTGTGAAATACATGTCTTGTTCCCCATGCTAGATTATAAACAAACTCTTTAATCTTTTCATAATTTCCATAATAGCTAGTATATTTTAGGTGCAGGATACATTTTTTCCCTGAATGAAAGGGTTAGTGATCTTAGAATGCATTGTAGGAGTGACTTTTTAAAAGTGTGTAGTGTGGCTCTTAACATAGGGGATTTAAGACTGGCTCCAAAAGTGCATATGTAAAGTATCTGTAGATGTTATCAGTGAGTGAAGTTTTCTCTCCAGGTTCTGGTCAGTGATTGTTGTTGTTGTTGCTGTTGGAGTGATGGAGAACTTCCTGGTTTGTAACACAGACTTGAAAGGTATTGGTTAATAACTCATTGTGGTTTGCCTTTTCAGAGGAGTGTTCCACTGTCTTGAAGATAGCAGGTTTTCACTTGAATGATCTGCATGCCTACCATATCTTTTGATTGAAATGCTAGTGCTTCAGAGCAAAACCCACTAGTGTTTTTCTCCTCCCCTTGATTCTGTTCTTGAGACTAGGTCACAGGATGAGCCTTTATTCCCAATCTCATTTTCATTTGGATAGAGAAATAGAGATGGAGGGATTACATAAAAAGATAAATTGCTGGGCTGTCTCTTTAGCTTTTGACAGTTTAGGACTTCCCATGAAAATAGGGTATATAACGGATGAATTTTGTCATTTGATTTGTTTCATTTGTACATTCTGCAAACCTTTGTAAGTTATCATTGCCAGTAGCAGAAAAATTAAGTAAAACCACAAATTGCTACCTGATCTCTTCCTAAGGGTCTCACAGCAACCCTAAAGCAGTTTTAGAATGTGGTTTGAAAGATGATGTGGGGTGGTTAATGGGATGAATACTTTGTTTTAATGGTTAAATATATATATTAGTAAAAAAGATAATCAACGCATGAAACCCGCAGTTTCACAGCTATAACTCTTTAGAACGAGGCCAGTTAAAGCAGTAAGTTGATTTAAAGAAAAGTATTAAGGTTCAGTACTTGGATGTGGCAGAAATCATGTTGATGGTAAATGAATAAGCAAAGTTTGAGAAGGCTGACCAACAGCTGATGCCATTTTGTGCTCTCGTTCTCTAGAATACAGTATAGCAGTGGCTGCCGTGCCTCCTGATTATTTACTTATCCTCAGTCATTGACACATCCTGAAACGTTAGTGACTCTTCTAGATGCTCTAGTGGTAGGAAAAATTATCATAATAGTAATTAGGTCTTTTTCTTGAGCACCAAGTTGTATATAAAGTGCTTTTTAAATAGCTTGTTTAATCCTCATAAGCTTGCAAGAATGCGTGATATTCTTCCCACTTAACAGTTGAATAACAGGTGCAAAGAAGTGAAATGATTTTTCTTTGGTCTGGACACTAGTAAATGGTGGGTAAAAATCTGTTCTGGATCTGTATTGCTCAAAGTCTCTTTCCACAGTTTCACCACACAGTTTCCTTTCTGTACATTCTTATGTAAGATTGTATACTTTTACTGGCCAGATAATATGCATAGATGCATGAGGAAAAATAATAATAAGTAGATTTATTGAGCACTTAGTTTGTGCCAGCATTGCTAAATGTACAATACTGCCAGTACAAGGCAAATGTGTAAGCTCAGTGCCAAGTGAGTGAGTCATATAGTGATATTATAGGAATTCAAAAGTAGCAGTCTCTTTCTTCTCTGCATTTTAAGTCTCTCCCTCTCTGGTTTCTTTCACTTATAAGTACGTAAGCATATACAAATAACCTTTAAAAAACAAAAACTTCCCCTTTACTTTTAATTTCCTTAAGCCATTATCCTTATCCCTGTTCTTCCCTTTTAACCATTATTCTTGAAAAAAGAAGACTGTATTGATTCCTATTCCCTAGCCTGTTGCAACTTGATATGTGATGTCACCATTCTGAAGGCACCAAAACCATTTCCATTCTTACCCTTTATTGGTCCTCTATGAGATAATTGACATGAGCCATCCTTTCCTTGAATTTCCTTTCTTGGATTCCATAATGCAGCTCACTTCTGATTCTCCGTTATAAGTCTCTAGTTCTTTCTCCTCCTCTTACTGCTTCCTTAAGCATTGGTGCTCTCAAGACTTCTGTCCTAGTTATATTCTTCTACATTCATTTCCTGAGCAATCTCATCCATTATTATGGCTTTAAATATTAACTGTATTCTGATTATTCCTATAGCTCTTTCTCTACCCCTAACCTCTCTCATGAGCTTTTGACACATCTTTTCAGCTTTCTACTACTCGATGTCTTATAGGTCACTCATACTAAAAAATATCCAGGATGGAATTCATTATTTTCCCCCAAAACTTGTTCTATTTTTGGTGTTCTCTTTTTCTATGGGTGTCGTCTTTCATCCATTTCAAGCCAGAAACCATGGAGTTCTTCTCAATTTTTCACTCTCCTGTCACTTCCCATATCCACTCGGTCACTAGATCCTGTCACCTCTACCTCAGAAATGTCTACTGAGTCCGGCTACTTACACCCCCATTGCTCTAGTTCAGGCTGCCATCATTTCTTATCTGAGCCGTGAAAATTGCCTCAACTTGTTCCTTTACCACTCTCTGGACCATAGTCCATCTTCTACATTGCTGTCAGAGATACTTTGAAAACCAAAGTTGACTTTTGTCTGTGCCTGAAGATACCCACTGGCTACTTTTTGCCTACTGTACTAAGCCCAGACTTGTCAGCATGGCAGACAATGCCATTCACAGTCTGATCCCAAACTCTCTCCAGCCTTACTTGGTGCTTACCTTTGCCCACACCTGTTCCAACCATTGGAATGTCCCAACCATTCTGAACTTTTCTGGCTTCCTAGACATACCATGTCCTCTCACATAGTGCTTTTCTTATTTTACTCTCACCATTGTGTAGCCAATTCCTACTTATTCCTGCTCAAAAGTTATCACTATGAAGTCTTTCCCAGCCAAGGTAAATGATGCCTTCCCTTGTGCTACCAGAGTGTTCTTTTTATTTTTACCTCTCATATTTTTTTCTCTCATAGTATTTTCATATCGCATTATAATTCTCTTTTTTTTCCCCTATGCTATGTATTACATCCCCAGAACTTGCTTATCTTATGACTGGAAGTTTGTTTGTGATTATCTTTTAATTGAGTTCCAAGAGGGCAGAGATTTTGCTCTAGGGCTTGACACATTATATACAATAATGGTTGTTGAAAGAGAAAGGCAGATAAGGAAGAATTTAGAACCAGTGTTCTATAATGTTATAGTTTTATTCCATGTAAATTAACTTGATTCCAAATGGAATTGCCAAACTCTGTTAAGTAAAAGTAAGTTTTGTAGCTGCTTCACAATGCATTTATAGAATAAATTCCCCCTTGGTGTTAGTAATAATAGCTACCATATGGGCTAGGTACCTCACATTATGTCAGATTCATTATGTCATTTAATCATCACAACCACCCTTCAGGATATGTATGCATTAATCTACATTTTTTTACAGCTAAAGTAAAAACAGGCTCAGCATAGTCACTGGCCCAAGGTTGCACTGCTGGAATGTGGTTGAGCCAAGATATGAACCTAAATATATTTGACATCAAAATTCTTCATCTTTAACATCTCTCAAAACAGTATAGTTGCATTTTAATCACACTTTCCAGAACACTTTTCTTATATTTAGTTTGTATAGCATAATGGCTAAGAACAGACCTTGGAGCCAGACTGCCTGGGTTTTAATCCTTGTTCTTTTACTTACTAGTTATATAAATGTGAGCAAGTTAACCTCTCTCTGCCTCAGTTTTCTCGTGTGGAAGAGGAGGATAGTAATAATAGCTACATCACAGACTTTATTGTGAGTATTAAATGATTTAATATAAGTACAGTGCTTAGAACATTATATACCACATAGTAAATGCCATATAAATGCCAGCTACAGTTACTTTGACCAAAATATCTTGTGTGCCAAGTACATTGGACATGGACATTTCACTCATGCCTTAAGCTTGGCATGGCATGTAGGGTACTTCTTGGTCTGCCTGCCATTCTCTTATCAAGACAATGAAAGCTTTTCAGCATTTTTTGAACACCTACTCTTGCCAGACCCTGTGCTAAGTACTATGAACAATGGAATTCATTCATTAAACAAATGTTTAATGGGCTCCTACTGTGCACTAGGCACAGTTCAATATTGAGAAGATAAAGCAGTGACCAAAACAGACAGGTTTCTGACCTCATGAAGTTTATATTCTAGTGGGAAAGACAGACAATAAACAAGATAAAAAGACAAAATATATAGTATTTTAGGTAGTGTAGTGAGTGCTGTACAGAAGAATGAAGTAGGAAAGTGAGATAAGGTAGTGTTGCGGTCAGGTGGGTACTCTAACCCTCCAGCAGCTCATAGTCCAGTAGGGGAGACAAGTAAGAAAATACTAACAATAATAGCCCAGAGTATCTTTTCTCTGGCTCTCGTAATAGGCCCAAGGACATAGTGGAAGTGGCAGAACCACGGTTTGCATTTCAGACACCAAAACCTTTGCGCTTTCATCTGTACCACAAAGAAAATCCCAAAGGTTATGGCAGGGATGGCAAACTGACAGCCCATAGACCCACACATTTTTTTAAAAGAACTTCATTGATTTTCATTGATCAATAGTGCTCATCAGAATCTAAAGTCAAATAGTGGGTTTGGGTTGAATATTAAGGCATCATCTAGTTGAATGATTTTTCATTTCCTTCTATCATTTAACTTGCATTTTACAAACGCCTTTCTTTTTTAACAAATATGAATTTGTTGCCAACATTTTAAAAATTGTGAAACGTTACCAAGAATTCTGACTTTCCAACCACTCTTGAAATATCAGATCCTCTCACAACACTGGTTGCCCCCTTTTGCCGAGCCACATGGTCTTCGTTTATTGGAGTCTCTACCGATCCATGGTGTCTCCCTGACACAGTGACCAAGTGCCACTTGCCTTTCATGATAACCATCTTCTACATGGCTCCAAGTGATTCCCGCCTCCTGGTATTCACACTCTTGTTTAAAATCTACCCCCACCCCCTGTGTGTGGGCGGGACGTAGTGACTTGCTTTTAATGAACAGACTACAGCAAAAGTGATGAGATGTCACTTCCAAGATTAGGTTATAAGAAACTGCGACTTCCATCTTGTTTGTTCTCTCTCTCTCTCTCTCTCTCTCTCTCTCTCTCTCTCTCTCTCTCTCTGGCATTTCTTGCTTGATCACTCTGATGAAGCAAGCTGCTGTGTTGTGGGCTCCCTCTAGAGAGGCCCACGTGACAAGTAATTGAGGGAAGCCTCTGACCAACAACCAGTGAGGAACTGAGGCCCTCAGTCCAACAGCCCACAAGGAACTGAATCCTGCCAACAGCCACGTGAGTGAGCTTGGAAGTGGATCCTTCCCCAGCCAAGCCTTGAGATAACTGCAGCCCCAGCTGACACCTTGATTGCAGCCTGTGAGAGACCCTGAGCCAAAGAACCCCGTTAAGCCACGCTCACAGATAATATGAGAAAATAAATGCTTTTTAAGCCACTAAGTTTTGGGGGTAATTTGTTATACAGAAATAGATAACTAAGACACCACTGATTGTTGTGCTTGTACTTTTTTATAGTAGTTTTGAAGAATATGAAATATTTCTTGTGCCCATATCTGTGAAAAGTGAAAAAAAGAAAAATTATCTATACAGGAAGGTCATATATTTAAAGGAAAGTCAAAGGGAGCCTATTTCCTAGTAGAAGTGATGAGTATTCCTCTATATCTAAATAAAATGTGTTTGTTGAAAGACTACAATTTAAGACACCATTTAAAAATAAACCATTGTAAGAAATATGACCAGTATACAAGAATGATGAGTGCTGAAACAAAAAGAACTTTAAAAAGGGCTTGGAATTTCAATAGGTTGTTTTTGAATACAGACAGAATTAAGTAATACTGCCATGAAATGCAATTATATATTACATGAAAAAATTGCCAGGACTTGAAAGTCTTTTGTAGGTAGTCGTTTAAGAAAAGAGTGTTGAGTACAGCAGAATTTACATTATAAACAAGCATTTGCAAAGGTAGTAGATACTGTTGCTCAGGATGTTAAAGATTGGTGGCTGAACATTTTTGTGACATTGTGTCAAGAAGTTAAATTGTAAAGTTTTAGATTACAACTGGTACAGCAGATGTAAACACTATGCATTTAAAGGTGCACTTAGCTATGTGTCTAGCCAGTAGTTCTCAAAGTATGGTCTCTAATCAACAGCACTGTACCACCTGGAAACTTGTTATAAATGCAGATTCTCAGGCCTTACCCCAGACCTACTGGAGATGAGGCTTGTTAATTTGTTTTAATAAGCCCTCCAACTGATTCTGATACACCCTAAAGTTTAAGAACCTCCGCACCTAGAATTTTGATGCAGTCTAACTCTTTTGGACTTGCCTCTGATGGGTACATCTAGGAATACCTGGATTTTGTATGTTGAGAAAAGTCTTGAAATTTTTAGTATAGATTGGTCAAAATTAGTGGATATGACTACAGATGGTGCTTCTGCAATAGTGTTACTGTTGGACTTAGGAAACTTCAGTTTTTTTCAGAAACACTTTACAAAGACTTAAAGCTGTTCATTGTATCACTGCTTAGGATTCCACTTTTTGTGCAAAAATGTTCAAAATGAATCATGTCAAGAACTGGTAATTAACATTGTGCTTTGCACCAAACATAGTTGAATACTTTGCTTGGTGAATTATTAGATTCATGTCATGGAAATCTTCCCTATTATGGAGATTAATTGACCTAGTTGAGGTATGGTATTGAAGATACTGGAAAAATTACTTATTTGGCATCCAAAAGGCATCCAGCACACCATCAAAGACTGAAATAATATATATTTGACCTGTTTGGTTGACATTACAATTCACTTTGAATAAAAACAAGGTTGTTCAGAAATACCTTCCAAATGTGTGGTTGTATTTGCTCATACCTAGCAAAATTATGCCTTTGGGAAACTAATTTGGCAGGAGATAGACTGGCTGACTTTGCTGAAACTGGTTTCCAAGAAATGAATGTGATGGCCTGAATTACATTCCCCCAATTGTGGAGTTGTCTATTGAATTCCAGAAAAGGTTTTCTGACATTATATTCTATGAAAATGAATTAATGTGATAGTTCAGTTAACCTTTCTCAATTGATGTTCATGGTGTGAAAGAATAGCTACAGTGGAGATACTGAATTGCTGTGATATGGTACTGAAAGTGAAGCATGATGTCACTGAAATACCAGAATTCTACAAATATCTCAGGAGTAGTAACCCTAAATATAAAAAACACTGTGCAAGACATCTATGTGTTTGGAAATTCCTACATTTCTAAGCAGCTGTTTTCCATTATGAAATAGGATAAAATTAATCATTCCCAGTAAAAGGATCCAAGGCTAAATTCTTTAGTGCACATTGTAATGCAAAAATATAAGACCTAATAGCATTGACCTCTTGGTACATAAGAAAAGCATCAGACCTCCTGTTCCAAGTCAAAGGAGAAAGAATCAGACGCAAAAATGTAATGATTAAATTTTTCTATTTTGAACTTTTGCTTTTAATTTTGAATTTAAAATGTTAACTCCAATATTTTGCATGTTTATATTGTTAACATCCACAGCATAGTTTAGGGAAAAAAATTTTCTGGCAGTTGATTTTCTTAACCATTTTCATTCATTTATGTTAGCTGCAGCCACTGGTTCAAGGACTCTTAGAAATTTCTCACCATCACTGTCCTCTCTGCAACTCCTGTCTTCCTTTCCAAGGTAACCCAAAAGCTACCTTGGACTTTTGTTCTCCTCTTATTCCTAAGAATACTTTTCATCAGACCTTCTGATTTTTCAATACTGAAGATTTTGCTTTGGGCAGAGCAAGTGCCTATTCTGGAATCTACTTGTTTCAAATGATTTCTGAGGACCTGCAGAGAGTAATAGGTACCATAGCCTTCATCTCTGCAGAATAAACAGG
Source organism: Mesoplodon densirostris (assembly GCF_025265405.1). NCBI lineage: Eukaryota > Metazoa > Chordata > Mammalia > Artiodactyla > Ziphiidae > Mesoplodon > Mesoplodon densirostris. The sequence continues at coordinate 90,897,620 of NC_082681.1, forward strand.
CTGTGTTTTATTTCATAATGACTTTTTCAGAACCTGTATGCTAGGTATTTTATATAAATAGTTTCATTCAAAGTCTTATAATTAGGTAGGAATATAGCAAAATCTCCATTTTATAGATGAGGAAGTTAAGTGACTTGCCCATGATTTGCCCTACCACTTCAATTTGAGCATAGCTCCACTGGATGCTGAAGTTCCTGCTGTATCTGCTGATTACAAAAGTTATGCTCAGAGTCTCCAGCCCCTAAATGAGCCACAACAGATTAAATAAATCTAAGTCTTATTTCTTACATGTGACAAGCAGTTTTACCTACAGAAATGGGCTGGCTCTTGGCAGCCTGAGAGCAATTTAAGGGTACTAAAATTGAGTATTCACAAAATTAACACTTTTAATAGCCTTTACTGAACACTGGATCAGTATTCTACCACCTCTAGCTTGACTGCAGTATTTAATGGCCAAGAGTCTACCGTGCGTGTGTATATAGATAACTGAAACTCCTACAGCTGAGAGGGAAGGCCACTTTGTCAATGTTGCCCTGAATTGACTGTGGGTTTCGATTGCTGCTATTCTTATGTTTTATTTATTTTTAAAAATATTTATTTATTTATTTTTGGCTGCATCGGGTCTTAGTTGTGGCACGCAGTCTCTGTTGCGGTATGCAGGCTTCTCTCTAGATGTGGCATGCAGGCACTAGAGCACATGGGCTCTATAGTTGTGATACACGGGCTCTCTAGTTTGGCATGTGGGATCTTAGTTCCCCGATCAGGGATGGAACCCACGTCCCCAGCATTGGAAGGTGGATTCTTACCCACTGGACCACCAGGGAAGTCCCTATTCTTACTTTTTAATTTGACATTATTCCTAGCTTTGTGGTTATCAGTTTAATTTCTTAATAGTTGTTGAACTCCACAGAGTGTTGATGCAAATTTGCATCAACAGTAGTTTTGGTCTGTAATTTTAAGGTAATTAGACTTCAAGGCACATAGGCCTTGCAGTTGAAATATAAACCATCCATATTTCTATTGCTAAAGCAGACTTACACATCCTCCCCTTGACTTTTCTTATAAAGTGATGCTTCCTTGTCGTCTCTGATTTCCTTTTCTTTGGAATTGAGGACAGGTGGAGAAAGTGGACCACATAGCCCTGCCTGAGTCAGACAACAGTTTGATGTATTTAACATGGTACATGGGAGCAAAGCTAGCATCCCAGCGGCATTTGGAATGACCTGGAGGAAGTTGTATTGCAGAGGTCAGAAAGCGGTATTGCCTCTGGATTAAGCTCTCTATGGTCAGGCAGGATTCTAGAGACCCAGATGGGTATAATACTGTCACTGCACTAGCAGGCTTACAATCTAGATATTCTTTATGGCCCTGTGCCTATCGTGAAATATTAATCACTAGAATGTCAGCTCCATGAGGACAGGAGTTTGGGGCTCTTGTTCACTATTGTATCTTCACATCTAGATCAGTGCCTGGCATGTATCAGTGCCTGATTCATTAAATATTGGTTGAAAGTCTAAATGGTTCATTGATTCCCTATGTTCTATGCACTGGAGGTATAGCAGTAAACAAAACAGACCAAGAAATCCTGGCCTTCTTGGAGCTACATTCTAGTGATAAATACTTATAGTTGTTTTTAATAGAACATGTTCTTTAATAAAATATTTTCTGAAAGACCCAAAATATAAAATAGATAAAATGGAGAATATGAGCTCACATTGAAGAGAAAATAGGAGTACCGGGCTTCCCTGGTGGCACAGTGGTTGAGAGTCCGCCTGCTGATGCAGGGGACGTGGGTTCATGCCCCGGTCCGGGAGGATCCCACATGCCACGGAGCGGCTGGGCCTGTGAGCCATGGCCGTTGAGCCTGCGCATCCGGAGCCTGTGCTCCGCAACAGGAGAGGCCACAACAGTGAGAGGCCCGCGTACCGCAAAAAACAAACAAACAAACAAAAAAGGAGTACCTGTCCTGTCTGGTTATTTGGTCCAATTCTCCATAATCCTGGTTTGGGAAGCATAGTTTGAAAGCCAGTGCTGTAGACTACTACATGTGATTGGAAATGAGACATTAAACTTTTCTCAGGGAACTGTTTTCCCTTGAGCTTTATAAATAGGTGTTGCTTCTTCTAGAAAGCATTACCTCACTGACTGGCTAGATGCCTTTCTTCTGTGTTCCCATGGTACACAGAGGTGCTTATATTTTCTCATGTTTAAGTGGCCTACTCTGTGCTGTCTGCATCCTGGCATTTAGTAGTCCCTCAATTCATATTTGTTGGACTGAACAGTAAGCCAGCAATTAAAAGCTATAGGTAGTTGTTCAGGATCTCAACTCCTACTTTCTTTAAAGCTCAAATGTGCTCCTTTTCTGATTTGTTGTTTGCATATGTTGCTGCTTAATCCCACCTAAATAATTTTAGTCTCCTGGAAAATTGCAAGGTTAACAACTGAACTGGACCAGTTAGGGCCAGGAACTCATTCTGCTTCAGAGGGTAGCAGTCATCATAGATGTGGAAATGGAGCCAGGGTGCTCAGCTATTCTGAGGGGCATTGTGGCTGGAAGGCTTTTTCCTTGCCTTGGTCAGGATTTAATTGCCATCAGTCATTCTAGATTGTATTTTGCTAGGAATAAGTAGTCATGCTGTGTGATCCGACTAGAGAGCAGTGTTTCTTAAACTTGCCTTCCATCATTACAATCACCTGGGGTTCTTGGAAGCAACCTAAGTATCTCTTGTTGGATGAGTGGGTAAAGAAAATGTGGTATATTCATACAATGGAATATCAAGGAAATCCTGCCATTTGGGACAACATGGATGAACCTGGAGAACTTTATGCTGAGTGAAACGAGCCAGACTCCAAAGGACAAACACTTCATGATACTCTTATGTGAGGAATCTAAAATTGTCAAACTCTTAGAAGCAGAGAGTAGAATGGTGCTTGCCAGGAGCTGGTGGGAAGGGGAAATGGGGAGGTTTTAGTCAAAGAGTATAAAATTTTGGTTATACAAGATAAATAAGTCCTAGAGATCTACTGCACAGCATAGTGCCTATATTGTATTGTATACTGAAAAATTTGCTAAGAGAGTAGATCCTGTGTTCTTTTTTTTTTTTTTTTTAAATGTATTTATTTAACAAGGTCTCATCCCTCTTATGATTTCCTTTCTTCCTGGTTCTGCTCAGATGTAGACTTTTTTTTTTTTTTTTTGGGTACGTGGACCTCTCACTGTTCTGGCCTCTCCCACTGCGGAGCACAGGCTCCAGACGTGCAGGCTCAGCGGCCATGGCTCACAGGCCCAGCCGCTCCGCGGCATGTGGGATCTTCCCAGACCGGGGTACGAACCCATGTCCCCTGCATCGGCAGGCGGACTCTCAACCACTGCGCCACCAGGGAAGCCCGATCCTGTGTTCTTATCACAAGAAATGATGATAGAGGCAGGAGGAAACTTTTGGAGGTAATAGATATGTTTCTGGTGTAGACTGTGGTAATGATATTTACCTCTAAACTCATCAAACTGTATACGTTAATTATGTGCAGCTTTTTGTATGTCAATAAACCTCAATAAGTTGGTTTAAAAAAACACATTCCCAGCCTAGCCTTAGACATGCGAATCAGACTCTTCAGGGGAGAGGCCTGGAATAGCAGTTACCTCCAGGGAATGGGGATAAGAGAGCTATTACCTCTCACTGTACACCCTTCTGTATTGTTGATTTTTTTTTAACCTGGAATATGTTCTGCTTTTATTCAGTAGTAATTCCTCTTTTAAATAAGTATTGCAATTCATGGTACAAAAATTCAAAATATACAAAAAGATAATATGTCCAGAAAAAAAAACCAACTCTCTTCCACTCTTGACCCTAGCCACCAGTTTCTCCTCCTCAGAGATGATCAATATTATCAGTTTGTTGTGTATTCTTCCAGAGAGACTATGCATATAAAGCAAATATATATAACTATACATATAAATACATTGTATATATACATACATATTATATACACACAAATATACCTTTAAAAACCACAAATGATAGTATACTATTTACATAATATTCTATACTTTGCTATTATCATTTAATATATCATGCTGATTTTTCCATATGAGTATGCAGAGGTTTGTCCTTATTTTTCACAGTTCCATCCTATTCCATTGCATGCACATGTTATAATTTATATAATTAGTCCTTTAATTAGATTGTTTCCAGTTTTCAGCTAGAACAAATAATGCTGCAGTGAATAATTTGTACAACTGCAATGCCACTGCTTATATTTCAGCACTGGCTTTGTTGTTCCAAGTGCTTTAAATATCTAAAATAAATCCCTAGAAGCAAAATTGCTGAGTCAAAAAGTATGTGCATTTGAACTTTAAAAGATCTCGCCAAAATGTTCTCCCTAGAGATTATACCATTTATACTCCTGCCTTCAATATTTGCAAGCGTGTGTCTCCCTCACCAATACAGTAATTGCTAATCCTATAGGCAAAATACCATGTTTCTGTAGTGTTTTAATTTTCGTTTTTCTTATCACAAGTGAATTTGATTATCTTTTTATATGCTTAAGATCTATATTTTTAACTTTTCATTTTATATTGGAGTATAATCGATTAACAATGTTGTGATAGTTTCAGGCATACAGCAAAGTGATTCAGTTATATATATACATGTATCTACTCTTTTTCAAATTCTTTTCCCATTTAGGTAGTTACATAATATTGAGCAGAGGTCCCTGTGCTATACAGTAGCTTCTTGTTTGTTATCCTTTTTTTTTTTTTTTTTTTTGGCCATGCAGCGTGTGGGATCTTAGTTCCCCGAACATGGATCGAACCCGTGACCCCTGCAGTGGAAGCGGGGAGTCTTAACCACTGGACTGCCACAGATGTCCCCAGTCTTCTTTTATAAGGACACTTGTCATTAGATCAGAATGATCTTGTGTCAAGATCTTTACCTTAATTGCATCAGCAAAGACCCTAATTTCAAATAAATTCACATTCTGAGGTTCTAGATGGATATATCTTTTAAATTTATTTATTTATTTATTTTTGCCTGCGTTCGGTCTTCGTTGCTGCACACGAGCTTTCTCTAGTTGCGGCAAGCGGGGGGCTGCTCTTCATTGTGGTGCGCAGGCTTCTCACTGCGGTGGCTTCTCTTGTTGCAGAGCATGGACTCTAGGCGCACAGGCTTCAGTAGTTGTAGCACATGGGCTCAGTAGTTGTGGCTCATAGGCTTAGTTGCTCCACGGCATGTGAGATCTTTCCGGACCAGGGCTAGAACCCGTGTCCCTTGCATTGGCAAGCAGACTCTTAACCACTGTGCCACCAGGGAAGTCCCTCAATTTTAAATGTAGCCGTGTGTATGTGTCAATCCCAAATTCCCTAACTATCCCTTCCCCCCACCCTGTCCCCCTGGTAACCATAAGTTTGTTCTCTAAGTCTGTGAATCTGTTTCTGTTTTGTCAGTAAGTACATTTGTATCATTTCCTTTTAGATTCTGCTTATAAGCGATATATGATATTTCTCTTTCTCTGTCTGGCTTACTTCACTCATTATGACAATCCCTAGGTCTGTCCATGTTGCTGCAAATTGCATTATTGCATTCATTTTAATGGCTGAGTAATATTCCCTTGTATATATGTACCACATCTTCTTTATCCATTCCTCTGTCGATGGACATTTAGGTTGTTTCCATGTCTTGGCTATTGTAAACAGCGCTGCAATGGACACTGGGGTGCATGTATCCTTTCAAACCACGTTTTTCTCCAGATATATGCCCAGGAGTGGGATTGCTGGATCATATGGTAGCTCTATTTTTAGTTTTAGGTTTTGTTTTTTTTTTTTTTTTTTTTTTTGCGGCACGCGGGCCTCTCACTGTTGTGGCCTCTCCCGTTGCGGAGCACAGGCTCCGGACGTGCAGGCTCAGCGGCCATGGCTCACAGGCCTAGCCACTCCACGGCATGTGGGATCTTCCCGGACCAGGGCATGAACCGGTGTCCCCTGCATCGGCAGGTGGACTCTCAACCACTGCGCCACCAGGGAAGTCCTATTTTTAGTTTTTTAAGGAACCTCCATACTGTTCTCCATAGTGGCTGCACCAATTTACATTCCCACCAACAGTGTAGGAGGGTTCCCGTCTCTGCACACCTGCTCCAGCATTTATTGTTTGTGGATTTTTGGATGATAGCCATTTTGACTGGTGGTATCTCATTGTAGTTTTGATTTGCATTTCTCTAATAATTAGCGATGTTGAACATCTTTTCATGTGCCTCTTGGTCATCTGTATGTCTTCTTTGGAGAAATGTCTATTTAGGTCTTCTGCCCATTTTTGGATTGGGTTGTTTGTTTTGATGATATTAAGCTGCTGTTTGTAAATTTTGGAGACTAATCCCTTGTTAGTCACATCATTTGCAAATATTTTCTCCCCATCTGAGTGTTGCCTTTTCGTTTTGTTTATGGTTTCCTTTGCTGTGCAAAAGCTTGGAAGTTTAATTAGCTCCCATTTGTTAATTTTTGTTTTTATTGCCATCATTGTGGGAGACGGATTGAAAAAAAAATATTGCTGTGATTTATGTCAGTGTTCTGCCTCTGTTTTCATCCAAGAGTTTTCTAGTGTCCAGTCTCGCATTTAGGTCTTTAATCCATTTTGAGTTTATTTTTGTGTATGGTGTTAGGGAGTGTTCTAAATTCACTTTTTTACGTGTAGCTGTCCAGTTTTCCCAGCACCATTTGTTGAAGAGACTGTCTTTCCACCATTGTATAGTTTGGCCTCCTTTGTCATAGATTAATTGACCATAGGTGCGTGGGTTTATTTCTGGGCTTTCTATCCTGTTCTATTGATCTATATATCTGTTTTTGTGCCAGTACCATACTGTTTTGATGACTATAGCTTTGTAGTATAGTCTGAAATCAGGGAGCCTGATTCCTCCAGCTCCATTTTTCTTTCTCAAGGTTGCTTTGGCTATTCGGTGTCTTTTGTGTCTCCATACAGATTTTAATGTTTTTTGTTCTAGTTCTGTGAAAAATGCCATTGGAAATTTGACAGGGATTGCATTAAATCTGTAGATTGCCTTGGTAGTATAGTCATTTTGACAATATGAATTCTTCCAATCCAAGAACATGGTATATCTTTTCATCTGTTTGTGTTGTCTTTGATTTCCTTCATCAGCTTCTTATAGTTTTTGGAGTACAGGTCTTTGGTTTCCTTAGGTAGGTTTACTCCTAGGTATTTTATTCTTTTTGATGTGATGGTAAATGGGGTTGTTTCTTGAATTTTTCTTTCTGATCTTTCATTGTTAGTGTATAGGAATGCAGCAGATTTCTGTGTGTTAATTTTGTAACTTGCAACTTTACCTAATTCATTGATGACCTCTCGTAGTTTTTTGGTAGCATCTTTAGGATATTCTATGTATAGTATCATGTCATCTACAAACAGTGACAGTCTAACTTCTTGAAAATCCTTGCATCCCTGGGATAAATCCCACTTGATCATGGTGTATGATCCTTTTCATGTATTGTTGGATTCGGATTGCTAGTACTTTGTTGAGGATTTTTGCATCTATGTTCATCAGTGATGCCTATAATTTTCTTTCTTTGTGGTATCTTTGTCTGGTTTTGGTATCAGGGTGATGGTAGCCTCACAGGATGAGTTTGGGAGTTTTCCTTCCTCTGCTATATTTTGGAAGAGTTTCAGAAGGATAGGTGTTAGCTCTCCTCTAAATGTTTGATAGAATTCGCCTGTGAAGCCATCAGGTCCTGGACTTTTGTTTGTTGGGAGTCTTTTAACCACAGTTTCAATTTCAGTGCTTGTGATTTGTCTGTTCATATTTTCTATTTCTTCCTGGTTTAGTCTTGGGAGATTGTACCTTTCTAAGAATTTGTCCATTTCTTCCAGGTTGTCTATTTTATTGGCATACAGTTGTTTGTAGTAGTCACTTACGATCCTTTGTATTTCTGTGGTGTCAGTTTTAACTTCTCCTTTTTCATTTCTAATTTTATTGATCTGAGTCCTTTTCCTTTCTTTTCTTTTTTCTTTTTTTTTCCTTTTATTTGGTTGTGCAGGGTCTTAGTTGCGGCAGGCGGGCTCCTTAGTTACAGCACATGGGCTCCTTTAGTTGAGGCACGTGGGCTCCTTAGTTGTGGATTGCCAACTCCTTATTTGCAGCACGCAGGCTGCTTAGTTGTGGCATGCAAATTCTTAGTTGTGACATGCATGTGGGATCTAGTTCCCTGGCCAGTGATCGAACCCAGGCCTCCTGCATTGGGAACATGGAGTCTTAATCACAGTGCCACCAGGGAACTCCCTCCCTTTTTTTCTTGATGAGTCTGGCTAAAGGTTTATCAATTTTCGTTATCTTTTCAAATAACCATCTTTTAGTTTCATTGAACTTTGCCATTGTTTTCTTTGTGTCTATTTCATTTATTTCTGCTCTGATCTTTGAAATTTCTTTCCTTCTACTAACTTCAGGTTTTGTTTGTTTTTCTTTCTCTAGCTGCTTTAGGTGTACCGTTAGGTTGTTTGAGATTTTTCTTGTTTCCTGAGGTAAGATTGTATTGCTGTAAACTTCCTTCTTAGAACTGCTTTTTCTGTATCACATAGGTTTGGATCATTGTGCTTTCATTTTCATTTGTCTCTAGGTATTATTTTATTTCCTCTTTGATTTCTTCAGTGATCCACTGGTTGTTGTTTTTTTAATTCTTTTTGACATCTTTATTGGAGAGTACTTCCTTTACAATGTTGTGTTAGTTGCTGCTGTATAACAAAGTTAATCAGCTATATGTATACATATATCCCCACATTGCCTCCCTCTGGCATCTCCCTCCCACCCTCCCTATCCCACCCTTCTAGGTGGTCACAAAGCATGGAGCTGATCTCCCTGTGCTATGCAGCTGCTTCCCACTAGGTATCTATTTTACATTTGGTAGTGTACGTATGTCAACTGCACTCTCTCACTTCTTCCCAAGTTACCCTTCCCCTTCCCCATGTCCTTAGGTCCATTCTGTACATCCGCGTCTTTATTCCTCTCCTGCCCCTAGTGTCTACAGAACCATTTTTTTTTAGATTCCATATATATGTGTTAGCATATGGTATTTGTTTCTTTTTCTGACTTCTTACACTCTGTATGACAGACTCTAGGTCCATCCACCTCACTACAAATAACTCAATTTCGTTTCCTTTTATGGCTGAGTAATATTCCACCGTATACATGTGCCACATCTTCTTTATCCATTCATCTGTCGATGAACGCTTATGTTGCTTACATGTCCTGGCTATTGTAAATAGTGCTGCAGTGAACAGTGGGGTACATAACTCTTTTTGAATTACGGTTTTCTCAGGGTATATGCCCAGTAGTGGGCTTGCTGGGTCATATGGTAGCTCTATTTTTCGTTTTTTAAGGAACCTCCATACTGTTCTCCATAGTGGCTGTATCAATTTACATTCCCACCAACAGTGCAGGAGGGTTCCCTTTTCTCCACACCCTCTCCAGCATTTATTGTTTCTAGATTTTCTGATGATGAGCATTCTGACCAGTGTGAGGTGATACCTCATTGTGGTTTTCATTTGCATGTCTCTAATTATTAGTGATGTTGAGCATCCTTTCATGTGTTTGTTAGCAATCTGTTTCTCTTCTTTGGAGAAATGTCTATTTAGGTCTTCTGCCCATTTTTGGATTGGGCTGTTTGTTTTTTTGATATTGAGCTGCATGCGCTGCTTGTAAATTTTGAAGGTTAATCCTTTGTCAGTGGCTTTGTTTGCAAATATTTTTTCCCATTCTAAGGGTTCTCATTTCGTCTTGTTTATGGTTTCCTTTCCTGTGCAAAAGCTTTGAAGTTTCATTAGGTCCCACGTGTTTATTTTTGTCTTTATTTCCATTTCTCTAGGAGATGGCTCAAAGAGGATCTTGCTGTGATTTATGTCATAGAGTGTTCTGCCTATGTTTTCCTCTAAGTGTTTTATAGTGTCTGGCCTTACATTTAGGTCTTTTATACATTTTGAGTTTATTTTTGTGTATGGTTTTAGGGAGTGTTCTAATTTCATTCTTTTACATGTAGCTGTCCAGTTTTCCCAGGACCACTTATTAAGGAGGCTGTCTTTTCTCCATTGTACATTCTTGCCTCCTTTATCAAAGATAAGATGACCATATGTGCCTGGATTTATCTCTGGGCTTTCCATCCTGTTCCCTTGATCTATCTTTCTATTTTTGTGCCAGTACCATACTGTCTTGATTACTGTAGCTTTGTAGTATAGTCTGAAGTCAGGGAGCCTGATTCCTCCAGCTCCATTTTTCGTTCTCAAGATTGCTTTCCTTATTCGGGGTCTTTTTGGTTTCCATTAAAATTGTGAAATTTTTTGTTCTACTTCTGTGAAAAATGCCATTGGTAGTTTGATAGGGATTGCATTGAATCTGTAGATTGCTTTGGGTAGTATAGTCATTTTCACAGTGTTGATTCTTCCAATCCAAGAACATGGTATATCTCTCCATCTGTTTGTATTATCTTTAATTTCTTTCATCAGTTTCTTATAGTTTTCTGCATACAGGTCTTTTGTCTCCTTAGGTAGGTTTATTCCTAGGAATTTTATTCTTTTTGTTGCAATGGTAAATGGGGGTGTTTCCTTAATTTCACTTTCAGATTTTTCATCACTAGTGTATAGGAATGCAAGTGATTTCAGTGCATTAATTTTCTATCCTGCTCCTTTGCCAAATTCATTGATTAGCTCTAGTAGTTTTCTGGTAGCATCTTTAGGATTCTCTATGTATACTATCATGTCAACTGCAAACAGTGACAGTTTTACTTCTTCTTTTCCGATTTGGGTTCCTTTTATTTCTTTTTCTTCTCTGATTACTGTGGCTAAAAATTCCAAAACTATGTTGAATATAGTGGTGTGAGTGGGCAACCTTGTCTTGTTCCTGATCTTATAGAAAATGGTTTCAGTTTTTCACCATTGAGAACGATGTTGGCTGTGGGTTTGTCATATATGACCTTTATTATGTTGAGCTAAGTTCCCTCTATGCCTACTTACTGGAGGGGTTTTTTTTTTTTATCATAAATGGGTGTTGAATTTTGTCAAAAGCTTTTTCTCCATCTATTGAGATGATCATGTGTTTTTTCTCCTTAAATTTGTCAATGTGGTGTATCATACTGATTGATATCCATATATTGAAGAGTCCTTGCATTTCTGGGATAAACCCCACTCGATCAATGTGTATGATCATTTCAGTGTGCTGTTGGATTCTGTTTGCTAGTATTTTGATGAGGATTTTTGCATCTATGTTCATCAGTGATGTTGGCCTTTAGTTTTCTTTTTTTTTTTTGACATCTTTGTCTGATTTTGGTATCAGGGTGATGGTGGCCTCGTAGAATGAGCTTGGGAGTGTTCCTCCCTCTGCTGTATTTTGGAAGAGTTTGAGCATGATAGGTGTTAGCTCTTCTCTAAATGTTTGATAGAATTCGCCTGTGAAGCCACCTGGTCCTGGGCTTTCGTTTGTTGGAAGATTTTTAATCACTGTTTCAGTTTCAGAAAGTCGAATGGTGGTTGCTAGGGGCTGAGGGAGGGGGAAATGGGAATTGTTTAATGGGTATAATGTTTTGGATTTGTAAGATGAAAAAGTTCTGGAGATCTGTCTCAATGTGTGTATCCTTAACACTACTGAACTGTACACTTTGAAAATGGTTAAGGTGGTAAATTTTATGTTATGTAATTTTTTTTCACAGTAAAAAACATATTAAGAAAAAGCTAAAATAAAGTATATGAAACAAGAATGACTTAACGTTGATATATGAAACTGGATACTGGTATCATGAAGGTTCATTATGCTATTCTCTTTACCTTTTTATTTTACAATTTTCCATAATCACAATTTTTAAAGTGAGTTAGTGAGCATGGGCTTTGTGTGCAGAATTTGAATCCTAACTCCAGTTTTTAAAAATTGAGATATAATTCAGATACCATAAAATTTGCCATTTTAAAGTATACAATTCAGTGGTATTTAGTCTGTTCCACAGAGTTGTGGAACTATAACCACTATCAAATTCCAGAACATTTTTATCACCCCAAAAGGAAACCCAGTACCTGCTAGCAGTCATTCTCCAATCCTTCTTCCTCCCAGTCCCTGGCTCTTTCCCATCTCTATGTATTTTCCTATTCTGGACAATTCATTTAAAAGTGTGTTTGGCTGCTTTCACTTTATAATTTTTTCAAGATTAATTCATGTTGTAGCATGAATCAGTACTTCATTTCTTTTTATGGTTGAATAACATTCCCTTGTATGAATATACCATCTTTTGTTTATCTGTTTGTTAGTTGATGGACATTTGGGTTTTTTCCACTTTTGACTGTTACCAATAATCCTGCTATGAACATTCATGTATAAGTTTTTTGTTGTTGTTGTTGTTGTTGTTTTTCTTTTTTGCGGTACACGGGCCTCTCACTGTTGTGGCCTCTCCCGTTGCGAAGCACAGGCTCCGGACACGCAGGCTCAGCGGCCATGGCTCACAGGCCCAGCCGCTCCGTGGCATGTGGGATCTTCCCAGACCAGGGCACGAACCTGTGTCCCCTGCATCGGCAGGCGTACTCTTAACCACTGCACCACCAGGGAAGCCCCATGTATAAGTTTTTGTGTGAACATGTTTTCAGTCCTCTTGGTTTTGTACCTATGAGTGGAATTACTGGATCATATAATAACCCTATGTTAACCACTTGAAGACCTCCCAGACTGTTTTCCAAAGTGGCTGCACAATTTTACATTTCCACCAGCAATGTATGGAGGATTCCTATTTCTCCATACCCTCGTTATTTTACATTTTAAAAATTATAACCATCCTAGTATGTGTTAATTGGTTTTCTTATTGTGGTTTTTTGATTGGCATTTCTCTAATAACTAAAGATGTTGAACATCTTTTCACGTGCTTATTGGCTAGCTTCACTTTTTAGCTGTGTGACATTGGTCAAGTTCTTCAACCTCTGAGCCTCGTTGTTCCCTCATCTGTAAAAGGGAGGTAATAATGCATCATGATGTTATTGCAAGGTTAATGGACATGAGGTGTACTTGGAACAGTGCCTGGTATATAGTAGGTACTCCATTGATCCCTAATATTACTTTGCTACTTGAGCTCTAAGTAACCTGCAATCCAGGCAGACTTTTCCCAGTGAATTTTGTACATCAGTTGTTGAAGTCAAATACTGAGATTATGGTGCCCTTTCATTTGCCAGGGATGCTTTCCTTTTATACAGCCTCTGTAGGCCTTTCTTTGCTATTCTGTCAGCTCCAGCTCTGTGTCCTTTCTAGTGCTGGTTAGGACCATGGAAGATACACACGAGAGGCAGAAGGAATCTGTGGCCTTAAAACTTGCAGATTATAGTATTGTCAAATTACTTCCTTGACTGTGTCAGCTGTCTCAGTGCTATAAGAGTTAAGAAGAGAGAAATAATGAAAGAATTTATGTAAGAGGTGGTAGCCCTATGGAAAGTATTTGGAACATTGGGAAAGACAGGCAATATGGCAGTCTAGGCAGGGAAACCAAGTGAGCAAAGAAAAGGAAACAGTAATCTTGGAGAAGGGTAGTTAGGAAACTAGCCTGGTAGGAGTAGGGTGTTGGGGAATTGTGAGGGATTATTTGTGAGATTCTTATTCTATTGTTTTCCATTACTTACCCCAGAATATGTAGTGAAAGAAGTTTTATATCTGGAATCATGAGATTTTTGTTCTAATCTTGGTTCTGCTGCAGATTAGCTAGATAACCATGTCAAGTCATCTATCATTTCTAGGGGGCTAGTTGCTTAAGCAGTAAAATGAGTAATTGGGCATATGTATATCAAATCACCTTGTTGTACACTTTGAATCTCTTATAATTCTATATGCCAATTATATCTCAATAAAGCTAGAACTTTTTTAAAAAATGAGTAATTGGGATAGGTCAATGGTTCTTAATTGGTAGTGTGCATCAGAACCTACTGGAAGCTATTTTGGAATATAGGCATTTGGATCACACTCAGGAAATTGTTTCAGCAGATCTGAGGTGAGGCCCAGGTTTTTATATTTTGAAAATGCTTTCCAGATGATTGTGATTTATATTCCTAGTGTTATAAGAGCCATTCGATTTGTTAAAGATCACTAGTCCTTGGCTTTCTGGAGTTGAACTCACTTGGATGGTGGCATAATCAGCTTCAGACCAGCTAAAGGTAATGTGCTGTAGCAGAAAGAGCATGGACTTTGGTGTCAGTGTGACCTAGGTCCCTGTTTCCCAGCTCTGTAGCCCTAAACATGCCACTTCTCTGAGCCTCCGTTTCCTCATCAGAACAGTGGGTCTTATAATGCCCACATGGTCAGGCTGTGATGATGAGAGAGAACATATCACACTTAGCACTATGCCTGGTACAAGGTAGATGGATGCCCAATCAGTGACTGGTATGAGAGGTATATGCTGGAAGAAACTGTCACCAGGGGACAGCATAAATCTGTATTCCTACCGTGGCCTATCTGGAGTTAATCGTAACTCTAGACATAAATAGGTTGTGGTGCAAAGTAAGGATTTTTGCTTCCTTTGCCTGGATATCAAATAAATACAGACCTTACTTTGCTATCTGCTTACCAGTGTATCTCCCCCTGTTGTGACTTACTGTGTGACATGGCTACCTACTGTGACTAGACTCTCTTTCCATAGCTTAGAAAAAGCTTAATGTGTTGAAACTCCTGTCAGACTCCAGAAAACTACCATTCCTTTAAAACTTAAATGAAAAAAATAGGTCAGTTGAGTTCAACAAAATTATCAGGGTCTGCAGGCTCTAGAGACAAAAATACAAACTTTGCTCCTTCCAGCTACGTGACCTAGGGATGTAATGTAAAATGGGGATAATAATAATAGTTATGGCCTCATAAGATTGTTTTGAGTATTAAATGAGTTAATGCATGTAAAGTAATTGGAACCTTGCTTAGCACATAGTACATGTTCAGTATCTGTTAGTAATTATTATTCATATTACTATGCACCAGATCTTATGTGGGAGCCAGGAATACAGAGATTATAAATAAAGTTTCTGCAGTCAAGGAACTTACTGTGGCCGAACCAGTATGCAGATCATTTCGGTATGCTTTATGTACAGCAATAGACACGTGCAGAGGAGGGGCACTTAACAGTCTGCCTCTATTACATTAAAAATAGTGCTCTCTAGGAAGAAGTTTGGTACAATGGAAAGTGTGCATTCTGGAGTCAGATCAGCTTGGGTTTGAATCCTGTATATACTTACTCAGTATGCAACTTTAGGGGCAGCCAACCTCTCGCAGCCTTAGTTTTTCCATTTCTAAAATAAGGTGAAGTTTCTGACTTCTAACTTTTGGAAATGCCCTCCCTATTTGGGTGCCCTGCGGTCTAACCTGCTCCTAAGAGAGAAAGCAGGGATTTTTTTTTTAAAGAGATGAACTTAGATTCAGCTTCTAGCTATATGTCATTTAACCTTTCTGTGTCTATTTCCACTTGTAAGTTTTTAAAAATTATTATTATTATTATTATTTTATATTTATTTATTTATTGGCTGCTTTGGGTCTTCATTGCTGTGCGCGGGCTTTCTCTGGTTACGGCGAGCGGGTCTACTCTTCGTTGTGGTGCGTGGGCTTCTCACTGCGGTGGCTTCTCGTTGTGGAGCACGGGCTCTAGGCGTGCGGGCTTCAGTAGTTGTGGCACGCGGGTTCTAGAGCGCAGGCTCAGTAGTTGCGGTGCACGGGCTCAGTTGCTCTGCGGCATGTGGGATCTTCCCAGACCAGGGCTCGAACCCGGGTCCCCTACATTGGCAGGCGGATTCTTAACCACTGCACCACCAGGAAGTCCCTCCACCTGTAAGTTTTTTCATCCATATCTACCTTGTCCATGGTTGTTCTGATGATGAGATAATGTATGTAAAGCACATATGGTATATAGACAATGTATGTAAAGCACATATGGTGCTGAGCAATATATAATATCTTTATTATCTTTCTAACAAAGTTCTCCTGTTATTGTTTAAAGTAAAAACTTAAATAATGTAAGCCATGTTAATTTCAGTATTCTTTTAAAGAACCTCGGGCCATAGTTTCATGCAAGGAGTCATAAAAGACTGGACATTGAATGAACGCATCAATAATGCTGCCTGTGTTTACAGGAATAATCAAGTTCTAGGGTAGGAGAGGCTTTTTTTTAAGAGTATTTTGTTCAGCCTCATATAATCTTAAATTTCAACAAACTATAAAATTCAGTTACTAACCTTCCTGATTTCTAACCAAATACAGGTCAGCTTCTGTTGCATGATGTGTTCTTCTCTTCTTCCCTCCTAGGTCTTTCAGAGCCTTGAAGACCACCATTTGGAAGTGGTGGCTTTTTTCAGGGAAAATGGCTTCCATGGCCTCCTTGCCCATGACTCCGAGTATGCTCTCTACAATATTCCCTCTTACTATAGTTCCCATGCTCTGAAGCTGAGCTGGAATGGGAAGAACCTTACTACCAACCAGTTCCTGATGCAGGAGGTGGCCAAGCAGCTGGGCCTGAAGCGGATGAATTTTCCCATATTTGCTGCATTGCTAGGTAGGTGGTCCAAAGAACAGACTCCAGTGATTGTTAAAGTTTCCTCTTGCAGTGTTAAGAGATGAAGATTAGAGTGATTTAGGTTATCATTGTTGGATTTATCTTCTGAAATTCTGCATGCCGAACACTGTGCTTTGGGGCTTCTTACTAGAAACTCAGCATGTTTGTCTTATAAATTAATACAGGATATTCCAGAACATTATTTTGGTTCTTATAAAACTTTTTCTTTAGTTACATTCTATAAGTATTTTATGCAGAGTACCATCTTAGGCCAAATATCTTACTAGCCCTAGACAACTTTGGTTTCCCACTCAGAGCATTAGCATTTCTTACCCACTGTCTAAATTTACGTCAAGAACACAAATCATTCTGTATCTTTTTCTTTTTTTTCTGTTGTGCTAACATTTTATTATGAAAATTCCCCAAAGTACAGCAAAATTAAAAGAACTTTGCTGTGAAAATCCTATATCTACCACCTCTATTCTGCCATTAATATTTTACTATACTTGCTTTATCATATATCTGTCCATTCTATCCATCATCAATTTTTCTTTTAAAGGAGTATTTCAAAGTAAATTGCAGAGTGTTGATTATGTTTCATGTTGGTTTTCCAAGTACTGACAGCATGAAGGTTAATATCTTGTCTCAGGTGTGACCTCTGTTTATAATCCCAAAGGGTTTGAGCTTGGATAATCTAGTGGAGTCAGCACAAGTTTTGGAATTAGGCCTTGGACAAATCACTGAAGTTACACCTTCCTGGTTTCAGTTTCCTCATCTGTGAAATGGAATAATAATACTTCACAGTGCTATTGATAAGATTAAATGAAATATGATATATAAAATGCCCACCACTTAGTAGCAGTCAGTGATTGGTGGCTGTTATTATAAAAGGCAGCATTA
Source organism: Mesoplodon densirostris (assembly GCF_025265405.1). Lineage (NCBI taxonomy): Eukaryota > Metazoa > Chordata > Mammalia > Artiodactyla > Ziphiidae > Mesoplodon > Mesoplodon densirostris. Next base: position 90,915,051 of record NC_082681.1, read on the forward strand.
CTGGGTGATAGAAAATAGCATGGACTTTGGAGTCAGACATTCCTAGCTTCTTATCCTGGTGTGGGCACTTATTAGATGTGGCACCTTGGGCAAAGTCACCAGACTTGCTCAAACCTCAGTTTCCTTATCTATAAACTGGAGGTAATAATATTTACACAGTTATTATAAAGATGATACACATAATGCATGTGAAACATAGTAGGTAATCAAACATAAGTTACTGTAGTTTTTACATTAAGAATATAGACCTATGTGAATTATTTGATTGTTTTCTCTCCCAGAAGTCCTTTCATGGCCTGGAGGTTCTAAGAAAACATTTGTACAGTCAATAAATGACAAATATACTTTATAGGTAACCACATTCTCCCAGATGAGGACCTGGCTGCTTTTCACTGGAGCCTCTTGGGACCAGAACATCCCCTTGCATCACTTAAGGTAACGTGACCCATTTCCTGCCTGTACATCCATGCCTAGAGGACATCAGGTTTTGATTGGAGTTTTGGTAGAATAAATATCTTTCATTAGGCTTAAAATATTTCAGACACTTACAGACAAAAACTTTATAATTATGATCAATACCCTTAAAAAGGAAAAACTCAGTTTTCTACCTAATGTGTAGGGAAAAATCCAGTTATTCCCTCCTAGGTCTTTCTTTCCTGTGTTTCTCCTTTACTCCCATACTACTACCGCACTCACACAGAACACTTCACTTCTGACACTTCTGGTCACTAAACATGTGGGGGTTTTTCCCTGCACCAAACAGTTTTCTGTGACACCAGCTGGGTGTCCTACAATTTAACTCAATTCTAACACTATCTACCTGAAGATAGTGTCAGATCACACAAGTTAAGGGCTCAGTTCCACAAGACTGCCCCCCCCCCCACTTCAGACACCAGTCGCAAGCCCAGGTTATCACCTGTGCTTCCGACCAACCAACTAACTATAGATTAGAGGTTCCAATGACCCCCTTCTCAGGTTCAATTAATTTGTTAAAGCACCTCATAGAACTCAGGGAAATACTTACTTACATATATCACTTTATTAAAGGATATGATAAAGGATGGAGATGAACAACTAGATGAAGAGATACATAGGGTGAGGTCTGGGAGGATCCCAAGCACAGGAGCCTATGTCCCCATGGAGTTGGGGTACATCACCCTCCTGGTACATGGATGTGTTCACCAACCTGGAAGCTCTCCAAAACCTGTACTTTTGGGATTTTATGGAGGCTTCATCATGTAGGCATGATTGATCATTAACTCCATTTTTAGCCCTTCTCCCTTCTCTAGACAATGGGGGTGAGGCTGAAAATTCCAAGCTTCTAATCATGGCTTGGTCTTACCAGTGACCAGCCCTCATCCAGGAGCTCACCCAGAGTCACCTCATTAGAGGAAGAGATGCTCCTAGTGCTCTTACCACTTAGGAAATTAAAAGGGTTTTAGGTGCTCTATGCCAGTAACTGGGGGCAGAGAACAATGTATATTTTCTATTATCTCACACCCTTATTATCTTAAGGATTCATACGAACCTATGAAGAAAAATACTAATACCCCAATAAATGAAGTAATGAGCAAAGGACAGAAGCGGACAATTCACAAAAGAGGAACTAGAGTGGCCAATAATATGAGTGGATGTTAAACCTCACTGGTGATCAGAGTTGCAAATTAAATGAGCAGTGTGTTTTTTTTTTAACCTAAGGGTTTAGCAAATATTGAAAAATTAGTCTACCCGCTCCTATTGAGGCTGTGTTGAGACTGATGCTCTCATACACTTCTGGAGGTAGTGTAAGTTGTTGGTGGTATTATATTTCCCTAGTTCTTTCAGTCTCCTAGACGACTATTTCACACCTTTTCCTCTCTCCTTAAGCCTCTAATGCTCCCTCCTCCCTGCTCACTCTCAGCTCATGACTTGGCTTCCTGTTTCACTGAGAAAATTGAAGCAATGGGAAGAGAACTTACACCAGTTCCCACACTTTCATCTTCTCACCTGCATGCTTTACCCGCCTCAGATGACCTGTCCATGTTCCTGTCTAAGGCCAACCCCTCTACTCTTATGCTGGATCCATCCCCCATTGCTAACTTGTTTTTAATATAAATTTATTTATTTATTTTTGGGTCTTCGTTGCTGTGCACGGGCTTTCTCTAGTTGCGGCAAGCGGGGGCTACTCTTCGTTGTGGTGCGCAGGCTTCTCATTGCAGTGGCTTCTCTTGTTGCGGAGCATGGGCTCTAGGCACGCGGGCTTCAGTAGCTGTGGCACACGGGCTCAGTAGTTGTGGCTCGCGGACTGTAGAGCACAGGCTCAGTCGTTGTGGCGCACGGGCTTAGTTGCTCTGCGGCATGTGGGATCTTCCCGGACCAGGGCTTGAACCCGTGTCCCCTGCATTGGCAGGTGGATTCTTAACCACTGCACCACCAGGGGAGTCCCCCCCACTGATAACTTAAGGGCATCACTTCAGCAGTTCTCCCCTCTTTCTCCCACATCATCAGTTTCCCTCTCTTATTGGCTCATTCCCATCAGATGCATAAGCATGCATAAGCCATCTTAAAAAATAAAACAAAACCTGCTCTTGACTTCACTCCCTCCACCCAAGCTACTGCTCCATATTTCTTCTTCCCTTACAGCAGACTCTTCTAGAGAGTTGTCTAGGCTTGAGCTGTTTACTCTCCCCTTTCCGTGTTCTGTCTTCAATTTGCTTTGCTGAAATTGCTCTCAACAAAGTCACCATGACCATGATGTTAATAAATCCAATGGCCAGGTCTCAGTTTTCATCTTACTTGACCAGTCAGCAGCATATGACCCAGTTGCTCACTCACTCTCTCTTTCTTAGAACATGTTCTTCACTTGGCTTTAAGGACACCACTCTCTTGTAGTTTCCTACCTACTTCACTGGCTGCTGCTTCTATCTCCTTTGCTGTTTCCTTGTCTTGTCTATTCCTTAACTTTGGAGTGTCCCAGAGCTCTATCCTCAGTCCCTTCTCTTTTCTATCCACACGTGCTGCCTTGGTGATTGATCTCATCTAGTCTCGTGATTTTAAATACCATCTGTCCACTGATGAGTCCTAAATGTATGTCTCCAGCTTTGACCTCCCCTTTGAACTCCAGCTTCTAATATCTAATGGCCTACTAAATATCTCAAAGAAACATCTCCAAATGGAAACTCCTGATCTTTCCCCTAAACCTCTTCCTTCCACAGCCTTCACTAATCTTCATTAATGGCAACCTCATCCTTCCAGTTGCTCAGCCTAAAAGCCTTGGAGTCATCCTTGACTTCTCTCTTTCTCATGCTCCATATCTCCTCTTGTCAGCAAATACCATCAGTTCTTCCTTCAGAATATATCCACTTCTCACCATTTTCACAGCTACTACCTTGGTGAAGCCACCATTCTTGCCTGGATTATTATAACACTTTACTAACTGTTGGTCTTCTGCTTGCACTCTTTCTTGCTCCGCCCCCTGGCCCCAAATCTATTCCTAATACAACAGCCAGAGTCATTTTAAAACCTGACTCCGATCATGTCACTTCTCTTTTCAAAATTCTCCAATGGCTCTTTATCTCACTCACCTAATCTTTACCATGGCCTACAAAGCCCTGTACTGTCTGGCCCTCTGGTACAGCTCTGATCTCATCTTCCCTTTTCTTTTGCTCATAGAACCTTTGCACTCACCATTCCCTCTACTTGGAATGCATTTTCCTCCCACATAGATATTTCCTCACTCCTATAGGTTCTCTCAAATGTTCTTTTCTCAGAGTGACCTTTCCTGACACCCTATTTAAAATTACATGCCCCGCCCCACACACAGTTGCATTCCCTACCCCCTTCTCTGCTGAGATTTTCTCCATAGCACTTAACTACATCTAGCACACTCTATGTTTTACTTATTCTGTTTGTTTGACTCCCCTTACCCCGTCCCAACACACCTACACTAGAATTTAAGCTCCCTTGAGGGCAGGGAGTTTTGTCTATCTTGTTCACTGCTGTATCCCTGATGCCTAGGACAGTGCCTGGCACACAGTAGGCAGTAAATATTTGTTGAAGGAAGGAATTATTACTTGGCTAAATAATTTATATAAAAAGCCTTTAAGAAGTTTATAGCCTTTTACTCAGTAATTACCATTCTAGGAAGCTCGTAATTAAATAATTGGAAGGTGGACAACAAATCATACCTACATTTCATCACAGCATTTAAAAAACCCTTATTTAAAAAAAATTCAAGCATCACAAATGTAGAAAAAATAATATAATAATATAGTCAACCGTCACTATAACATCTTCTAGATCCAACAGTTATTAAGATGTGGCCACACTTGCTGGGTTTTTTTGTTGTTGTTGTTGCTGTTACTAATGTATTTTAAAACAAATGCCAGACCTTAAGTCATTTCACTGTCATGTTCTTTGATATGCATCTCTAAAACATATAGACATTTTCTTACATAAGCACAATGCCATTATTACTCTTAACAAAATTAATGATAATTCCTTGGTATCATCTTAATATCTAGTCCATTTTTAGATTTTCCTGATTGTCTCACAAAGGTCTTTTTGTGGTTAGTTCAAATCAGGATCCAAACATGGTCCGCACATTACAACATTACCTTTAATAGCAAAAATTTGGAGGCAGCCAAAATGTATCATGAAAGAAAACTGATTAATTATGGCAGTGTCATAAAACAGTGGTTATCTTTGTAGTGGGATAATTGCTGCTATGGTTTTGTCTTTCTTTATACTCTTCAATCTTGGTTCCAAGTGTTCTGTACTGAAAATTAGGGGGAAGACTAAGGAAAAGATTTTAACTGTCTCTCAGTGAATTAACTGAATTTGAATTCTGTATCTCACCCCTATCTCACCCTTTTTCTTAGTGACCCATCTTTGATATCAGTGTGCCTGGCTTATCTTCCTTCTTCTAGGTCAGAGCTCATCAGCTGGTTCTTCCTCCCTGTGATGTGGTAATCAAGGCTGTTTCTGAGTATGTTAGTTCCATCAAAGACCCCTCAAACCTGGATGTGGTTGGGAAGGATGTTTTCAAACAGTCTCAGGTGAGCTAGCCTCCCCCTTCCTAAAAATGGCCAGTTTTCTGACCTTCACAAATACCACCAGCAGATCTGATCTTTTTTGTGCTGCCTACCTCCTCTCCTCCTAGCTGCTTATCTTCTCTCTGCTTATAGACTGGAGCCCCAAAGTTTCTTTTAGAAAACATCACTAGGCCTGGATTTAAAGGATTCTTTACCTTTTTTCCACTGATTATTAAAGTTATATAAGCTCATCCTAGAAGATTTAGAAAATGTCACTTATGATCTCATTAACCAGAAACAACTTCTATAGTTATCACTCTGGCATATATCCTTCCCTTTTTTCTTTTTTTGTTTCAGTGTATATTTTAATGTAAAGGAGGTCTTGCTTATTGGAGGATAATGGATACTGAAAAAGACTACTTAAGTAGGTCCACTTAAAACAAGAATCAATGTTTCATCGTTAATAGTGAAAAAGGGGCTCAACTGGGATTTTGTCTTGTGGAATGAAACTAAAAGTTAGGAAAATAAGTTAGTTTTATTTTTAAAAATTTCATTTATATTTATACTCTGGGTTTTTCAGTTTTATTTTTTAAATTAACATACAATAAAACTCACTTTTGCATCTGTGTGTAGGTAGTTATACGAATTTTTAACACATGTATAGATTTATGTAGCCAACATCACAATCAGGATCAGAACATTTGAACCACCCCCCCAAATTTCTCATGCTTTCCCTTTGCAATCACATCCAAACTCATCCCTAATCCATGGAAACTACCAGTCTATTCTCTGTCATAGTTATATCTTTTAGAGAATAGCATGTAAACGGAATCATAGAGTATGTAATCTTTTGAGAATGGCATTTTGCATTCAACATAATGCCTTTGAGATTGTTCTAAATTGTTGCATGTTGCTTGTATGGATAATTCATTCCTTTTTGTTGCCAAGTAGTATACATTGTGTGGCTATACCACAGTTTGTTTATGCATTCACCCTTAGAGGATATTTGAGTTGTTTCCAATTTTTGGTGGTTTGAATAGAGCTTCGATAAACATTTCTGTACAGGTTTTTGTATGAACATAAGTTTTCATTTCCCTACTGTAAATACCTAGCAATGGGATTTCTGGGTCGTATGGTAAGTATATGTTTAACTGTAACTTTATAAGACTCTGCCAAACCGTTTTCCAGAGTGGCTATTCCATTCCTTACCAGCACTTGTTATTGTTGGTATTGTTATTGTTACTATTAGTCATTCTAACAGCTATGTAGTGGTAGTTCATCATAATTTTAATTTGCATTTCTCAAATGACTAATGACGAACATTTTTTTTTCTTGTGCTTATTTACCATCCATATATCCTTTTTGGTGAATGGTCTGTTCATGAACAGTCTTTTGCCCATTTTTTAACTGGGTTGTTTGATTACTTACTGTTGAGTTTCGAGAGTTCTTTATATATTCTGCATACTAGACTTTTTGTCAAATATCTGGTTTGCAAATATTTTCTCCCAGTCTGTAGTTTGTCTTTACATTCTTTTAACAGTGTCTTTTGCAAAGCGAAAGTTTTCAATTTTTATTAATTTTTAACTTTTATGCTTCATGCTTTTGGTGTCATGTCTAAGAACTCTTTGCCTAACTGCAGGCACAACAATATTGTCCTGTTTTCTTCTAAGAACTATATAGTTTTACATTTTACATTTAGAACAAATCATCCATTTTGAGTTCATATTTTTAGAAGTGTGAGGTGTTTTGTTTTGTTTTTGCATATGGATGTTCAATTGTTTCAACAAAGTTTGGTGAAAAGATTCTTCTTTCTCCATTGAATTGCCTTTGTCAAAAATCAGTTGTCTGTATTTGTGTGGATGTATTTCTGGACTGTATTCTGTTCAGTTGTCCTATGTATCTATCTCTTTTGAAATAGCACACTGTTTTGAATCCTGTAGCTCTATGGTAAGCCTTAAGATTGGGTAGTGATTCCTCTAATTTTATTCTTCTTTTTCAAAATTATTTTGTCTATTTAAGTTCATTTTCCTTTCCATATACATTTTAGAATAATATTGTCTATATCTACAAAAACTCCTGGTGGGTTTTAATTGGAATTCCTTTAAATATATACATGAATTTGGTGAGTCTTCAAATCCATGAACATGATATGCCTCTGCATTGATTTAGGTTGTCTTTGATTTAGTTCATCAGTGCTTTATAGTTTTCAGCTTATGTCTTATACATTGTTTTATATTTATACTTAAGTATTTCATATTGCAGTCACCTATTATAAAGGATACTGTTTTGTTTATTTCAGTTTCTAATTTTTCGTTGCTAGTATATAGAAATATGATTGATTTTTGTTTGTTGACCTTGTATGCTGCAACCTTTCTAAACTCACTAGGAGCTTTTTGGTAGGTTTCTTGGTATTTTCTGTATAGGTGATCATGTTGTCAGTGAATAGGGACAATTTTAGTTCTTTCTTTTCCAGTCTGTATGCCCCTTTTTTTTTTTCTTGACTTACTGCACTATCTGGGATTTCTAAACAGTGTTGAATAGGACTACTGAGAGAGGATATCCTTGTCTTGTTCCTGATATTTGGGGAAAGCATTCCGTCAGCATTAAGTATAATGATAGGTTTTGTAGATGCATGTTATTAGGTTGAGGAAGATCTCTTCTATTCCTAGTTTACTGAAAGTTCTTATCATTAATGGATGCTGTATTTTGTCAAATGTATTTTTGTATGTCTATTGGTAGGATCATGTGCTTTTTCTTCTTTAGTCTATTGATTTTTGAATATTGAGCCATCCTTGCATTCCCAAGATATGGTAAAAATGTATTATTCTTTTTTTACATTGTTGGGTATAAATTACTAGTATTTCATTGAGTATTTTTACATGTATTTTCATGAGGAATATTGGACTGTAGTTTTTATGTGTGTGTGTTTTCTTTGTTTGATTTTGATATCAGGGTAATGCAGGACTCATGAAATGTATTGGCAAGTATTCCTTCCTCTTCCATTTTTTGGAAGAGATTGTGTAGAATTGGTGTTTTTCTTCTTTAATTGTTTGGTAGAATTTTCCAGTGATGTATCAGGCATGGATTTCTTTGAATTTATCTTGTTTAGAGTTTGCTGAGCTTCTTTAATTTCTAAGTATACCTTTCACTAAATTTGAGAAGTTTTCAGCTATTATTCTTCAAACAGATTTTCTGTTCCACATTCTCCTTTCCTCCTGTGACTACAATGGCACCAGTGTTTGACCTTTTGTTATTACCCCATAGATACTTGAGACTCTGTTTTTTAAAAAATTATTTTCCTCTCTGTTTTTCACACTGGATAATTTCTATGAATTCATCATTAACTTTGTTGATTCTTTCCTTGGCCATCTCTTTTCTTTTTCTTTTAAAAAAATTTCTTTTATTGGAGTATAGTTGCTTTACAATGTTGTGTTAGTTTCAGGTGTACAGCAAAGTGAATCAGTTATACATATACATATATCCACACTTTTTTAGATTCTTTTCCCATATAAGCCATTACAGAGTATTGAGTAGAGTTCCCTGTGCTATACAGTAAGTCCTTATTAGTTATCTATTTTACATATAGTAGTGTGTATATGTCAGTCCCAATCTCCTAATTTATCCCTCCCTGCCTTTCACCTTTGGTAACCATAAGTTTTTCTACATCTGTGACTTGGTTTCTGTTTTTTAAATGAGTTCATTTGTACCATTTTTTTTAGATTCCACATGTAAACAATATCATATGATATTTGTCTTTCTCCGTCTTACTTCACTTAGTATGATAATCTCTAGGTCCATCCATGTTGCTGCAAATGGCATTATTTCATTCTTTTTTATGGCTGAGTAATATTCCATTGAATATATGTACCACATCTTCTTTATCCATTCCTCTGTCGATGGACATTTATGTTGCTTCCATGTATTAGCTATTGTAAATACTGCTGCAGTGGACATTGGGGTGCATGTATCTTTTTGAATTATGGTTTTCTCTGGATATATGCCCAGGAGTGGGATTACTGGATCATATGGTAGTTCTATTTTTAGTTTTTTAAGGAAACTCCATACTGTTCTCCATAATGGTTGTACCAATTAACATCCCCACCAACAGTGTAGGAGGGTTCCTTTTCCTCCACACCCTCTCCAGCATTTATTATTTGTAGATTTTTTGATGATGGCCATTCTGACCAGTGTGAGGTGATACCTCATTGTAGTTTTGATTTGCATTTCTCTGATAATTAGTGATGTTGAGCATCTTTTCACGTGCTTTTCAGCCATCTGTATGTCTTCTTTGGAGAAATGTCTATTTAGATCTTCCACCCATTTTTTGACTGGGTTGTTTGTTTTTTGATATTGAGCTGCATGTGCTGCTTGTACTGGGTTGGCAAAAAGATCACTCGGGTTTTTCTGTAACATCTTACAGAAAAACCTGAGTGAACTTTTTGCCAACGCAGTATACTTTGGAGATAAATCCCTTTTTGGTCACTTCTTTTGCAAATATTTTCTCCCATTCTGTGGGTTGTTTTTTGTTTTGTTTATGGTTTCCTTTGCTGTGCATAAGCTTTTAAGTTTCATTAGGTCCCATTTGTTTATTTTGGGTTTTATTTTCATTACTTCAGGAGGTGGATCAAAAAAGATGGCTGCAATTTATGTCAGAGAGTGTTCTGCCTGTGTTTTCCTCTAAGAGTTTTTTAGTATCCTGTCTTATATTTAGGTCTTTAATCCATTTTGAGTTTATTTTTGTGTATGGTGTTAGGGAGTGTTCTAATTTCATTCTTTTACATGCAGCTGTCCAGTTTTCCCAGCACCACTTATTGAAGTTGGTCATCTCTTTTCTGCTGTAGAACCCATACAATGAGTTTTTTTTTTTAAATTCTGACTATTGTATTTTATTTATTTATTAATTATTTTCAGGTTATTTCTTTAATAAATATTTATTTATTTTATTTTTGGCTGTGTTGGGTCTTAGTTGTGGTGCGCGGGCTTCTCTCTAGTTGTGGTGTGCGGGCTCAATAGTTGCAGCGTGTAGGCTTAGCTGCCCCACAGCATGTGTGGGATCTTAGTTCCTCAACCAGGTATTGAACCCGTGTCCCCTTAACCACTGGACCACCAGGGAAGTCCCTGAGTTTGTTTCTTTTTGTTTTGTTTTGTTTTGTTTTTTAATTTTTATTTTATAGTGGAGTATAGTATTTTTATTTTTTTAACTTTTTATTTTATATTGGAGTATAGGTGATTAACAATGTTGCATTAGTTTCAGGTGTACAGTAAAGTGATTCAGTTATACATATACATGTAGCTATTCTTTTTCAAATTCTTTTCCCATTTAGGTTGTTACATAACATTGAGCAGAGTTCCCTGTGCTATACAGTAAGAGTATTGTATCTTAAATTCTAAAGTTTCCGTTTGGTTCTTCTTTTTTTTTTAACATCTTTATTGGAGTATAATTGCTTTACAATGGTGTGTTAGTTTCTGCTTTGTAACAAAGTGAATCAGTTATACATATACATATGTTCCGATATCTCTTCCCTCTTATGTCTCCCTCCCTCCCACCCTCCCTATCCCACTCCTCTAGGTGGTCACAAACCACCGAGCTGTTCTCCCTGTGCTATGCAGCTGTTTCCCACTAGCTATCTATTTTACATTTGGTAGTGTATATATATCCATGCCACTCTCTCACTTTATCACAGCTTACCCTTCCCCCTCCCCATATCCTCAAGTCCATTCTCTAGTAGGTCTGTGTCTTTATTCCCATCTTACCCCTAGGTTCTTCATGACATTTTTTTTCTTAGATTCCATGTATATATGTTAGCATATGGTATTTGTCTTTCTCTTTCTGACTTACTTCATTCTGTATGACAGACTCTAGGTCCATCCACCTGACTACAAATAACTCAAGTTCGTTTCTTTTCATTTGGTTCTTCTTTATGTATTTTCTTTCTTTGCTGAGATTTTCTTTTTTTTTTGAGTTTTAAGTTATTTATTCTTAATTTAAACCTACTCAAAGAATGTTTTTCTCTGGGTAAAAGAGAAGCAGTGAGGGTAAACACAAGCAAAGTTTTGTTCTTAGCAATTACAGAATTTAAACAGTGGAATGACAGTCTTTTTCAGGGTCCTGACATTTGGGTCGAATTGATTTTGATTTTATGTCTGCTAAATGTCACCTACTACGTATACATTTTTTTAAAGTTGAGTTGAGAATTAAAGTGAATATAGAAAAAGTGTGATCTAGGAGAAAGGTCCTACGGTCTACTTATTTTTGCTGAGATTTTCTGTCTTTCTGATTCAAAAGTGTTTCTCCTACCTTCAAGCATTTTTATAAAGCTGCATAATGTCTTTGTCAGATAAGTTCAACATGTGTGTCATCTGAGTGTTGGCATGTATTGATTATTTCCATGCAATTTAAGATTTTCTTGGTTATGCCCAGGCCAAGTAAGTTTGGATTGGACATTTTGAATATTATGTTTTGAGGTTCCTAGTCTTATTTCAATATAGTGGGGAATGTTGACAGTTTTGTTTTAAGAGGCAATTGACCCATTTAAGTTCAGACCACAAGTTCTCACCATCCTAATGTGGGCCTTGGTTTCAGTGTCAGTGCAATTTTCAAAGCCTTTGCAAACCTATTTGGATCAGTCCCATGAACGCCACCCAGTTGCCAGTCTGGGACTCGGGTAGTGGTTTATCTGTTCAGTTCTCAGAGTCTGTGGTCTGCTGTTTTAAGTGTCAGATCCACACATGTGCTGCTCCCTCTTTGCAATCCTTTCAGTACTTCCCAGTTCATTGGGCCACCCTTTTTCAGCGTCTAGGGCCAAGCAGCAGGAGGACAGAGAAAAAGCATTGAAGGCTCACTCCACCCTATTGAGACCATTGCTTCTCTGATCAGAGAGGAAGTTTCCTCATTCAGAGATTTAGCTTCCGCTCTTCCCCTATTGCCACTGATGCCACCACAGGTTTGCTTCAGCCTGGCACACATGAGAACAGAAAAAAGGAAAAGAAAAATGGGGGTATTTCCATACATTTTCTTGAGTTTTCAGAGACCCCTTTCCCACTCTTCAAGCCAGAACTGGACTATGGTTTCTCCTGGAGCTCTCTCTACATCAGTGGACACTTCCAAATTTCAGGCTGCATTGTGTCTACACCAGGGGACATTGGAGAAAAAAGAAATGCTAAACTCACCCTTGGTTTGGTGGTACTTCGAATTCTGGTCTTCTTCCCAGAGTCTTCAAACAGTGGCTCCTGGTTTCTGTAACTACCTTCAGTGGGAACAAAGTGGAGGGTACTTACCCCATCTTATCCATAATGGAAACCTCTCTGTAGATGTTTTTAAATGAATAAAGAATGAAATCAGTGTTTGATTTTGGGGGCATAAGTTTTCCTAACAAAATTTTGTGATAGCACTGTCTAGCGCCCACTAGTTCACACTTAACTTTCTGGCATAATCATAAAGAGTGTTTTGTTTTGTTTTGTTTAAGTATACTTGGACTTTATTTTCCCAAAAGGCTTACATTCTGTTGATATTCAAATCATTCTCTTTTCAAGTGTCTTGCCTGCCATCATCTTTCATAATTCTCTCTTCCACCATTGATGAACACTAACTGCAACAGATCCTCATTGGTCCGTGGCTTCTATGATGTGAGCAGTCCTCCATCATGTCCCTTGACTATAGGAAATCCTGACCTTTATGACAGATTTGCTCATTCACTTTGTTACTTTGCATTGCGCTCTCAGCTGTTTTCATGAGATGATTAGGAAGAGATTGGCTCACAAAAAGAAATTGACATGTTGGGTAGGGAGAGATCCTAGTGTTAAGTAGGGGATACTGTTTAGATGGAGAATAAATTTTCCTTCCAATTTTTTATGGTGGTAAAATACACATAAATTTTACCATCTTAACCATTATAAATATACAGTTCAGTGGTATTAATTACATTCATAATATTGTGCAACCATCACCATCATTCATCCCCACAACTCTTTTTATCTTGTAAAACTGTAACTCTGTACCCATTAAATGATAACTCCCCATTCTCTCCTCCCTCCCAGCCCCTGGCAACCACCATTCTACTTTTGGCCTCTGATTTTGACTACTTTACCTACTTCATATAAGTGGAATTATGCAATATATATTTCTGCAACAGGCTTATTTCACTTAGCATAATGTCCTCAAGGTTCTTCCATGTTGTAGCATGGATCAGAATTTCCTTCTCTTTTAAGACTGAATAATATTCCATTGTATATAAATGGAGGAAAAGTTTTGTAAGTGCTCAGTTGAGTGGTGACTATTTTTAATGTTATAGCTTTTGCTTCCCTTTGTAGCTTCATGAGTTTTGGAACTTGGATAATGACTATTCTTAATAACAAGAATCCACTTTTCACTAAACAAAACAAAATAAATTTTTTTAATAGAGACTTTGCTTCTAATTCCACCCTAAATGTTTCACAGTATTTCCTAGTCCTCTTTATATGTATGTTTTGATGTGGTAGTCATCTCAGTGTAGTCATTTTTAGCCTGCTTTTTTCACTTAACATTATGTTTTAAACCATTTTTCATTGTTGTATAATTTTCACAAACATTTTTAACAGTTATAGAATTATGAGAGCTCTTTTAACAAACATACAAAAACTGCTAGGTAATAGTGTCAAAGTATGGGGTTCTACTCTGCTACTTCTGGCCTCTGTGCATCTTTAAAAGAAAAGGGCAGGACTTAATTAAATATGATCATATATAAAATACTGAATGAACTTCTATAGATAAGGTCCCATGTTAGACAGTAGGATATAAATGTGAATAAACCATTCTTTGTCCTCACAGAACTTGAGGTGAAATGGGGAGGTAGAAGCAAATAAATAAGTACAACAAAGAAAAAAACACAATAAAGTTTTCACAGAAGGAAAGATTTCATAGAATTGGTGCCTCTTTAAGGAAGAGTAAATGTTTGCCTTTCAGAGCACAGAACAGAGTGGTACACTGAGGGAAGTACACATAATTCAGTATTTCAGGGTATTGGGCCATAGATCTATACTCACTGACATGTAATAGTTTAAAAGACATACTGTTAAGTTCAAAAAGCAATTTGAAAAGCAATATGATAAGATTCCACTTATGTGAAAAAAGCAAGACCATATTGGTGTACATATATATGTGTGTGTATAAACACAGCAAAAGTTATGACAAAACGTATACCGAACTGTTAACAGTGGTCACTTTTGGGGAGGGGAGTGGGTACAGAGGTAGAGATATTAAGGAAGATTCTGTATATGGCTTGTATGTCTTAGGAGATTTTTAGTTATTATTATGTGTTATTAAATATGATAGGGAAATAATAATGAATATATAAATAATGGAACCTTGATGCAATGGAATGTTATTCACATGTCATTCTGTAAGTCAGTAATTTGCAAACATTCTTTAGATTTGAAACCCTTTTTCAAACAAGTTTGTCCAATTTTTGAAAAAGGAGAGTGATATTTTGTTTCTAAGTGAGGCTGGAGGACCTGGAGATCTTGATATCTGTATTTGTGTGCCTGCATGCATGCAAGTAAAGAGATCTGGAATGCTGTGTAGATCTTAGAGTGTTAACAATTACAAACTCTGAGAGATAAGATTATAACTGTTTAAATTTTTTCTTTTTTATTATATCATTTAATTTTCCTATAAAAAGTAAGTGTTATAGTTAGGAGATGATTTTTTGTAGAAAATATTCAACACTGGGTCTGTAGGGTGAATTGGGCACTCTCATGCACTGATGATGAGAGTATAACTTGAGACATCTGCCTTGGAAAGAGATTTAGTATCATGTATCAAGAGTCTATGAAAATGACCATATCCTTTGACCTAGTAATTTCACTTCTAAGAATATGCCCTATGAAATAACCCAAGAAACGTATGTAAAAATATGCTCATCAGAGCATTATTTATAATGAGAAATTAGAAATGACTTTAATATCTTATATTCTATTTGATGAAATATTATGAAGGTCATATATTATATTCAAGAGGATTTAAAAATTACATTGGAAAAAGCTTGATAAGGAAAAGCCCCTTCTCAATCAGCCCCAACACAGCAGAGGTAAACGGTATTTTCTATCACCATAGATAAGTTTCGCTTCTACTTGAACTTTACATTTACTCTGTGTGTGTCTCTTCTTTCATTCATTATTATGTCTGAGATTAGTCCATGTTGTTGCATATATCAGTCCTTTGTTCTTTATTACTGCACAGTTTTTTATCATATGAATATACCATAATTTATCCATTCTTCTGTTGATATACATTTGAGTTATTTCCAGTTTGGAGCTATTAAATAAAGCTGTTGTTAGTATTCTTGTTCATATTTTTTGGTGGACATATGTACTCATTTCTCCTGGATAAATACTTAGGAGTAGGATTGCTGTGCCATATGGCAAATATATGTTTAACATTATAAGAAACTGCCAAACTGTTTTCTCACCTCTACCAATATACATTCTTACAAGCAGTGCATTGGGATTCCAGTCACACCATATCCTTGCCAGTGCTAGATATGTATAGTCTTTAATTTTAGCCATTCTGGTGGATATATAGTGATTTCACATTGTGGATTTTGTATATGTTTATGTGGTTCTGGTTGTATTATTCATACCTTTTGAAGCAATAATTCCACTTTGGGGACATTTTCATATGGACCTAATCTGAAATCCAGAAAAACTTATACGTACATATATGTTCTTTTCTGTGTAAGTTATAATAGCCAAATGTGAGAAATAACCTAAATGTCAGGTATTAGAGAAGTAAATAATTTATGATATTTGTATAATGATAAAATATTCAGCCATTCAAAATTGTCTTGTGTAATAAAAGCAAGATATGAAATTGTACACAGAGTATGGTATCAACTATAGAAAAAATATGTGTATTAAAATAGACTAGCTATACTTAAACAAAAAAATGTATTTTAAAAATTAGTGGAGGGCTTCCCTGGTGATGCAGTGGTTAAGAATCCGCCTGCCAATGCAGGGGACACGGGTTTGAGCCCTGGTCCGGGAAGATCCCACATGTTGCGGAGCAAGTAAGCCCGCGTGCCACAACTACTGAGCCTGCATTCTAGAGGCAGAGAGCCACAACTACTGAGCCCGCGTGCCACAACTACTGAAGCCCGTGCTCCTACAGCCTGTGCTCTGCACAAGAGAAGCCACCGCAATGAGAAGCCTGCGCACCGCAACAAAGAGTAGCCCCTGCTCGCCGCAACTAGAGAAAGCCTGCACGCAGCAATGAAGACCCAACACAGCCAAAAAAAAAAATAATTAGTGGAAGGAAGCACACCAAAATATCTTTGGGTGATGGTACTGTGTACTTTTTTTCTCCTATCTTTATGTATTTTTTCTAATGATCATGTGACCATTTTAGAATAGCACAAAATGTAAGTAAACTTTATTTATTTATTTTTAAACTTAATTTTTTTAATTATTCCAGCTTTTATGTTCTATAATGCTCTCTCCCTACCTAATCTTTTCCACAGCATGAAAAATTGCTCTCTTGGGTTTCTTTAAACATTTGATTTCTGCTACTGTTTTGACTCTCAAATTATAAATTGCATGACAAAGACACTCTCGTGTTATTTCTTCTTCTGAACATTTGATGTTCCAACATCCAGTCCAGGACAGAAGATAAAATAGAACGATTCAAGAAAGCAGTTGAGTACTATTCAGTCACAACCAAACTCTCTTCGCTGCCAGTGGGTCCCTCCTCCTTTCTAGGTAAGGCTTCCATTTGACCCTGAGCTGCTCTGTCTATAGAGGAAACTGAGTTAGTCCCTCAGGAACTCCTGGGACAGAGTGGAATCACTTATTTGTATTGCACCCTCCTAGAAGTCATTCCTATTTGATAGACATCCTTTTGATTTCCATGTAATAAGAGAGGTGACATGAAACAGGGCCCTCATTTCTTGAATTTACAGATGGGATCCAATGCTATTTCCTTAGCTTGGGCTTCTTCTGGTGCTAATCTCCACTGTGGCCTGGTATATGTAAAATTGCCCTGTCTGTGGGGTCAGGCCTGAGTTTGAATTCTACCTCTGCTGTATACTAGCTGTGTGATCTTTGCAAGTCACATCTGTATGAAATGTGGCTCAGGATACCTCCTTAATAGGGTTGTTATCAGAAGAAATAATTTATGTAAGGTTCTTGGCATGGCGCATAGTAGCTGTTCAATAAATTGTTAACTTATTTATTAATAATAATTTCTCAGGTGATTTGAGGTTAGCAGAATATAACAGGGTACAATTATTAGGATTGACTAAAGGATAGCCCTTTCTCTTTGCTTCAGGTTTTCGGAATAATCGACTTGGAAATCCTCCCATTCCACGAAATCAAATGGGCACTATCTCTGCTGGAAAGCCAATGGTAAATATCTTTTAAGAAGCTTGACACCATTTGATAGCATTAGACTTGGGTTGCTTCCCAATTTTTATAATCTGAGTTAAGGAGTTAGGGTGATTCAGTATTATCAGAGTGTCAGTATTATCAGAATGTCATGTTCTCAACTTGAGGCTGGCAGACTCTGTAAAGAAAACATCCAAATCAGTAACCACTAGGGCATTGTGAAGGTAAATTAGATAATGTTGGAAGAATGGTTCTAGGAAACATAGATTGGACCATTGTCCTGCCTTTGGAGGATTCTGTCAATACATCACTGTTAGAATTATTTCTTGTTATTCTCAGTAGGTTCTTTGTATCCAAACAATTCCAGCTACTGGCATCATCCACTATGTCACAACTTCTGGGGAAACCATCTTGGAACCTTGTAAAATGTTAAATAAAGAGCTTTTCTTTCTGTTTTGTCCTTTAGTTTTCTCACCACGTGCCCCAGAAAATGAAATATCCACCACCATTCCCAGTGGGACCCAACTCCTCTCTTCTCTTCTCCCCCCATGCTTTGGGGGAATCCCATGCTTTTTCTGAGGATCCCATGCTGCAGGACAGCCCCTTTGCCAGTTGGGCTGTCTCTTATGATTCCTCTGCATCCCAGTTTCCCAATTACCTGACTTCCAAAGCCTCACCTCCTTTGGGACCAGACTCTTCCCACTCTTCCTCTGATGCTGATGAGCCAAATGGAGCCAGCTCTGAGTAAGTATCTGTACAGGCACCCCAGGGAACAGAATTCTGAAGCATCTGTATTCTTTTGCAGTAACCTAGGTAGGGAACGTGAGAAAGTGTATGTTCCTGGCTTTTCTCTGTGACTCTTTGCTCTTAAGTGAAGTAGGAAAATTCTCTCTATGCTTGGCTACTTCATGCTCATCTGGACCCTGTACAGGTGGTAATTTTCAGATACCCAGGCCACTGAGGTAGAAGGCAGCATAGCAGCTGGTTAAGGAAGCCCTGGTAGGGGTGTGCTATGTATCATGCCTGTCATCTCTCAATTTGTGAAGGGGAGTAGGTGGAATGGAAAAAAAACTTGAAAGACTTTATAGAGTTGAGGTATTGGAACAGTTGAGTATGCAGTTATAACTAAGACAGGGTTTTGAGGATTAAAACAGTGAGATTTTATATAAGCTCATTTGTTCTTAGATTATTCCCCCAAACAGATTATTCCTGGGAGAGAGAGCTGCTTTGAGGGTTTTTTGGGGTTTTGTTTGTTTGTTTGCTTTTATATTTATTTATTCATTCATTTATTTTGGCTGCACTGGGTCTTAGTCGCGGCATGCGAGCTCCTTAGTTGCGGCATGCGGACTCTTAGTTGCAGCATGCAAACTCTTAGTTGCAGCATGCATGCGGGATCTAGTTCCCCAACCAGGGACTGAACCTGGGCCTCTGGTATTGGGAGCATGGAATCATACTCACTGGACAACCAGGGAAGTTCCTGAGGTTTTAAATTGTAGTTATTTCCTTAGAACATGAGCAGACTCTAAACATGGCCTCTTATAAGGTATAAAGGATTCAGAATGGTTCCCATGACTTTTTTTAAATTTTTGGCTCTGTTGGGTCTTTGTTGCTCTGTGTGGTCTTTCTCTAGTTGTGGCGAGCGGGGGCTACTCTTCGTTGCAGTGAGCGGGCTTCTCAATGCGGTGGTTTCTCTTGTTGCAGAGCGTGGGCTCTAGGCACGCAGGCTTCAGTAGCTGTGGCGCGTGGGCTCAGTAGTTGTGGCTCGCGGACTCTAGAGCACAGGCTCAGTAGTTGTGGCACACGGGCTTAGTTGCTCCGCGGCATGTGGGATCTTCCCGGACCAGGGCTTGAACCCGCGTCCCCTGCATTGGCAGGCGGATCCTTAACCACTGCGCCACCAGGGAAACCTGGTTCCCGTGACTTTTGATAGCTTTGGTTTATATCAGATGAAATAAGCCAGGAGGATAGTGATGGCCACTGAGAGGAAAGGTATCAGGTCCAGCGCTAACCCAATATCCTGGCTTCCAAAGGGTTTGTTAAAATTCCTTGGAATCAGAACAGACATCTTGAGTTGGAATGTCTTTATCAACCCCCCTTCTCTCTTCTACACTATCTTTTAAAACCTTTTAGTCACATCACAGAAACACTTCAGCAGCAGCCTGGATGGGAGGATCCAAATGGTGACAGAGGGTCTTGGGTACAGCCTATCGATGCTGGAGTTTCAGATGCCAGCCTGGGTGATGGTGAACCCCACATCCCATCTCTGCTGTCTATGTCTACGAGGAACCATATGGACATCACCATTCCACCCTTACCTCCAGTAGCTCCAGAAGTCTTGCGGGTTGCTGAACACAGACATCGAAGGGGTCTTATGTACCCATATATCTACCATGTCCTCACTAAGGTGAGAGAACACATCAACACCTACCTCCCTGCTCTTAACACTGTACTTCACACTTCCTAGGACTGTAAGTTACCAGAGAAAATTGTGATGATTGTATCTGAAAGGAGATCAAGTGTGCTGGGGGCCCTCATTGTATCAAGGGACTCTAGTGAGGTGAGACCAGCAAAAGATGGGACTGTGCAGTAAATGAGGCCTCACAGAGAAGTATAATTGTGAGATTTTGAAGAAGATAATGCACCATGTTTGTGGACTCTGGTCTAGGGATGGACACACTCTAAGAAGAGGCATTATGCCCTTGTTATTTACCTCTCAGTCTACTTCTCCAGAGCTATTCCCTTCCTCCAGTCTTACCATACAAATCTATCCCTCAGAAAAAATGTCTAAGATGAATTTTCTCCATTTAGTCAGCTGTAGTTAGTCATAGCAGAGACTTTTAAAAATGGAATTTAGCTCTTAAGCTGCCTATGGTCAGCTCGGCTTGTTACAACTTTTTTTAGTCTGAAATTCTGTCTGAATACAAGTAGAAAATTTAATAGCGAGGCTACAGTTCATTACTGGTTCTTCTCAGCTCAATTCCAAACCTTGAGGTAACTCATTTTCTCCTTTCTCCTGTACCATTTTCTCATTAGGGTGAGATTAAGATCCCTGTATGTATTGAGGATGAGTGTAACATGGAGCTGCCTCCAGCTGCTCTCCTGTTCCGGTCAGCTCGTCAATATGTATATGGGGTCCTTTTCAGTCTGGCAGAGACACAGAGGAAAATGGAACGCCTGGCCATACGGCGGCGGTTGCCTGTAGAAGGTATGTGTGGTTCTAGCTTTGACAGTTCTCTCAATGCTTTGACTCAGGGCAAAAATGTCTATGCAAGTAC
Organism: Mesoplodon densirostris; assembly: GCF_025265405.1. Classification (NCBI taxonomy): domain Eukaryota; kingdom Metazoa; phylum Chordata; class Mammalia; order Artiodactyla; family Ziphiidae; genus Mesoplodon; species Mesoplodon densirostris. The sequence goes on from NC_082681.1 coordinate 90,935,692, forward strand.
ATCATACTTTTGGCTATGGAATAGTCTTTAAGAAAGTGCATAATTCACCAGAACATATACTGGTATGGGAAATGCATTAACTTAAGCCCAAATTCTTTAATCTTTAGGCATTCAGAGTGACTATTATTTATAAGAGCCATGCTGGACTTTGGGAATGTAGAAGTGTATCTGACACAGTCTCTCCTCCTCAGTGAGATTTTTGTTTTGGGATTTGATCCTGTAGGTAATTGGAGCCATTGAGATGTATTAAGCTGAAGAGTGATATGGTCAAATTAGCATGTTCAAAAGAACCAACTAGATTTCTTCTTCTGGGAAGATGGAATAGATATAATTTTCCCTATTCCTCCTGCTAAATAAAACTAAAAGCTCAGGATATTATATATAAAACAAACACAAGGTACTCTAGAAGGTGAACAGAAGGTGACAGATTGGCTAAGGGCCTTGGGATCCAAGGAATGCTGCAGTAGTGAGTTCCCTGGCTTTTCTTTGTGCCTTATATATCCCAGACTGTGTGCAGGACAAGCTGGCAGCCCAGAAACACCAACAGGTGCAGACCAAGAAAAGCCTGCTCTCTCTAGCCAAAGTACGCAGAAGGAACAACCTAGTAATACAGAAATCTTTTAGATAATAACTACTCTATTCCAGCCAAACACTAGAGAAAAACTGTAGCTCACTCTTACCCGTACCAGCAAAGGCCAAATGAAGAACCTAGACTTCTACCATTGCCAGACTGTAAGAAGGTATGCCACCTGCTCCTGCTGTGGAAGTGTCAGACAAGGGCACATGGGGAGTTAGGACTTCTACTCCCACTAGGCAGTAATGAGACAGCATCCTCCTTCACCCACCAGAGTGGTGTCAGAAAAGACCTGCTAAAACACAAAACTTAAATGAGATCCAGAGTCTCATAAAATAATACCCGAAATATTAAGGTTTGAATTGAAAGTCCCTCATCATACCAAGAACCAGGAAGATATCAAACTGAGATCTCAAACTGACAGGAAAGAAAATCAATAGATTTGTGTTATCCATAGAAAATCAAATCACTGTAACACAAATGACTGAATTACCTGATAAGGATTTCAAAGCAGCCATGAGAGAGAAATGCTTTGACAAACAATTCTGAACATTCTTTTTTTGGGCCGTGCTTGTGTGGCTTGTGCAGTGAAAGCGCCAGGTCCTAACCACTGGACCGCCAGGGAATTCGCTGAACATTCTTGATACAAATTAAAAATAGAAAGTCTTACAAAGATATATAATATACAAAAGAACAAATGGAAATTAACTAAAAGATACAATAACTGAAATAAAATACACAAAAGATGGGTTAAACTGCAGATTGGAGACAACAGAGAAAATAATCAGTGAACTTGGAGAAAGAACAATAGAAATTATCTAATCTGAATAATAAAGAGAAAATACACTGAAAAATGAACAGGGATCAGTGGAACTATAACAAAAGACCTGATATTTGTGCCAATCAGAGTCTCAGAAGGAGAGGCGAAAGAGGGTAAGGCTGCAAAAGTACTCAAAGAAATAATATATAATATTTATATTTAATAACTTAAATAAATATTCCCAAATTTGGCAGAAACATATGCCCACAGATTCAAGAAGCTGAGTGAATTGTAAATAGTATAAAATCGTGCCAAGATACATTACAGTCAAACCTTTGAAATCTAAGGACAGAAAAAATATTTTTTTATTGAAGTATACTTGATTTATAATGTGTGTTAGTTTCAGGTGTACAGCAATATGGTTCAGTTATACATATACATATATATATTCTTTTCCATTATAGGTTATTACAAGATATTGAATATAGTTCCCTGTGCTATACAGTAGGTCCTTGTTGGTTATCTATTTTATATATAGTACTGTGTATCTGTTAATCCGAAACTCCTAATTTATCTCCCCCACCTTTCCCCTTTGGTAACCATAAACTTGTTTTCTATGTCTGTGAGTCTGTTTGTGTTTTGTAAATAAGTTCATTGGCATCATTTTTTAGATTCCACATATAAGTGATATCATATGATATTTGTTTTTCTGTCTGACTTATTTCACTAAGCATAATATTCTCTAGGTCCATTCATGTTGCTGCAAATTGCAGAATTTCATTCTTTTTTATGGCTGAGTAATATTCCTGTGTGTGTGTGTGTGTGTGTGTGTATCTCACATCTACTTTATCCACTCATCTGTCAGTAGATACTTAGGTTGCTTCTGTATCTTGGCTATTGTAAATAGTGCTGCTATGAACATTGGGGTGCATGTATCTTTTTAAATTAGAGTTTTTGTCTTTTCCGGATATATGCTGAGGAGTGGGATTGCTGGATCATATGGCAACTCTATTTTTAGTTTTTTAAGGAACCTCAATACTGTTCTCCATGGTGGCTGCACCAATTTACATTCCCATCAACAGTGTAGGAGGGTTCTTTTTTCTCCATGCCCTCTCCAGCATTTATTATTTGTAGACTTTTTGATGATGGCCCTTCCAACTGATGTGAGGTGATACCTCATTGCAGTTTTGATTTGCATTTCTCTAATAATTAGGGATGCTGAGCATGTTTTCATGTGCCTTTTGGCCATCTGTATGTCTTCCTGGAGAAATGTATAGTTAGATCTTCTGCCCATTTTGTGATTGGGTTGTTTGTTTTTTCAATATTGAGTCGTATGACCTGTTTGTATATTTTGGAAATTAAGCCCTTGTCAGTCTAGAGACAGAAAAATTATTGAAAGCAGCCAGAGAGAAATGATGCTTTACATATAGGGGAAAATAATACATATAAAGGCTGATCTTTCATCACTAGCCATGGAGTCCCTTCTGCCACAACATTTTCAAGGGCCAAAAAAAAAAAAATTGTCAAGGGCCAAGATGGTGGAGTAGGAAGACCCTGAGCTCACCTCCTCCCATGGGCACAACAAAATTGAAACTATTATGGAGGAACTATCCATGATAATGACCTGAACACTAGCAGAAAGGATATTCTACAGCTGAAGGTATAAATAGGGAACCACAAGGAGACAGGTAGGAGGGGTGGAGTTGAAGTATATTCAAGACCTGTTTCCTGGGTGGGTGAGCAACAAATGGAAGGATAATTATAATTGTAGAGGTTCTCCCCAAAGAGCAACAGGTCTGAGCCCCACATTGGGCCCCCCAACCTTGGGTACTGACCAGAAAGATAAGACTCCAGAACATTTGGCTTTGAAGGCCAGTGGAACTTACTTTTGGGAGAGCCAGAGGGCTGTGAAAAATAGAGGCTCCACTTTTAAAGGGTATGCACAAAATCTCACACACTCCAAGACCCAGGACAGAAGCACTAATTTGAAAGGAGCCTGGGTCAAACCAAGAGCTGATTTTCAGAGCTTCTCAGACAGGAGGCAATTGAAACTCATCATGGGGACATCAAGCTGGCAGCAGCCATTTCTTGGAGCTCTTCCTATCACGGGTATATTTGTGCTAGTAAGCGCCATGTTGGAACCTTCCCTTTAGTTTATTACTGCCTGGACCTGGCCCCACCCACCAGCCAATCAGCACCAGTCCTGGGACATTCCAGGCCAGACAGCTAGCTGGGCAAGTACATGGACCCACCCACCAGTAGTCTGGCTGCTGTACTGAGCTCCCAGCCACACCAGGACCCAGCCCCATCCACCTGCAGGCCAACATCAACTCCAACACACTGGGACCTGGCTCCACCCACAAGTGGGCCGGCACTAGCCCCAGGACCCGGCCTCATCTGCTAGTGGGTGAACACCAGGCCCTGGACCCTCTGGATCCCAGCCCCACCCATTAGCCTTCCAACACTAGCTCCAGGACTAGAGACAAAGAAGGACATTACATAATGATCAAAGGGTCAATCCAAGAAGATATAAAAATTATAAATATGTATGTAGCCAACATAGGAGCAACTAAATACATAAGGAAAATGCTAACAGCCATAAAGGGAGAAATTGACAGTAACACAGTAATATTAGGGGACTTTAACACCCCACTTACATCAATGGACAGATCATCTAGACAGAAAATCAATAAAACACTGGCCTTAAATGACACATTAGTCCAAATGGACTTAGTAGATATATAGAAATTCCATCCAAAAGTAGCAGAATACACATTCTTTTCTAGTGCACATGGAAAATTCTACAGGATAGATCACATGCTGGGCCACAAAACAAGTCATAGTAAATTTAAGAAGATTGAAGTCATATCAAGCATCATTTCCAACCACAACAATATGAAACTAGAAATCAACTACAAGGAAAAAAAACCTGCAAAAAAACCCAAACACGTGGAGGCTAAACAATATGCTACTAAACAACCAATGAGTCACTGAAGAATTCAAGAGGAAATCAAATAAAACTAGGAGACAAATGCAAATAGAAACACAATGATCCAGAATCTATGGTGGGATGCAGCAAAAGCAGTTCTAAGAGGGAAATTTATAGTGATGCAAGCTAACCTCAAGAAACAAGAAAAATATCAATCAACGTAACCTTATGACTAAAGAAAGTAGAAAAAGAAGAGAAAAAATCCCAAAGGTAATAGAAGCAAAGAAATAATATAGATCAGAACAGAAATAAATGCCATGGAGACTAAAAAAGAAAATAGAAAAGATCAATGAACTTACGACCTTATTCTTTGAAATGATAAAATTGGTAAATCTTTAGCCAGACTCATCAAGAAAAAAAGAGAGAGGGCCCAAATCAATAAAATCAGAAATGAAAAAGGAGAGGTTACAACCAACACCACAGAAATGCAAAAGATCATAAGAGATTCCTATGGACAATTATGCACCAATAAAATGGACAGCCTATACAAGGGGGGAAGGCTGGCGGGGGCGGGTTGGATTGGGAGTTTGGGATTGACATGTACACACTGCTATATTTAAAATGGATAACCAACAAGGACCTACTGTATAGCACAGGGAACTCTGCTCAATACTCTGTAATAACCTAAATGGGAAAAGAATTTGAAAAAGAATAGATACATGTATATGTAAAACTGAATCACTTTGCTGTACACTGGAAACTAACACAACATTGTTAATCAACTATACTCCAATATACAATAAATTTTTTAAAATAAATAAATAAAATGGACAACCTAGAAGAAGTGTATAAATTCCTAGACATGTACAATCTCTCAATACTGAATCAGGAAGGAATAGAAGATATGAACAGGCCAATTACCAGTAATAAAATTGAATCAGTAATCAAAAACTCCCAATAAACAATCACATCAAAAAGATTAAAACACCCGGGAATAAATCTAATCAAGGTGGTAAAAGACCTGTACTCAGAAAATTATAAGAGTTTGATGAAAGAGATTGAAGATGACACAAACAGAAAGATATACAATGCTCATGGAATGGAAGAATTAATAGAATTAATATAGTCAAAAAGACCATACTACCCGAGGTAATCTAAAGATTCAATGCAATCGCTATCAAAATACCAATGACATTTTCCACAGAATTAGAACAAACAATTCTAAAATTTATATGGAAACACAGAAGACCCCAAATAGCCAAAACAATCATAAAAAAGAACAGGGAGAACAGTATGGAGATTTTTCCTTAAAAAAAACTAAAAATAGAACTACCATATGATCCAGCAATCCCACTCCTGAGCATATACCTGGAAAAGATGAAAACTCTAATTCAAAAAGATACATGCAGCCCAATGGTCATAGCAACGCTATTTACAATAGCCAAGACATGGAAGCAACCTAAATGTCCATCAACAGAGGAATGTATAAAGAAGATATGGTATATATATACATATATATATGTATACACATACACACAGTATGGAATATTACTCAGCCATAAAAACGAATGAAATGATGCCATTTGCAGCAATATAGATGGACCTAGAGATAAGTGAAGCAAGTCAGACAGAGAAAGACAAATATGTGATACTGCTTATTGTGGAATCTAAAAAAATGGTACAAAATGAACTTATTTACAAAACAGAAACAGACTCACAGACTTTGAAAACAAACTTATGGTTACCAAAGGGGAAAGGTTGGGGAGGAGGGATAAATTAGGTTGTTGGGATTAACGTATACACAGTACTATATATAAAACAGATAATCAACAAGGATCTACTGTGTAACACAGGGAACTCTACTCAGTACTCTGTAATAACCTATATGGGAAAAGAATCTGAAAAAGAACATATTTTTATATATATTATGTATGTTATATATAGTTATATATTATACATTATATTATATATAGTATATTATAATAGTTATATATATAATGTATATATGTATAAAAATGAATCACTTTGCTGTACATCTGAAACTAACACAACATTGTAAATTTTTTAAAAAAGAAGAACAAAACAGGAGGCATCACAGTCCCTAATTTCAAACTATACTATAAAGCTTCAATAATCAAAATAGTATGATACTGGCACAAGAAACAGATATGTGGATTAATAGAACCAAATGGAGAGCCCATAAATGAGCCCATAGTTATAACAGCAATTTATCTATGAGAAAGGAGGCAAGAATATTCAATGAGGAAGAAGACAGCCTCTTCAATAAATGGTGTTGGGAAAACTAGATAGCTACATGGCAGTGGATTAAAGAGTTAAATGTAATACCTGAAACCATAAAACTCCTAGAAGAAAACCTAGGCCCTATGCTCTTTGACATCAGTCTTAGCAATATTTTTTTGGATATGTCTCCTCATGCAAGGAAAGCTAAAGCAAAAATAAACAAATGGGACTACATCAAATTAAAAACTGTGCACAGCATATAAAACTATCAACAAAACAAAAAGGCTGTCTACTGAATTGAGAAAGATATTTGCAAATGATATATCCAAGGATGGGTTAATATCCAAAATGTACAAAGAATTCATACAACTCCACATCAAAAAAACAAACAACCCAATTAAATAATGGGCATAGGCTCTGAATAAACATTTTTCTAAAGAAGACAAACAGATGATATCTTTTCACAGGCATGTGAAAAAATGTTCAACTTCTCAAATCATCTGGGAAATACAAATCAAAACCACAGTGAGATATCACCTCACACCTTTCCGAATGGCTATTATCAAAAAGACAACAAATAACAAATATTGGCAAGGATGTGGAGGAAAGGGAACCCTTTCTAAAAATTTAATTTAATTTTTATTTTATATTGGGGTATAGTTGATTTACAATGTTGTGTTAGTTTCAGGTGTACAGCAGAGTGGTTCAGTTATACATATACTTATCTCCATTCTTTTTCAGATCCTTTTCCCATATAGGTTATTACAGAATATTGAGTAGAGTTCCCTGTGCTATTCAATAGGTCCCTGTTGATTGTCAATTTTATATATAGTAGTGTGTATATTTTAATCCCAACCTCCTAGTTTATTCCTCCCCCACAACCCTTCCCTTTCCGCTTTGTTAACCATAAGTTTGTTTTCAAAGTCTGTGAGTCTGTTTGTCTGTTTCTATTTTGTAAATCAGTTCATTTGTGTCATCCTATTTTTGTTTTTGTTTTTGGTTTTTTTTGGCCACACTGCACAGCTTGTGGGATCTTAGTTGCCTGACCAGGGATTGAACCTGGGCCCCAGCAGTGAAAGCACTGAGTCCTAACCATTGGACCACTAGGGAATTCCCTTGTGTCATCTTTTTAAATTCCACATATAAGTGATATCATATGATATTTGTCTTTCTCTGACTCACTTCACTTACTATGATAATCTGTAGGTCCATCCATGTTGCTGCAAATGGCATTATTTCATTCTTCTTTATGGCTGAGTAAAATTTTGTTGCATATATGTACCACATCTTTATACATTCCTCTGTTGATGGACATTTAGGTTGCTTCCATGTCTTGGCTATTGTAAATAATGCTGCAGTGAACATTGGGTTGCCTGTATCTTTTTGAATTATGGTTTTCTCCGGATATATGCCCAGGAGTGGGGTTGCTGGATCATATGGTAGTTCTATTTTTAGTTTTTAAAGGAACCTCCTTACTGTTCTCCATAATGGTTGTACCAATTTACATTCCAACCAATAGTGTAGGAAGATTGGAGGAAAGGGAACCCTTGTTGGTGAGAATGTAAATTGGTACAGCCACTATGGAAAACAGTGTGGAGATTCCTCAAGAAAATAAAAATAGAACCACCATATGATCCAGCAATTCCATATCTAGGTATTTATCTAAAGAAAATAAAAACATTAATTTGAAAAGATATATGCACCCCTATGTTCATTGCAGCATTTTTTACAATAGCGAAGATATGGAAGCAACCCAAGCTTTCATCGACAGATGAGTGGATAAATAAGAAATGGTATATGTATGCAGTGGAATATTATTTGACCATAAAATAGGAATTAAATCTTGCCACTTGTGACAACATGGGTGAACCTAGAAGGTATTATGCTAAGTGAAATAAGTCAGGCAGAGAAAGACAAATACTGTATGATTTCAGTTATATGTGGAATCTAAAAAATAAGTGATTGAATATAACAAACCAGAAACAGACTCACAGATATAGAGAACAAGCAGGTGGTTGCCAGAGGGAGGGGTATGGGGAGATGAGTGAAATAGGTGAGGGAAATTACGAGGTACAAACTTCCAGTTATAAAATAAATAAGTCATGGGAACATAGTATATAGCATATGGAATATAGTCAATAATATTGGAATAACTTTGTATTGTGATAGATAGTAACTAGACTTATTGGAGCGATCATTTTGTAATATATAAAAATATCAACACTATGTTGTACAACTGAAACTAATATAATATTTTAAGTCAATTTTACTTCAATAAAAATGAAATACAATTAATTTCTGTATGTTTATTTTGTATCCTGTAGATTTCTTGTGATTTGCTGTAGATTTCTTGTGATTTTCTACATGGACTATATGTCATCTGCAGTTAGGGTCAGTTTTATTTCTTCCTTTCTGATCTGTATGCCTTCTATTTCATTTTCTTGCCTTTCTACACTGGCTAGAACTTCCAGTAATATGTTGAAGAGCAGTGGTAAGGGCAGACATCCTAGCCCTGTTTCTGATTTTAAAAGAAAAACATACAGTCTTAAGCCATTAAGTACAATGTTAGTAGGAGGTTTTTTTGTAGATGTTCTTTATCAAGTTGAAGAAATTCCCTTCTATTCCTAGTTTCCAGAGAGTTTTTTTAAAATATTTATTTATTTATTTACTTATTTGGCTGCACTGGGTCTTAGTTGCAGCATGTAGGATCTTCATTGTGGTATGTGGGATCTTTAGTTGAGATAAGGGATCTTTTAGTTGCGGCATGTGAACACTTAGTTGCAGCATGTGGGATCTAGTTCCCTGATCAGGGATGGAATCCAGGCCCCCTACATTGGGAGCACGGAGCCTTAGCCACTGGACCACCAGGGAAGTTCCCAGAGATTTTTTTTTTAATCATGAGCGATTGTCAAATTTTGTCAAATGTTTTTCTGCATCCACTGAGATGATTATATTATTTTTCTTCTTTAGCCCATTTGTATGGTGGATTACATTGAGTTTTCAAGTACTGAACCAGCCTTGCAACCGTGGAATAAACCCTACTTGGCCACGGTGTATAATTCGTTTTATATATTGCTGAATTCTATTGACTAATATTTTGTTAAGAGTTTGTACATCTATATTGATGAAGAATATCAGTCTGAAGTTTTTTTTGTTTTTGTTTTTTGTTTTTTGTTTTTTGTTTTTTTTTGCGGTACGCGGGCCTCTCACTGTTGTGGCCTCTCCTGCTGCAGAGCACAGGCTCCAGACGCGCAGGCTCAGTGGCCATGGCTCACGGACCTAACCACTCCACAGCATGTGGGATCTTCCCGGACCGGGGCACGAACCCGTTTCCCCTGAATCGGCAGGCGGACTCTCAACCACTGCGCCACCAGGGAAGCCCTGAAGTATTTTTATGTACTGTCTTTATCTGGCTTTTGCATCAGCATAATACTGGCTTTATAAAAATAGTTCAGAAGTGTTCACTCCTATTTTATAAAAGGATTGTCTACACAATCCTTGATTGTGACAATTGATGTTAATTTTTTGTTAAACAGTTAGTAGAATTCTCCAGTGAAACCAGTTGAGCCAACTTTTGTGTGTGTGTGTGTGTGTTTGTGTGTGTGAAGTTTTAAATTAAATTTCATTAAAATTTATAGGGCTAATCAAATTATCTACTTGATATTAGGTGTGTTCTGGTAGCTTGCATGTTTTGAGAAATTGGTCTATTTTGTGTAAGTTGTCAAATTTATGTGTGCAGAGTTGTTTACAATATTCCCATACAGTTCTTTTGATATCTGCAGGTTTTGTGGTGATATCCTGTCTCATTCTTGATATTACCAATTTGTGTCTTCTGTCTCTTTTTCTTTGCAGTCTTGCTGTAATATTGCCAATTTTATTGTTCTTTTCAAAGAACCGGGTTTTTGTTTCATTGATTTTTTTTCTCTGTTGTTTTTCTGTTTTCAATTTCATTGATTTCTGATTTTATCCTTATTATTTCTTTCCTTGGTTTGCTGAAGGTTTGGCTTTCTGCTCCTCTTCTTGTTAGATGATCAATTAAAGACTTTTCCTCTTTTCTAAATGTGAGCATTTTGTGCTATAAATTTCCCTCTCAGCAGTTATTTAGTTCCATCTCACAAATTTTAATATTCTGTATTTTTATTTTCATTTAGTTCCATTATTTCTTTCTTTTCCTTGAGACTTCCTCTTTGACCCATTAATTATATACAAGTGTTTTGTTATTTTCCAAGTACTCATGGAGTTTTCTGTTATCTTTCTGTTTATTTCTTGTTTGATTCCATAGTGGCCTGAGAATATACTCTGTAGGATTTCAGTTCTTTTAAATGTATTGAAGTTTGTTTTATGGCCCAGGATATGATCTATCATGGCATATGTTCTGTGGGCATGTGAAAGGAACATGTATTGTACTCTTGTTGTATGTTCTGTAAGAGTTAATTAGATTCTGTTCATTGATGGTGTTGTTGAGTTCTGTATTCTTGCTGATTTTCTGTATAGTTGATCTACCCATTATTGAGAGGTGGGTTGAAGTCTCTAATTATAATTGTGGATTTGTCTATTTCTTATTTCATTTCTGTCAGTTGTTGCATAATATATTTTGTGGCTCTCTTATTTGGTGACACACCTTTAGGATTGCTATGTCTTCTTGGTGGATTGACCCTTTTAGCATTTTGTAATGTCCCTCTGTCCCTGGCAGTTTTATTGCTCTGAAGTGTACTTAATGTGGTATTAATATAGCCTTTCCTTCTGCCTTTTTTTTTTTTTTTTTTTTTTTTTTTTTTTTTTTTTTTTTTTGCGGTATGCGGGCCTCTCACTGTTGTGGCCTCCCCCGTTGCGGAGCACAGGCTCCGGACACGCAGGCTCCGGACGCGCAGGCTCAGCGGCCATGGCTCACGGGCCTAGCCACTCCGCGGCATATGGGATCCTCCCAGACCGGGGCACGAACCCGTATCCCCTGCATCGGCAGGCGGACTCTCAACCACTTGCGCCACCAGGGAGGCCCTCCTTCTGCCTTTTGATTAATGTTCTCATGGTATATTATTTTCCATTCTTTTCCTTTCAACCTACCAATATCATTTATATTTGAAGTGAATGTCTTATAGACAGCATATGTTTGGGTCCTTTTTAAAAAATTCTTTATTTATTTATTTTTGTCTGTGTTGGGTCTTCGTTTCTGTGTCAGGGCTCTCTCTAGTTGCGGCAAGCGGGGGCCACTCTTCATCGTGGTGTGTGGGCCTCTCACTATCGCGGCCTCTCTTGTTGCAGAGCACAAGCTCCAGACGCGCAGGCTCATTAGTTGTGGCTCACGGACCTAGTTGCTCCGTGGCACGTGGGATCTTCCCAGACCAGGACTCAAACCCGTGTCCCCTGCATTGGCAGGCAGATTCTCAACAACTGCACCACCAGGGAAGCCCTGGGTCATGTTTTTTTTTATCCAGTCTGTCAATCTCTGTATTTAATTGGTGTTGTTAGACCACTTACATTTAATGTAATTATTGACATGTTAGGACTTAAGTCTGTCATTTTATTTTTGCTTCTGTTTGTTTTCTCTGGTTTGCATATCTCTGTTTTCTTATTATTCCCTTCTATGGACTACATGAACTTATTTTAGAATTCCATTTTTATTTATCTATATGTTTTTAGTATATCTGTTTGTATAGCTATTTCAGTATATTTACTAGGTATTACATTGTATATATATAACTTATTGCAGTTTACTGGTGTTGACATTTTACCAGTTCAAGTGAAGTGAACCTGACCTCTGTTGCATCTCTTTACCTTCCTCCATTAATAATTCTCTTAAATATTTTCTCTACAGACATTCAGAGCCGCATTAAACAGTATTATAGTTTTTGCTTACCATGAAGTGTAATTTAGAAGGAAAATCTATTGTATTTATCCATATTTTTGTTCTTCCCATTGTTTTTTCTTCCTTTCTGATATTCCAAGATTCCTTCTTTTATCATTTCTTTTCTGTGTACAGAAGTACCTTTAGTCATTTTTTTAGGGTAGGTCTGCTTTTAAAAAAGTATCCTAGCTTTTCTTCATCTGGAATGTCTTTATTTCCCCTTTAATCCTGGAGGATATTTTTGTTTTATATAGAATGAGTTTGGAGTCGTTCCTTGCTCTTCAATTTTTTGGAATCATTTGAGAAGGATAGGTGTTAGCTCCCCTTTAAATTTTTGGTGCAATTCACTCTCAAGTTGTCTGGTCCTGGACTTTTGTTTGTTGGGAATTTTTTTTTTACTACTGATTCAACAGAAATTAATTGTATACAGGTTTGAAAGAATTTCTATCTAATGCCAGCAGGATCCTGTGTGTATGTAGACAAGATTATTCTAATATTTATATGGAAAAACAAAGGAACTAAAATAGCTAAAACATTTTTAACAGGAATAATAAATTGGCAGAAGTCACTCTACCTGATTACAAGACTTATTATGTCGCTACAGTAATTAAGAATGTGTGGTACTGGCAGTGATATATAGACATATAGACATATAGACAAATGGAACAGAATAGGGAACCCAGAAATAGCCTCACACAAGTACAGCCAACTGATTTTTGACAAAGGCGCAGAAGCACTTTGGTGGAAGAAAGGTTGTCTTTTTAACAAGTGGTACTGGATCAATTGGAAATCCATAGGTGAACAAGTACTACATATCTAGACTAGTATCTGAAATACTCTGAAAGCAAGTATCTGAAAGAACTCAAAACTGAACAATATGTATACCTATAGCTGATTCACTTTGCTATACAGCAGAAACTAAGACAACATTGTAAAGCAATTATACTCCAATAAAGATGTTTAAAAAACCCGCCATTTAAGTAGTCTGATGACACTTATTTGTACAAAATAATTATGAACTTTTACTTAATGCTCATTTTAAAATAATCAGTAAAGTCTTAGGAGCCTTAGATTATCTATATATGTATCTATATCTGTATTTATCTATTCTCCTTAATGTCATTTCAGATATAATATAAGCTTCCACTCAAGGATAATAAAGAGGAAATTCACTTAAAAAAAAACTGAACAGGGCTTCCCTGGTGGCACAGTGGTTGAGAGTCCACCTGCCGATGCAGGGGACATGGGTTCGTGCCCCGGTCTGGGAGGATCCCACATGCCGCGGAGCGGCTGGGCCTGGAGCCATGAGCGCTGAGCCTGCGTGTCCGGAGCCTGTGCTCCGCAACAGGAGAGGCCACAACAGTGAGAGGCCCGTGTACCACACACACACACAAAAAAACCCTGAACAATATAAAAATAATCCAATTAGAAAATCAACAAAAGACATGAACAAACATTTCACTGAAGAAGATATACATATGTAATATAAAGACATGAAAAGATGTTCAACATCATTAGCCATTAGAAAAATGCAAATTAAAACCACAATGAAGTGTCACGACATACCTATCAGAATGGCTAAAATGGATAATGGTGATAATACAGCATGCTGGATTGGATGTGGAAAAACTGGATCACTCATAATTTGCTGGTGGGAATGTAACATGGTACTGCCACTCTGGAAGATAATTTGGCAGTTACTTAAAACTAAAAGTAGACTAAAAATAAGTGTGTAGCACTCACACTTTTAGGCATTTATCCCAGAGAATGAAGACTTATTTTCATGCAGGAACTTACACACAAATATTCATACCACCTTTATTCATAAAAGCCCCATACTGGATACAACCTAGATATCATGGAATATTACTCAGCAAAAAAGGAATGAGCTATTGATATATGCATCAACATGGATAGCCCTCAAGGGCATTATGCTGAATGAAAATGCCAATCTCAAAAGGTTGGATACTGACTCAATTTATGTAACATTCTCAAATTGACAAAATTGTACAGATAGAGAACAGATTGGTAGTTGCCAGGGATTAAGGATGGTGCTGGAGGGCATTGGGTGTGACCATAAAAGGGGTAGCACAGGGGAGAACTTTGTGGTGATGGAATAGTTCTGTATCTTGATTGTGGTGGTAGTTATATGAATCTACACATGACACAGAACTATACACATAGTTGTGCCAATGTCAGTTTCCTAGCTTTGATATTGTATTATAATCATTTTATTTTATTTTACTTTATTTTATTTCTTTTTTGGCCACACTGTGTGGCAGAATCTTAGTTCCCTGATCAGGGATCAAGCCCATGCCACCTGCAGTGGAAGTGTAGAGTCTCAACCACTGTACTGCCAGGGAAGTCCTTATAATCATTTTATATATAACCATTGCGGGAAACTAGATAAAGTGTACACAGGACTTCTGTCTACTATCTTCACAACTCCCTGTGAATCTATAATTATTTGAAACTAAAAGGTTTTTTTAAAAGATCATTCTAGTGGTTGTAGAGTATGGGTGTGAGGGGGACTGGACAGGATGAAAGCAGGGACAACAGTCTGGAGACTCTTGCAAGGTGAAAGATGATGAGATCTGAACCTCAACAATATTTCTTGTGGTGAAGAAAAGGGACAGATAAAAGGGATGATAAGACAGTAGAATCAGCAGGACCTTTGAAATAACCAGCTGTAGGAGGTGAAGGACAGCAAGGAGTCTGGGATGACTTCCAGGTTCCTAGCTTTGGTACCTAAGTAGATACTAGAAGACTTAAGTAAAAGAACACATAGCTTGGGAGCCTGAGGTACACTAGAAGTAGACAGAAGCCATGTTTTCCTTGTCTGTTACACCTTCATAAATCTAAAAGATGTTGTTTTCTTGAGAATTTTGTAGTATTCTTTTAAGTCTTTTGGGGTATCCTATAGTCTGTTATAAAGCCAGGTATTCATGTGATTCTACCTTGGACTTCTTTCCTTGCCTAGCCTGGTACATCTACTTAAGAAATGAGTTTCAAAATACAGGACAAAGTCCCTTATCCTTAGTTTCTCTTTCACGGTTTCAAATACCCAAGGTCAACCATGATTCAAAAATATTAAATGAAAAATTCCAGAAGTAAACAATTCATGAGTTTTCTGGTTTTTTTAACATTTTTATTGGAGTATAATTACTTTACACTGGTGTGTTAGCTTCTGCTGTATAACAGTGTGAATCAGTTATACATATACATACATCCCCACATCTCCCTCTTGTGTCTCGCTCCCACCCTCCCTATCCCACCCCTCTAGGTGGACACAAAGCACCGAGCAGATCTACCTGTGCTATGTGGCTGCTTCCCACTAGCTATCTATTTTACATTTGGTAGTGTATATATGTCCATACCACTTTCTCACTTCGTCCCAGCTTACCCTTCCGCCTGCCCGTGTCCTCAAGTCCATTCTCTATGTCTGTGTCTTTATTCCTGTCCTGCCCCTAGGTTCTTCAGAACCTTTTAATTTTTTATTTTAGATTCCATACATATGTGTTAGCATATGGTATTTGTTTTTCTCTTTCTGACTTACTTCACTCTGTATGACACTCTCGAGGTCCATCCACCTCACTACAAATAACTCAGTTTCGTTTCCTTTTATGGCTGAGTAATATTCCATTGTATATATGTGACACATCTTCTTTATCCATTCAACTGTTGATGGACACTTACGCTGCTTCCATGTCCTGGCTATTGTAAATAGAGCTGCAATAAACATTGTGGTACATGATTCTTTTTGAATTATGTTTTTCTCAGGGTATATGCCCAGTAGTGGGCTAGCTGGGTCGTATGGTAGTTCTATTTTTAGTTTTTTAAGGGACCTCCATACTGTTCTCCATAGTGGCTGTATCAATTTACATTCCCCCCAACAGTGCAAGAGGGTTCCCTTTTCTCCACACACTCTCCAGCATTTATTGTTTGTAGATTTTTTTCATGATGCCCATTGTGACCACTGTGAGGTGATACCTCATTGTAGTTTTGATTTGCATTTCTCTAATGATTAGTCATGTCTAGCATCCTTTCATGTGTTTGTTGGCAATCTGTATCTCTTCTTTGGAGAAATGTCTATTTAGGTCTTCTGCCCATTTTTGGATTGGGTTGTTTGCTTTTTGGATATTGAGCTGCATGAGTTGCTTGTATATTTTGGAGAGTAATCCTTTGTCAGTTGCTTTGTTTGCAAATATTTTTTCCCATTCTGAGGGTTATCTTTCGTCTTGTTTATGTTTTTCTTTGTTGTGCAAAAGCTTTTAAGTTTCATTAGATCCCATTTCTTTTTTTGTTATTATTTCCATTTCTCTAGGAGGTTGGTCAAAAAGGATCTTGCTGTGATTTATGTCATAGAGTGTGATGCCTATGTTTTCCTCAAAGAGTTTGATAGTGCCTGGTCTTACATTTAGGTCTCTAATCCATTTTGAGTTTATTTTTCTGTATGGTGTTAGGGAATATTCTAATTTCATTCTTTTCCATGTAGCTGTCCAGTTTTCCCAGCACCACTTATTGAAGAGGCTGTCTTCATTGTATATTCTTGCCTCCTTTATCAAAGATAAGGTGACCATATGTGCATGGGTTTACCTCTGTGCTTTCTATCCTGTTCCATTGATCTATATTTCAGTTTTTGTGCTAGTACCATACTGTCTTGATTACTGTAGCTTTGTAATATAGTCTGAAGTCCAGGAGCCTGCTTCCTCCAGCTCCGTTTTTCTTTCTCAAGATTGCTTTGGCTATTCGGGGTCTTTTGTGTTTCCATACAAATTGTGAAATTTTTTGTTCTAGTTCTGTGAAAAATGGCATTGGTAGTTTGATAGGGATTGCATTGAATCTGTAGATTGCTTTGGGTAGTATAGTCATTTTCTCAATGTTAATTCTTCCAATCCAAGAACATGGTATATCTCTCCATCTATTTGTATCATCTTTAATTTCTTTCATCAGTATCTTATAATTTTCTGCATACAGGTCTTTTGTCTCCTTAGGTAGGTTAATTCCTAGATATTTTATTCTTTTAGTTGCAGTGGTAAATGGGAGTATTTTCTTAATTTCACTTTCAGATTTTTCATCATTAGTGTATAGGAATGCAAGGGATTTCTGTGCATTAATTTTGTATCCTGCTATTTTACCAAATTCATTGATTAGCTCTAGTAGTTTTCTGGTAGCATCTTTAGGATTCTCTATGTATAGTATCATGTTGGCTGCAAACAGTGGCAGTTTTACTTCTTCCTGTCGATTTGGATTCCTTTTATTTCTTTTTCTTCTCTGATGGCTGTGGCTAAAACTTCCAAAACTATGTTGAATAATAGTGGTGTGAGTCGGCAACCTTGTCTTGTTCCTGATCTTATAGGACATGGTTTCAGTTTTTTGCCATTGAGAATGATGTTGGCTTTGTGTTTGTCATATATGGCCTTTATTATTTTGAGCTAAGTTCCCTCTATGCCTACTTTCTGGAGGGTTTTTATCATAAATGGGTGTTGAATTCTGTCAAAAGCTTTTACTGCATCTACTGAGATGATCATATGGTTTTTCTCTCTCAGTTTCTTAATATGGTTTATCAAATTGATTGATTTGCGTATACTGAAGAATCCTTGCATTCCTGGGGTAAACCCCACTTGATCTTGTTGTATGATCATTTCAATGTGCTGTTGGATTCTGTTTGCTAGTATTTTGATGAGGATTCTTGCATCTGTGTTCATCAGTGATATTGGCCTGTAGTTTTCTTTCTTTGTGGCATCTTTGTCTGGTTTTGGTATCAGGTTGATGGTGGCATCGTAGAATGAGTTTGGGAGTGTTCCTCCCTCTGCTATATCTTGGAAGAGTTTGAGAAGGAGGGGTGTTAGTTCCTCTCTAAATGTTTGATAGAATTCGCCTGTGAAGCCATCTGGTCCTGGGCTTTTCTTTGTTGGAAGATTTTAAATCACAGTTTCCATTTCAGTGCTTGTGATTGGTCTGTTTCTATTTTCTATTTCTTCCTAGTTCAGTCTAGGAAGGTTGTGCTTTTCTAATAATTTGTCCATTTCTTGAGGTTGTTCATTTTATTGGCATGTAGTTGCTTGTAGTGGTCTCTCTTGATCCTTTGTATTTCTGCAGTGTCAGTTGTTACTTCCCCTTTTTCCTTTCTAATTCTATTGATTTGAGTCTTCTTCCCTTTTTTCTTGTTGAGTCTGGCTAATGGTTTATAAACTTTCTATATCTTCTCAAAGAACCAGCTTTTAGTTTTATTGATCTTTGCTATCGTTTCCTTCATTTCTTTTTCATTTATTTCTTATCTGATCTTTATGATTTGTTTGCTTCTGCTACCTTTTGAGGGTTTTTCATTCTTCTTTCTTTAATTGCTTTAAGTTTAAGGTTAGGTTGTTTATTTACGATGTTCCTTGTTTCTTGAGGTAAGATTTTATTGCTATAAACTTCCCTCTTAGAACTGCTTTTGCTGCATCCCATGGGTTTTGGGAGGTCGTGTTTTCACTGTTATTTGTTTCTGCGTATTTTTTGATTTCCTCTTTGATTTCTTCAGTGATCTCTTGGTTATTTAGTAGTGTATTGTTTAGCGTTCATGTGTTTTTATTTTTTACAGATTTTTTCCTGTAAGTGATATCTAGTCTCATAGCGTTGTGGTCAGAAAATATACTTGATATGATTTCAATATTCTTAAATTTACCAAAGCTTGACTTGTGACCCAAGGTATGACCTATTCTGAAGAATGTTCCATGAGCACTTGAGAAGAAAGTCTACTCTGTTGTTTTTGGATGGAATGTCCTATAAATATCAATTGAGTCCATCTTGTTCAATGTAGCGTTTAAAGCTTGTGTTTCCTTATTTATTTTCATTTTGGATCATCTGTCCATTGGTGAAAGTGGGGTGATAACGTCCTCTACTATGATTGTGTTACTGTCAATTTCCCCTTTATGGCTGTTAGCATTTGCCTTATGTATTGAGGTGCTCCTATGTTCGGTGAATAAATATTTACAATTATTATATCTTCTTCTTGGATAGATCCCTTGATTATTAATGTAGCGTCCTTCTTTGTCTCTTGTAATAGTCTTTATTTTAAAGTCTATTTTGTCTGATATGACAATTGCTACTCTAGTTTTCTTTTGATTTCCATTTGCATGGAATATCTTCTTCCATCCCCTCACTTTCAGTCTGTATATGTCCCTAGGCCTGAAGTGGGTCTCTTGTAGACAGCATATATATGGGTCTTGTTTTTGTATCCATTCAGCAAGTCTGTGTCTTTTGGTTGCAGCATGTAATCCATTTACATTTAAGATAGTTATCGATATGTATGTTCCTATTAACATTTTCTTAATTGTTTTGGGTTTGTTATTGTAAGTCTTTTCCTTCTGTTGTGTTTCCTGCCTAGGGAAGTTCCTTTAGCATTTGTTGGAGAGCTGGTTTGGTGGTGCTGAATTCTCTTAGCTTTTGCTTATCTGTAAAGATTTTAATTTCTCCGTTGAATCCGAATGAGATCCTTGCTAGTTAGAGTAATCTTGCTTGTAGGTTTTTCCCTTTCATCCCTTTAAATATGTCCTGCCACCACTCCCTTCTGTCTTGCAGCGTCTCTGCTGAAAGATCAGCTGTTAACCTTATGGGGATTCCATTTTATGTTATTTGTTGTTTTTCCCATGCTACTTTTAATATTTTTTGTTTATATTTAATTTTTGATAGTTTGATTAATATGTTTCTTGGTGTGTTTCTCTTTGGATGTATCCTGTATGGGACTCTCTGCACTTCCTGGACTTGATTGACTATTTCCTTTCCCATATTAGGGAAGTTTTCAACTATAATCTCTTCAGATATTTTCTCAGTCCCTTTGTCTCTTCTTCTGGGACCCCTATAATTCAAATGTTGGTGCGTTTAATGTTGTCCCAGAAGTCTCTGAGACTGTCCTCAATTCTTTTCATTCTTTTTTTGTTATTATTCTGCTCTGCTGTAGTTATTTCCGCTATTTAATCTTCCAGGTCACTTACCCTTTCCTCTGCCTCAGTTATTCTGCTATTGGTTCCTTCTAGGGAATTTTTTATTACATTTATTGTGTTGTTCATCATGGTTTGTTTGCTCTTTAGTTCTCCTAGTTCCTTGTTAAACGTTTCTTCTATTTTCTCCATTCTATTTCCGAGATTTTGGATCATCTTTACTATCATTACTCTGAATTCTTTTTCAGGTAGATTGCCTATTTCTGCTTCATTTGTTTGGTCTGGTGGGTTTTTACCTTGCTCCTTCATCTGCTGTGTGTTTCTCTGCCTTCTCATTTTGCTTAACTTACCGTGTTTGGGGTCTACTTTTTGCAGCCTGCAGGTTCGTACTTCCCGTTTTTTTTGGTGTCTGCCTCCAATGGCTAAGGTTGGTTCAGTGGGTTGTGTAGGCTTCCTGGTGGAGGGGACTGGTTATGGTCGCTGAAGCTGGATCTTGTCTTTCTGGTGGGCAGGACCATATCCGGTGGTGTGTTTTGGGTTGTCTGTGAACTTATTATGATTTTAGGCAGCCTCTGTGCTAATGGGTGGGTTTGTGTTCCTGTCTTGCTAGTTGTTTGGCATGGGGTGTCCAGTATTGTAGCTTACTGGTCGTTGAGTGGAGCTGGGTCTTAGCATTGAGATGGAGATCTCTGGCAGAGCTTTTGCTGTTTGATATTACATGGAGCTTGGCAGTCTCTGGTGAACCAATGTCCTGCTCTCCCACCTCAGAGGCTCAGGCCTGCCACCTGGGCAGAGCACCAAGAACCTGTCAGCCACACAGCTCAGAAGAATAGGGAGAAAAAGGAAAGCAAGAAAGACCGAGAAATAAATAAATAAAATAATGTTATTAAAATAGAAAAAATTATTAAAAATAAAAATATAATAAAAAAAGAAAGAAGAGATCGACCAAACCCAGAAATAAATCCTCCAATGCTAATAAGTGCTAAAAAAAACTGTACTAAAAAAAACAAAACAAAAACAAAAAACGGACAGTCAGAAAGCTAGGATAAATGGCAAAAGCAAAGCTATACAGACAAAATCACACAAAGCAGCATACACATACACACTCACAAAAAGAGAAAAAGTAAAATAAATAAATCTATCTATTGATCTGTCTATCTATCTATCTATATATGTATACATAAAAAATAAAAAAGGAAGGGTGCAACCAAATCAATAAACAAATATACCAGTGATAATAAACTCTAAATACTAAACTAAGATAAATATAGAACCAGAAGCAAATTACATGCAGAAAGGAAATCCCAAGTTTACAGTTGCTCCCAAAGTCTAATGCCTCAATTTTGGGATGTTTTGCTGTCTATTCAGGTATTCCACAGATGCAGGGTATATCAAGCTTATTGTGGAGATTTAATCCACTGCTCCTGAGGCTGCTGGGAGAAATTTCCCTTTCTCTTCTTTGTTCACACAGCTCCTCGGGTTCAGCTTTGGATTTGGCCCTGCCTCTGCATGTAAGTCACCTGAGGTGTCTTTTGGGAAGTCTGAGGTCTTCTGCCAGTGTTCAGTAGGTGTTCTGTATGAGTTGTTCCACATATAGATGTAGTTGTAATGTATTTGTGGGGAGGAAGGTGATCTCCACGTCTTACTCCTCTGCTATCTTGAAAGCGCCCCCTGGGCTCCAAAGGATCATCTCTGAGCCTCTGAAAAGCCGAAAAGCCTCAAAGCCACTTCTGCGACCTCTGTGATGTTTCTACCAGGGGGCAGGCAGCGTTTAGGGCCCTCCATTGAGGACCCAACTTGGAAAGAAAGTCACTGACCCTGGTTTAGATTTCACTGTGTCTGTTTGCTGTCTTACATTCGGGGCCTTTCCTGACATCTAATTTTCCTTCTTCTCTTTCTATGTCGTGGTATAGCACATGGAGCTATATTCAATATATTGCAATAACCTATAATGGAAAAGTATCTCAGTCCTCCTGGCTGGAATATCCATCCATCCATGTCATCAAATATTCATTCAGACGAGGGCCATGCCCAGGGGATGGTGGAGCAACAAGACAGGAACTGGAGTCTCCAGCAACTCGGAACCCTTACTGATCTTAGAATGCTCATCTCCAGTCGTGGGCACAGTCTCCCCCTGCTTGTACCAGGCTTGGTCTTTGTGACCACTGGGATACTGCAAAAGGGACGTCAGGGTATAGTGGAGACTTCCATTTTAATCTTGTGTTCTTTATCTCGGACTATAATAGGGGCAGGGTGGGCACACAGCCAATTCATAAATTTTAAATTGCACACTGTTTTGAGTAGTGTGATGAAATCTCGCATAGTCCTGCTCCCTCCCACCCAGGACGTGAAGCATTCCTCTGTTCAGAGTATGCTGCCTGTTAGTCACTTAGTAGCTGTCTTGGTTATCAAATCAACTGTCCCAGTATCTCAGTGCTTGTGTTCAATTAACCCTTATTTTACTTAATAATGGCCCTGGAGTGCAAGAGTACTGATGCTGACAATTCAAATATGCCAAAAGGAAGCTGTAAAGTGCTTCCTTTAAGTGAAAAGGTGAACGTTCTCAACTTAATAAGGGAAGAAAAAAAAATCATATGCTGACGTTGCTAAGATCTATAGTAAGAACAAAAAGATCTATGGTAAGAAAGAGTCTTCTGTCTGTGAAAATGTGAAGAAGGAAAAAGAAATCTGTGCTAGTTTTGCTGTCACATCTCGAACTGCAAAAGTTATGGACACAGTACACGATAAGTGCTTAGTTAAGATGGAAATGGCATTAAATTTGTACAATAAGATATTTGGAGAGAGAGAGACCACTTTAACATAACTTTTATTACAGTATATTGTTATAACTGTTCTATTTTATTATTATTGTTGTTAATCTCTTACATACCTTTATCATAGGTACGTAGGTATAGGAAAAAAACATAGTATATGCAGGATTCGGAACTGTCCATGGTTTTAGGCATCCACTGGGGGTCTTGGAACTTATTCCCTGCAAATAAGTGGGGGACTGCTGTGTGACTGTAGAGCTGTGTGACCATTGAGCTTTGATTCCTTTTTTCACCTGCAAAATGAGCATTGTGTTTTGTGATAATATAGTCATAATGCTTCTTCTCTCTCAGGTTTGTTCTGAAGAGTAAGTAAGATTTACATTTATATGTAAAATACTTAATACATACCAAGCATCTAATAAATGCTTACTACTCCTGCTGTTACTACTGCTAACAATAAAAATTATAGTGACAGAAAATACAGAGATGTTGAAATGTGATGGTTTCTGTCAATTGTGACCAGCTTCAGAAATGCTCAGAGTCTCTATAGCCAGTTTTTCCTCAATTTCTGTTTTCTAGTTCCTTCAGTGATCCTTAAAGAGTGGTCTGCCTATAAAGGGAAGTCACCTCAAACCCCTGAGCTGGTGTCTGCCCTGACATTTCGGGAATGGACTTGCCCAAACCTCAAGAAGCTCTGGCTAGGCAAAGCAGTTGAGGACAAGAACAGAAGGATGCGTGCCTTCCTGGCCTGTATGAAGTCAGACACACCCAGTATGCTCAATCCGGCTAACATCCCCACCCATCTGCTGCTCATGTGCTGTGTACTCCGGTAAGCCACGTGACCAGGAAGTGGTCAGTTCATTTCTATTTTACTTTTTATGACATTTCCTTTAAGCACATGGTTTTTATGGTATTTTGAGGTGGGGACGTTTTATGTTTACTTTAGACTTCAGAAACATTGGAAATCAATTGCTATGAGATATATATATATATATATCCATGCACAATCTATAGTGATGTTTATATGTGTAGATTTTTTAACATGAAAGATACTGTGTTGTACATATCATTCTATTTCTTACTTTTTCAGTCAGTGTTATTTTGTAGATCTTTCTGTATTCTTATATGGTTCGTTCCTGATGACTGCTGAACTATATTCCAACAATTACTTATATCATAGTACTTTATTTGTTGTTTGGTAGTTGTTTCCAGTTCTGGGATATTGCTAACAGTGCTACAGGGAATATCTTCATAGATGTCTCTGTATCTTTGTGTTCCTGTGTCAGTTTATCTGAAGTATGTATTTAGGAGTTCAAGTCCTGGATCCTGTAAATATGCATATAGATTTTTCACCAAATATGGCCTAATTGCTCTAGATTATATTTGTTCTAAATTTATAGTCCTATGAAGAATGCATAAGGGTTTCTATTTCTTCATATTATTGCCAGGGCTGATATCTTATAACTTCTTAATTTTTGCTAATCCAGTGGGTTTCAAGTAGTATCTTTTATTTTAATTTGCATTTATTTGACTACAGATGAGGTTGATCTTCTTTTTTATATATATTAGCCATTTGTTCTCACATTCTCTGAAGTGCCTATTTATTTATCTTGAAAATTTTCTTTTAGGTTACTTGTCTTTTTTCTTTCTGATTACAGAAGTTTCTTGTGAGATTGGGATTGACATATATACACTACTATGTGTAAAATAGATAACTAATGAGAACCTGCTGTATAGCACAGGGAACTCTACTCAGTGCTCTGTGGTGACCTAAATGGGAAGAAAATCCCAAAAATAGGGGATACATGTATACATATAGCTGATTCACTTTGCTGTACAGCAGAAACTAACACAACATTGTAAAACAACTATACCCCAATTAAAAAAAGAAAAAAAAAGAACAATACCCAAGAAGTGACAATGGTGACAGCAATTGGCTATCTTTATGCAAATGTAAATTTGGTTCAACTTTCTTTAGGGCAATTTAGCAATCTGTATATAAATGACAATATAGCAAGACTGTATGTTAAACCTTAAATATATAATATACCCTAAAAAAATAGACATACAAATAAAGCAAATATCTTTTCTATATCTGTGTGTGTATGTGTCAAATATCTTTTCCAGTCAGCCACAATTTTTTAGAAATTTATGTACAATATCCTTTTTAAAACAAAAGTATTTCATTCTCACTGACCTTTCATTATTATGATTTCATACATACAGAAAAGTGGGACTTCCCTGGCGATCCAGTGGTTAAGACTCCACACTTCCACCGCAGGGGGCGTGGGTTCCATCCCTGGTCAGGGAACTAAGATCCCGCATGCCACACCACGTGGCGTGGCCAAAAAAAGAAAAAAAAAACATACAGAAAAGTTGGAAGGATAGGATGGCAAGCACTCATATGACCACCACTTAGATTCTGTAATTAACAGCTTTATACCATATAACCATATAAACACTCATATGACCACCACTTAGATTCTATAATTAACAGCTTTATACCATATAACCATATAACTATCCCTCTCTCCATCTCGAGCCATCCATTTATCCACCCTTTTTGATGCATTTCCAAGTAATTTGCAGATATCAGTACACTTTACCCCTAACCAATAAGTATTTAAGTTGATTTTGTCAAACCCATCAATCTGTACATTTATGGTGTGTGCTTTGGGAATCTTTTTTAATAAATTCTTCCTTACCCCTGGGTCATAAAGATGTGTCTACTTTTTCTGTAACTATAATGTAACTGTTTACATTATATAGTTTTATAATGTTGCCTTCCATGTAAGGTCTTTAATATAGTGGGTATTTACTCTGTATATGCTGCATAAAAGGATCTAATTTTATTTTCTCTACATAATAAGCCAGTTTTCCCAGCCCCATTTATTAAATGACCTGTTCTCTCCCCATTGATTTGTGTTACCACGATTACTAGGTACCAAGTTCCTGTATATACTTGAGTCCATTCCTGGATTCTATTTTGTTCCATTGCCTACTTGCTCCATTGCCAGTATCACATTCTTTCAATTATTAAGGGTTTGTAATTTGCCTTAATATCAGGTCAGGTAAATCTCCACTCTGCTTTTCTTGTTGCAGAATTGTACTAACTATTCTTGAACCACATAAATCTTTTATTTTTTAATATCTTTATTGGAGTATAATTGCTTTACAGTGTTGTTACTTTCTGCTGTACAACAAAGTGAATCAGCTATACATATACATATATCCCCATATGCCCTCCCTCTTGCGTCTCCCTCCCACCTTCCCTATCCCACCCCTCTAGGTCATCACAAAACATGGAGCTGAACTCCCTGTGCTATGCAGCAGCTTCCCACTAGCCATCCATTTTACATTTGGTAGTGTATATATGTCCATGCTACTCTCTAACTTCATCCCAGCTTCCCCTTCCCCCGCTGTGTCCTCAAGTCCGTTCTCTACATCTGCGTCTTTATTCCTGCCCTTCCACTAGGTTCATCAGTACCACTTTTTTACTTTCCATATATATGTGTTAGCATATGGTATTGATTTTTATCTTTCCGACTTCACTCTGTATGACAGACTCTAGGTCCATCCAACTCACTACAAATAACCCAATTTTGTTCCTTTCTCTGGCTGAGTAATATTCCATTGTATATATGTGCCACATCTTCTTTATCCATTCAACTGTCGATGGACACTTAGGTTGCTTCTATGTCCTGGCTATTGTAAATAGTGCTGCAATGAACATAGGGGTATGTGACTCTTTTTTTTTTATCACACCACCATCCCCACCCCCCCACGCTTTCCCCCCTTGATGTCCATACGTTTGTTCTCTACATCTGGGTCTCAACTTCTGCCCTGCAAACCGGTTAATCTGACCATTTTTCTAGGTTCCACATACATGCATTAATATACGATCTTTGACTCTTTTTGAATTATGGTTTTCTCAGAGTATATGCCTAGTAGCGGGATTGCTGGGTCATATGGTAGCTCTATTTTTAGTTTTTTAAGGAACGTCCATCTGTTCTCCATAGTGGCTGTATCAATTTACATTCCTACCAACAGTGCAGGAGAGTTCCCTTTTCTCCACACCCTCTCCAGCATTTATTGTTTCTAGATTTTTTGATGATGGCCATTGTGACTAGTGTGAGGTGATACCTCATTGTGGTTTTGATTTGCATTTCTCTAATGATTGATGATGTTGAGCCTGTTCTCATGTGTTTGTTGGCAATCTGTATATCTTCTTTGGAGAAATGTCTATTTAGGTCTTCTGCCCATTTTTGGATTCGGTTTTTCTTTGTTTTTGTTTTTGTTTTTGTTTTTTGCTATTGAGCTGCATGAGCTGCTTGTATATTTTGGAGATTAATACTTTGTCAGTTGCTTTGTTTACAGATATTTTCTCCCATTCTGAGGGTTGTCTTTCCATCTTGTTTATGGTTTCCTTTGCTGTGCAAATGCTTTTAAGTTTTACTAGGTCCCACTTGTTTATTTTTAATTTTACTTCCACTTAGGTGGGCCAAAAAGGATCTTGCTTTGATTTATGTCATAGGTGTACTGCCTGTGTTTTCCTCTAAGAATTTTATAGTGTCTGGCCTTACATTTAGGTCTTCAATCCATTTTGAGTTTATTTTTGTGTATGGTGTTAGGGAGTGTTCTTTTTTTTCATATTCTTATTCTTTCTAGGAAGTGTCCAAATATCATTCTTTTATATGTAGCTGTCCAGTTTTCCCAGCACCATTTATTGAAGAGACTGTCTTTTCCCCATTGTGTATTCTTGCCTCCTTTGTCAAAGATAAGGTGACCATATGTGAGTGGGTGTATCTGTGGGCTTTCTATCCTATTCCATTGATCTGTATTTCTATTTCTGTGCCAGTACCATACTGCCTTGATTACAGTAGCTTTGTAGTATAGTCTAAAGTCAGGGAGCCTGATTCCTCTAGCTCCATTGTTCTTTCTCAAGATTGCTTTGGCTATTTGGGGCCTTTCTGTGCATTAATTTTGTATTCTGCTACTTTACCAAATTCATTGATTAGCTCTAGTATTTTCCTGGTGGCATCTTTAGGATTTGCTGTGTATACTATCATGTCATCTGCAAATAGTGACAGTTTTATTTCTTATTTTCCAATTTGGATTCCTTTTATTTGTTTTCTTCTCTGATTGCCATGGCTGGGACTTCCAAAACTATGTTGAGTAATAGTGGCAAGAGTGGACACCCTTGTCTTTTTCCTGATCTTAGAGGAAATGCTTTCAGTTTTTTCACCTTTGAGAATGATGTTGGCTGTGGGTTTGTCATATATTGCTTTTATTATGTTGAGGCAGTTTACCTCTATGTGCACTTTCTGGAGAGTTTTCATCATAAATGGATGTTGAATTTTGTCAAAAGATTTTTCCTCATCTATTGAGATGATCATATGTTTTTTCTGCCTCAATTTGTTAATAAGGTGTATCACATTAATTGATTTGCATATATTGAAGAATCCTTGCATTTCTGGGATAATCACCACTTGATCATGGTGAATGATCCTTTTAATGTGCTATTGGATTCTGTTTGCTAGTAGTTTGTTGACGATTTTTACATGTATGTTCATCAGTGATATTGGCCTGTAATCTTTTTTGTGACATCTTTGTCTGGTTTTGGTATCAGTGTGATGGTGGCCTTGTAGAATGAGTTTGGGAGTGTTCCTCCCTCTGCTATATTTTGAAAGAGTTTGAGAAAGATGGTGTTAGCTCTTCTCTAAATGTTTGATAGAATTTGCCTTTGAAGCGATCTGGCCCTGGGCTTTTGTTTATTGGAAAACTTTTTTTTTTTAATGTCTTACTAAACTTTTATGGGGATTTACTTTTTTAAAGCATCTTAATTGGAGTATAATTGTTCTGCAATGGTGTGTTAGTTTCTGATTTATAACAAAGTGAATCGGCTATACATATACATATATCCCCATATCTCCTCCCTCTTGCGTCTCCTTCCCACCCTCCCTGTCCCATCTGTCTAGGTGGTCAGAAAGCACCGAGCTGATCTCCTGTGCTATGTAGCTGCTTGCTGGAAGACTTTTAATCACACTTTCAATTTCAGTGCTTGTAATTGGTCTGTAATATTTTCTATTTCTTTCCAGTTCAATCTTGGAAGGTTGTACTTTTCTAAGAATTTTTCCATTTCTTCCAGGTTGTCCATTTTATTGGCATTTAGTTCCTTGTAGTAGTCTCTCATGATCCTTTGTATTTCTGTGGTGTCAGTTGTTACTTTTCCATTTTCATTTCTAATTCTGTTGATTAGAGTCTTCTCCCTTTTTCTCCTGATGAGTCTGGCTATTGGTTTATCAATTTTATTTATCTTCTGAAAGAACCAGCTTTTAGTTTTATTGATGTTTGCTCTTGTTTCCTTCCTTTCTTTTTCTTTTATTTCTGATCTGATCTTTATGATTTCTTCCGCTAACTTTGGGCTTTTTGTTTGTTTGTTTGTTTGCTGTTGTTCATCTTTCTCTAATTGCTTTAGGTTTAAGGTTAGTTTGTTTATTTGAGATGTTTCTTGTTTCTTCAGGTAGGATTGTATTGCTATAAACTTCCCTCTTAGAACTGCTTTTGCTGCATCCCATGGATTTTGTGTCGTCGTGTTTTCATTGTCATTTGTCTCTAGGTATTTTTTGATTTCCTCTTTGATCTCTTCAGTGATCTCTTGGTTGTTTAGCAGTCTTCTTTAGACTCCATGTGTTTGTATTTTTTACAGTTTTTTTTCCTGAAATTGATATCTAGTCTCATAGCATTGTGGTCTGAAAAGGTGCTTGATACAATTTCAGTTTCTTAAATTTACTGTGGCTTGATTAGTGACCCAAGGTGTGATATATCCTGGGGAATGTTCTGTGTGCACATGAGAAGAAAGTGTTTTGTGTTGTTTTTGGATGGAATGTCCTATAAATGTCAATTAAGTCCATCTGGTCTAATGTGTCATTTAAAGCTTGTGTTTCCTTATTTATTTTCTGTTTGGATCATCTGTCCATAGGTGTAAGCGGGGTGTTAAAGTCGCCTACTATTATTGTGTTGCTGTCGATTTCCCCTTTTATGGCTGTTAGCATTTGCCTTATGTATTGAGGTTGTCCTATGTTGGATGAATAGATATTTACAATTGTTATAGCTTCTTCTTGGATTGATCCTTTGATCATTATGTAATGTCCTTTCTTGTCTAAGATCCCCTTAGTCTTCTGCTCAACCTATTTATCCTTAATTTAGACACATTTCTGACAATTTGGTCATCTGATTTCCCAGTGTACAACAGATCAGTAGTAGCAAATTGTAAGGGAGGTGAGACAGGGAGTAAGAGCTATTCTTAGAACCAGCCACAGTGATACCAGTGATAAGTGATAGGCTACTCCCTAAAAGCAGGGGAAAAGATATAAAGATTACTTTTAAAAAGACCTAAACACCCAAAAACAAGAAGCACCACCTGAAGCCTTTTAGTGTAGGGGTAAACTGCCCTGTAAAAGTCAGTAACTTATACGTAAGATCATTATTACAGCATAAGGCAATTATCAATGTTTAAAAAATCATCAAGAACATGTTCTATAATATTACATGTTACGTACCTGGCATTGTGCTAAGTCAGCCCTTTGTATACGATGCTATTAATCCTCATAATACTGCTGAAAAGTATTATTTATCTCCATTTATAGAAGAGGAAACAAAGGCTCAAAGAGAAGTGACTTGCAAAAGTTACATAACTAATAAGGGGTTGTGCAAGGGTTTGAACCAAGTCTCTCCAACTTCCAATTCCTTTGGTTTTTTTAACATCTTTATTGGAGTATAATTGCTTTACAATGGTGTGTTAGTTTCTGCTTTATAACAAAGTGAATCAGTTACACATATACATATGTTCCCATATCTCTTCCCTCTTACATCTCCCTCCCTATCCCACCCCTCTAGGTGGTCACAACCCACCAAGCTGATCTCCCTGTGCTATGCGGCTGCTTCCCACTAGCTATCTGTTTTACGTTTGGTAGTGTATATATGTCCATGCCACTCTCTCACTTTGTCCCAGCTTACCCTTTCCCCTCCCCATATCCTCAAGTCCATTCTCTACTAGGTCTGTGTCTTTATTCCCGTCTTACCCCTAGGTTCTTCATGACCTATTTTTTTCCTTTAGATTCCATATATATGTGTTAGCATATGGTATTTCTTTTTCTCTTTCTGACTTACTTCACTCTGTATGACAGACTCTAGGTCCATCCACCTCACTACAAATATCTCAATTTCGTTTCTTTTTATGGCTCAGTAATATGCCACTGTATATATGTGCCACATCTTCTTTATCCATTCATCTGATGATGGACACTTAGGTTGCTTCCATGTCCTGGCTATTGTAAATAGAGTTGCAATGAACATTTTGGTACATGACTCTTTTTGAATTATGGTTTTCTCAGGGTATATGCCCAGTAGTGGTATTGCTGGGTCGTATGGTAGTTCTATTTTCAGTTTTTTAAGGAACCTCCATACTGTTCTCCATAGTGGCTGTACCAATTCACATTCCCACCAGCAGTGCAAGAGTGTTCCCTTTTCTCCACACCCTCTCCAGCATTTATTGTTTCTAGATTTCTTGATGATGGCCATTCTGACTGGTGTGAGATGATATCTCATTGTAGTTTTGATTTGCATTTCTCTAATGATTAATGATGTTGAGCATTCTTTCATGTGTTTGCTGGCAATCTGTATAACTTCTGTGGAGAAATGTCTATTTAGGTCTTCTGCCCATTTTTGGATTGGGTTGTTTGTTTTTTTGTTATTGAGCTGCATGAGCTGCTTGTAAATCTTGGAGATTAATCCTTTGTCAGTGGCTTCATGTGCAAATATTTTCTCCCATTCTGAGGGTTGTCTTTTGGTCTTGTTTATAGTTTCCTTTGCTGTGCAAAAGCTTTGAAGTTTCATCAGATCCCATTTGTTTATTTTTGTTTTTATTTCCATTTCTCTAGGAGGTGGGTCCAAAAGGATCTTGCTGTTATTTATGTCATAGAGTGTTCTGCCTATATTTTCCTCTAAGAGTTTGATAGTGTCTGGCCTTACACTTAGGTCTTTAATCCATTTTGAGTTTATTTTTGTGTATGGTGTTAGGTAGTGTTCTAATTTCATACTTTTACTTGTCCCTGTCCAGTTTTCCCAGCACCACTTATTGAAGAGGCTCTCTTTTCTCCACTGTATATTCTTGCCTCCTTTATCAAAGATACGGTGACCATACGTGCATGGGTTTATCTCTGAGCTTTCTGTCCTCTTCCATTGATCTATATATCTGTGTTTGTGCCAGTACCATACTGTCTTGATTACTGTAGCTTTGTAGTATAGTCTGAAGTCAGGGAGCCTGATTCCTCCAGCTCCATTTTTCATTCTCAAGATTGCTTTGGCTATTCGGGGTCTTTTGTGTTTCCATACAAAATGTGAAATTTTTTGTTCTAGTTCTGTGAAAAATGCCAGTGGTAGTTTGATAGGTATCTCATTTCCTATGGTTTTTAAAAGGCAAAATGGTAGAAAAATGCAGTTTTAAAGATTAACACAAAATCTTACTGGAAATTTAAAATTCAACTTTGAATGAAAATTAACTTATCCTAAGTACTGCATTGCCCATCAATGTAAAGACTGGGTAGGGTACTTCACTGGTGGCACAGTGGTTAAGAATCCGCTTAACAATACAGAGGACACAGGTACGATCCCTAGTCTGGGAAAATCCCACATGCCACAGAGCAAGTAAGCCCGTGCACCACAACTACTGAGCCTGCGCTCTAGAGCTTGTAAGCTACAACTGCTGAGCCTGCATGCCACAGCTACTGAGGCCCGCGTGCCTAGAGTCCATGCTCCGCAAAAAGAGAAGCCACTACAATGAGAAGCCCATTCACTGCAACAAAGAGTAGCCCCCACTTTCCACAACTAGAGAAAGCTCGCACACAGCAACGAACACCCAACACAGCCAGAAAAATAATAATTAAAAAAAAAAAGACTGGGTAGGAACACTGAACTATGCCCTGATTGAGTATTAGCATTCTAAACTCCTCAATTGCTTCTAGTAGCTATAGTAAGAGATACCTCTTATGAAAGTAAAGTACTGCTGTGCAAGTTGTGGCTAAAACTTAAGTTGGTGCAGCTCTTGGACAGTTGGCCTAGAGAAATGTGTCTACTAGGAAAGCTTGATACAGTTTGAGGAAGGCAGAAACTTCATACATATAATAGTCACCACTGAGGAGGGAAGGATAATGAGGAACTCTGTGAGGCATCTAGGGGTGGGGTGCAGCGCTGTTGAATGAGGAGAACCGTGTACCAAGGCCCTACCATTTCTAGCACAGGTTCTTTCCAATCTCAACCGTTTTATGGAAATAGAACATGAAATTGAACAAAGTTGTTTCTCTAGATTCATGGCTGAAGTTGAAGAGTCTCTTCAGAGAAACAGTTCTATTAAGAAGCAGCAGATTCACTCCCAGCTGTACGTAATAGGATATTTGAGTTAACCATGTGCCATCCTGATACATAAAGAGTAAAGGTATATAAGAACAACTCTTTGTTCACCTGACAAAATAATTCTTAAGTTCACTGGGAAAAGCAAATGAGTAAGAATAGATTGGATTTTTTTTTAAAGATCAGTAAGAGGAGTCTTGGCTCAAATAACATCAACAAAAAAGCCAGAATGTGTTATAAATGTATACTAAAATGATATGATACTGGCACAAAAATTGACAGGTCATTGTTTTACAGCAGCTAATACTAAGACCCTAGACACATAATAACTTAAAATGTGCTAAAGAAAGCTTCACAAATCAATAAGGAATAAATGAGCTTTTTAATAATTGTTCAGAAAATTGGGTTGGTATCTGGGGAGAAAACAT
The DNA here is from genome assembly GCF_025265405.1 of Mesoplodon densirostris. Classification (NCBI taxonomy): domain Eukaryota; kingdom Metazoa; phylum Chordata; class Mammalia; order Artiodactyla; family Ziphiidae; genus Mesoplodon; species Mesoplodon densirostris. Next base: position 90,969,575 of record NC_082681.1, read on the forward strand.
CAAGTTAGAGCTTTACCACACATAAATTCTAGATAAATTGATTATAGAGATAAATTTAAAGAAAAAAAGATAACAGGCAAATTCTATCAAACATTTAGAGAAGAGCAAACACCTATCCTTCTCAAACTCTTCCAAAATATAGCAGAGGGAGGAGCAATCCCAAACTCATTCTACGAGGCCACCATCACCTTGATACCAAAACCAGGCAAGGATGTCACAAAGAAAGAAAACTACAGGCCAATATCACTGATGAACATAGATGCAAAAATCCTCAACAAAATACTAGCAAACAGAATCCAACAGCACATTAAAAGGATCATACACCATGATCAAGTGGGGTTTATTCCAGGAATGCAAGGATTCTTCAATATACGCAAATCAATCAACATGATACACCATATTAACAAATTGAAGGAGAAAAACCATATGATCATCTCAACAGATGCAGAGAAAGCTTTCGACAAAATTCAACACCCATTTATGATAAAAACCCTGCAGAAAGTAGGCATAGAGGGAACTTTCCTCAACAGAATAAAGGCCATATATGACAAACCCACAGCCAGCATCATCCTCAATGGTGAAAAACTGAAACCATTTCCACTAAGATCAGGAACAAGACAAGGTTGCCCACTCTCACCACTCTTATTCAACACAGTTTTGGAAGTTTTAGCCACAGCAATCAGAGAAGAAAAGGAAATAAAAGGAATCCAAATTGGAAAAGAAGAAGTAAAGCTGTCACTGTTTGCAGATGACATGATACTATACATAGAGAATCCTAAAGATGCTACTAGAAAACTACTAGAGCTAATCAATGAATTTGGTAAAGGAGCAGGATACAAAATTAATGCACAGAAATCTCTGGCATTCCTGTACACTAATGATGAAAAATCTGAAAGTGAAGGAAACCATAAAGAAGACCAAAAGACAACCCTCAGAATGGGAGAAAATATTTGCAAATGTAGCAACTGACAAAGGATTAATCTCCAAAATTTATAAGCAGCTCATGCAGCTCAGTAGCAAATAAACAAACAACCCAATCCAAAAATGGGCAGAAGACTTAAATAGGCATTTCTCCAAAGAAGATATACAGACTGCCAACAAACACACGAAAGAATGCTCAACATCATTAATCATTAGAGAAATGTAAATCAAAACTACAGTGAGATATCGTCTCACACCAGTCAGAATGGCCATCATCAAGAAATCTAGAAACAATAAATGCTGGAGAGGGTGTGGAGAAAAGGGAACACTCTTGCACTGCTGGTGGGAATGTGAATTGGTACAGCCACTATGGAGAACAGTATGGAGGTTTTTTAAAAAACTAAAAATAGAACTACCATATGACTCAGCAATCCCACTACTGGGCATATACCCTGAGAAAACCATAATTCAAAGAGACATGTACCAAAATGTTCATTGCAGCTCTATTCACAATATCCCGGAGATGGAAACAACCTAAGTGTCCATCATCGGATGAATGGATAAAGAAGATGTGGCACATATATACAATGGCATATTCCTCAGCCATAAAAAGAAACGAAACTGAGCTATTTGTAATGAGGTGGATAGACCTAGAGTCTGTCATACAGAGTGCAGTAAGTCAGAAAGAGAAAGACAAATACCGTATGCTAACACATATATATGGAAATTAAGAAAAAAAAATGTCACGAAGAACCTAGGGGTAAAACAGGAATAAAGACACAGACCTAGTAGAGAATGGACTTGAGGATATGGGGAGGAGGAAGGGTAAGCTGTGACAAAGTGAAAGAGAGGCATGGACATATATACAGTACCAAACGTAAGGTAGATAGATAGTGAGAAGCAGCCTCATAGGACAGGAAGATCAGCTCGGTGCTTTGTGACCGCCTGGAGGGGTGGGATAGGGAGGGTGGGAGGGAGGGAGACGCAAGAGGGAAGGGATGTGGGAACAGATGTATATGTATGACTGATTCACTTTGTTATAAAGCAGAAACTAATGAAAAAAAAGAAAAAAAAGATAACAGGTAGAATAAAAAGCAAGAAATGATTTACCTGATCTTGAGACAAGAAAGCAGTTTTTTAAATGAAAATTAAAAAAGAAGCCTCAAGCCCAGGGCATTGTCAAAAACAATAGCAAAGTCAATGGCAAACAATCGGGGGGACAAATATCTCAGTTACCTGTGGCTGCAATACACCATGCCAAAAATTTAACTGGGAGATCTGAGCAATTAAACAACCATAAAGGTCTTGGATAAGGTCTCATATAGTTCTGGGAATCTGGAAGATTGTGTACGTGTACGAGTCTGCATACAGACTCAGGAGAGACTTAGAGCCCCAATTACATATTCATACTTGGCTGTACATGATACCTACATAAGAAAACAATAAAAGCCAGACATAAACTGCTTGAATTTTTAATGCATGCCCCAACCTACATATAGATCCCCTTTGCAAAAATGGAAGCTTTATTGGCCCAAGATGCTTATGCACAACCTTTGACTAATCATTGGCTGGCTAATAAGCTGTGATGGTCCAAGGGAGACTCCTAGGAAGCTAGCCTTAAAAATGAAACGAATTAAAAGTAAAAATAAAAATCTGAGCAAGGACATCAGGCTACACACTGCAGGAAAGACAGACTCTCCAGAATTGGCTCAGACATGTCACTAAACAAATATAAAAGCAGCAACTACATTGCTTTGGGAGGGAGCCAAAAGTCCAGAGTTGCTCAGTATATTATCAAAACTGTCCAGTGTCAAATAAAAAATTACAAAAGTTGCAAAGAAATAATGTGTGTCTCATACTCAGGACAAAAAGCAGTCAATAGAAACTGTCTCCGAGGGCATATGGATATAGGACATAGTAAATAAAGACTTAATCAGCTCCTATAAATATATTCAGCGAACTAAAGGAAACCATATTTAAAGAATTAAAGTATGATAACGAAGACCTATCAAATAGAGAATAGCAATAAATAAATAGAAGCAATCTATCAAGGTGGTGGAGCAGAAGGAGGTATGGAACTCACCTCTCCCCATGAACACATAAATACATCTACATATGGAGCAATTCTCACTGAAAACTAACTGCAAACCAGCAGAAAGACTTCTGTACAACCAAGGCTACAAGAAAGATTCACCCATAATTGGGTAGGAAGGGAAGAGAAGCAATCAGGTCAGGCCCTGTGCCCCTGGGAGGGAACTCAGAGGAACAGGGAGATTACATGGGTGGAGATTTGCCCTGGGGAGTAAGCTATTTGAACCACAGATTGGGCACCCCAGAATCCGACACAGGGAAGGCAAGCCCTCTTGACTGATTGGAGGACCACAGGAGGGCTGTAGGAAGCCTGGATTGAGCATGAGGAGCATGTGCGTGCTGGCTTACCCTCAAAGCAGGGCAGAGAGGGCAGAGTGAGGACTGCTCCAGAGGCTGCCAGGTTTCCCACAACCACCCTGGCCCCAACCCCAGCCCAGCGACTGCTCCAGACCCGCTTATCCATGACGCAGCATGGCACTGGATCCAGGGCTGCCACAACCAGGGAGAAAGCTCAGATGTGGGACACAGGCTACTGAGTCCCAGGGGGGTGTCTGGTTGGGCCTGTGGCAGCCATTGTTGGTGCATCAGAAGCGGCCCAAAACTCTAACGGTGGCCACTCTACCACAGCTCACTCACCCCCATACACACTGAGAATCAATTCAGGCCCCATCTACCCTGTGGTGTGGCTCCACAACAGGACTGGGACAGTGGAGGCTGAGGGCAATGACTGGATGTGAGGGACAAAGGGACTTGGACCTGAGGCTGCGTCTGAACAGAGCAAGGGAAACAGTTGCTGGTGCCTGCAGAGGCAGTGCATTGGAGACAACTTGGACCTCTGTCTACAGCTGACATGAGCCCAGAGCCCACACGGGCCCCCCTTGCTTCAGCACTAGCCCCCTCTGGGGCAAAGGTCCCAGTGCAGGGAGAGGGGAAAGCACATACTTAAAGGGAACAGAGCCAACGCGGCTGGATCCTAAGGGCTTCCACTTCAGCATCTTGGGACCTGACCCCACCCCTGACAAGGTGGTGATGGCTACTGAGCAGAGGGGAAGCCCTGCCTCACACCAGGTTCCTCCCCTAACACCTTCATCTCCAGCCCCACCTCCCAGAAAGGTGGTAGCTGCCAGCACACCCTGAGGAAAGAGGTGACTTGCATCCACGTCAAATCCAGCCCTCCCACCAAAGGCATTGGGCACACACACTTTACATAAGGACACTCCTACATAAGGACATCCCTTCAACACCACAATAAGTAACTGTTTCACCTAATTTCATAGACACAGAGAAAGTTTAGCAAAATAAAAAGGCAGAGGAACTGGTCTCAATTGAAACAGCAAGAGAAAACCCCTTAAAAATAAATAATGAAAAGGAATAAACAATAAAGATTAAAGAATTCAAAGCATTAGTAATAAGAATGTTAACTGAATTAGAGAAAAGAACAGATGAGCGCAGTGAGAACTTTAACAAGGAATTTGAAACTATAAGAAAGACCCGATCAGAAATGAAGAATTCAATAACTTAAATAAAAAACACACTAGAAGGAATGAATAGCAGACTAAGTGATTCAGAAGAAAGCATAAGTGATCTGGAAGATAGACTAATGGAAATCACCCAATCAGAACAGCATAAAGAAAACCAATTTTTTTTTAATGTTGGGGGTAGGAGTTTAATTAATTTATTTTTATTTTTGCTGTGTTGGGTCTTCGTTTCTGTGCGAGGGCTCTCTCTAGTTGTGGCAAGCGGGGGCCACTCTTCATCGCAGTGCACGGGCCTCTCACCATCACGGCCTCTCTTGTTGCGGAGCACAGGCTCCAGACGCACAGGCTCAGTAGTCGTGGCTCACGGGCGTAGTTGCTCCGCAGCATGTGGGATCCTCCCAGAGCAGGGCTCGAACCCGTGTCCCCTGCATTAGCAGGCAGATTCTCAACCACTGTGCCACCAGGGAAGCCCAGAAAACCAAATTTTTAAAAATGAGAACAGTTTGAGATCTCTGAGATAACATTCACTTTAAGGGGTCCCAGAAGGAAAGAAGAGAGAGAAGGGGATCAAAAATACATCTGATGAGATTATGTCTGGAAACTTCCCAAACCTGAAGAAGGAAACAGATATCCATGTACAGGAAGCAGAGAGGGTCTCAAACAAGATGAACCCAAACAGACCCACACCAAGACATATTATAATTAAAATGGCAGTCTACAGATGAATGGATAAAAAAAACATATTGTGTGTGTGTGTGTGTGTGTGTGTACAATGGAGTATCGTATAATGTATAATGGAGTATTGTATAATGTATAATGGAGTACTCAAACATAAAAAAGAGTGAAATTCTTCCATTTGGAGCAATGTGGATAGACCTAGAGAATATTATGCATAGTGAAATAATTCAGACAGAGAAAGACAAATTACTGTATGATAATCCCTTATTTGTGGAATCTAAAAAGTAAAACAAATGAATGTATATAGCAACAGAAACAGTCTCACAGATATAGAAAATAATCCAGTGGTTACCAGTGGGGAGATGGAAGAGGGGAGGGGCAAGATATGCTTATGTGATTAAGAGATACAAACTACTATGTATAAAATAGATAAGCAACAAGGATGTATTGTATAGAACAGGGACTTATAGTCATCATTTTGTAATAACTCTTAATGGAGTATAATCTATAAAAATACTGAATCATTATCCTGCACACCTGAAACTAATATTATAAACCAACTATACTTCAATTAAAAAAAGAGATAGAGGGCCTCCCTGGTGGCGCAGTGGTTGAGAGTCCGCCTGCCGATGCAGGGGATACGGGTTCGTGCCCCGATCTGGGAGGATCCCATATGCCGCGGAGCGGCTGGGCCCGTGAGCCATGGCCGCTGGGCCTGCGCATCCGGAGCCTGTGCTCCGCAACGGGAGAGGCCACAACAGTGAGAGGCCCACATACCGCAAAAAGAAAAAAAAAAAAAAAAAGAGATAGAAATTACAAAAAGAAATCAAATAGATATTCTGGAGTTGAAAAGTATATTCATTGAAGTGAAAAATTAACTTGAGGAGCTCAACAGCAGATTTGAGCTGAGAGAAGAAAAAAAATCAGAAAATTTGAAGGTAGATAAATAGAAATTATCCAGTCTGAAGAACAATGTAAAAAGAATGCATAAAAATGAAAAGAGGCTAACAGACCTTAGGACAGTATCAAGCATACTAACATATGCATAATAGGTGACCCAGGAGAGAAGGGGGGTAGTTAGAAAAAAAATATGAAGAAATTGAAAGAAGAATTGAAAACTTCCCAAATTTGATGAAAAACATATATCTACACATCTAAGATCAAAACCTCCATGTAGTACAACTTAAAGATCCACACTTTAGCACTGTTAAAAAGAGAAAGAGAGTCTTGAAAGAAGCAAGAGAGAAACAACTTGCTACATACAAGGGAACCAGAAGAAGATGAACAATAGTCAAAAGGTGGAAGCAACCTGTTTCCATTGGTGGATGAATTGAGGAACAAAAAGTGGTATACACATATAATAGAATGTTATTCAACCTTAAAAAGGAAGGAAATTCTGATGCATGCTACAACATGACTGACCTTTAAAGATATGCTAAGTGAAGTATGCCAGTCACAAAAGGACAAACATTGTATGATTGCACTTATATGAGGTACCTAGAATAGTCAATTTTAGAGATAGAAAGTAAAATGGTCGTTTCCAGGGCCTGAGGGGAGGGAGGAATGGGGAATTAGTGTTTAGTAGGTACAAGATTCAAGTTGGGAAGAAGAAGAAGTTCTGGAGATAGGTAGTGGTGATGATGCAGCATAATGTGAATGTACTTAATGCTGCTGAACTGTACACTTAAAAATTATTAAAGTGGTAAATATTACGTTATATATCTCTTACGACAAGAAAAACAAAAAGGAAGACAAGGATTGGGAATTCCAGAGTAAAGAGGTGGGCAAACCCTGCCCTGAGCAAAATTATAACTTAACTACTGAAAATTCTTTTTAAAATTATTTAACCCTCAGGCATACATAGCCAAGAAGACAAGGACTCCTTCTCCTCCCAGCTCCCATTCTTGGGTTATAGTTTCACCCTGGGAGTGGAATACTGACAGTTCTTGTCAACCCCAGTCCTGTGTCCAGGTAGGTGTGGTAAAGAGGCTCACTTACCCAGCCTCCACTCATGGCAGAAGCTCTAATCCAGGGGCAGATGCCAACAATACTTGGGTCCCCAATCATTCCCACTAAGCTCATATGTCAGAAGGAGTTTCCGCACTGGGAGGATCAAGCCAAAAAAGACTAGGGGCTGCCAACCCATCCCCCCATCCTCAGTACCCACTTTTAGAGCAGGATGTCACTTGTCACTGGGAAAAGCAGCCCCAGATCTGGTACAGTGACTAGGAGCTCTTCTTAGGGGAAAAAGCAGGCCATAAGAATGAGGAGCTCTATACCTCTACCTGAAGTGACTGTCTTTATTTGGAACACAGCATGGAAAATTCCATGCCTAAGAGCATGTAATGAACAATAGGGATCTTGATGGTGAGGAATTAAGAGGAGGCTGGTAGCTCCATGATACAAGCAAAATGGCACAGCATCCAGAAGTTTTATAGAGAGAACCAGGGAAAGAACAGCCAAGAAGAGCCCTGCTGGGATCCCAATCAACTCTGGAGATCAGGAAGGGTGTGTGCATGCACTAGATGGCACTCACTCAGGAGCACCCAGAACAGGACATGAGGCAGACTTCAAAATATTCTCCAACTCGCATAAAGACCTATCAATAGAGACTTCCCTGGTGGTGCAGTGGATAAGAATCCACCTGCCAGTGCAAGGGACATGGATTCATCCCTGGTCCGGGAAGATCCCACATGCTGTGGAGCAACTAAGCCCATGCACCACAACTATGGAGCCTGCGCTCTAGAGCCCATGAGCCACAACTACTGAGCCTGCCTGCTGCAACTACTGAAGCCCATGCACCTAGAGCCCGTGCTCTGAAACAAGAGCAGCCACCACAAGGAGAAGCCCGCACACAGCAACGAAGACCCAACACAGCCAAAAATAAATAAAAAATTAAAAAAAAAAAAACATCAGTACAGAGCAGATGCCTCACTGGCACAAGAGACTGAAACACCACCTTTGACCCAGAGGCAACTCCTAGAAAGCCAGGCTTAAAACTAAAACTTATTACTGCCAGACTGGAAGACTGAATACCCAAAGCTATGCCTTCTCAGGAATGATCAGAGAAGGAACTGAAAGCATGCACCTGAGATTGGGACTTGAACCCACACGGCCGGGACTCACTTGGCCAAAACCCAGATTGGGACTTGAACGCAGGCAGCTGGAAGTCGACTTGTCCACCATCTTGGACCTATTCGATTCTAATCAGTTTATGTCGTGTCCTTGGGCTATGTCATTCTTTTAAAGTTTGTGACCTGCCCCCTTCCCTCCTGTTTCAGAACCTGCAAACTACTAGTCCCTTGCTCAATGTGAGGCAGAAAAAGTGTAAACTCTCTGAACTACTATAGCAGCCTTGATGCACACAGATTTCAATGGTAAAGGGTAAAAATCTAACTGGCTAAGAGGAATTGTGAATAATCTTTGACCGATTTGTGGCTTACGGTCACCCAGGGGTGACATCTATGTTGCCAGGATATAGATAAAAACAAGAGGGGAGGGATGTGCTGCGGAACAGCTACGTCCATGCACCACAACTACTGAGCCTGTGCTCTAGAGCCCGTGAGCCACAACTACTGAGCCCACGTGCCACGACTACTAAAGCCTGCGTGCCTAGAGCCTATACTGTGCAACAAGAGAAGCCACTGCAATGAGAAGCCCACGCACTGCAGCAAAGAGTAGCCGCCACTTGCTGCAACTAGAGAAAGCCCGCGCACAGCAATAAGACCGAACGCAGCCAAAAATAAATAAATAAATAAATAAATTTTTAAAAAAACGATTATTTAAGGTCATAATTATAACAATGTATTCTTGGGTTTATGTAGACATAACATGTATAGCAGTAATACCTCAAAAAAACGGGGAGGGCCTCCCTGGTGGCGCAGTGGTTGAGAGTCCGCCTGCCGATGCAGGGGATACGGGTTCGTGCCCCGGTCTGGGAGGATCCCATATGCCGCGGAGCGGCTGGGCCTGTGAGCCATGGCCGCTGGGCCTGCGCATCCGGAGCCTGTGCTCCACAACGGGAGAGGCCACAACAGTGAGAGGCCCGCATACCGCAAAAAGAAAGAAAAAAAAAAATGGGGAGGGAATAGAGCTATATAAGAATAAAGTTTTGATATTTCACTGCAATGAAGTTAGTATATGTCTGAGTTAGATACTGGTAAGATGTATATTATAAAACCTAGAGAAAATAATCCAAAATATTATTTAAAAATTATTAAAGGAATTTAAATGTTGCATTAGAAAATGTCCACTTAAAAAAAAAAGAAGACAGGGAGGAACCAAGATAGCGGAGTAGAAGGACGTGCTCTCACTCCCTCTTGTGAGAACACCAGAATCACAACTAGCTGCTGGACAATCATCGACAGAAAGACACTGGAACTCACCAAAAAAGATGCCCCACATCCAAAGACAAAGGAGAAGCCACAATGAGACGGTAGGAGGGGCGCAATCACAGTAAAATCAAATCCCATAACTGGTCGGTGGGTGACTCACAGACTGGCAAACACTTATACCACAGAAGTCCACACACTGGAATGAAAGTTCTGAGCCCCACGTCAGGCTTCCCAACCTGGCGGTCCAGCAATGGGAGGAGGAATTCCTAGAGAATCAGACTTTGAAGCCTAGTAGGAATTGATTGCAGGACTTCAACAGGACTGGGGGAAACAGAGACTCCACTCTTGGAGGGCACACACAAAATAGTGTGCGCATCAAGACCTAGGGGAAGGAGCAGTGACCTCGGGGGAGACTAAGCCAGACCTACCTGCTAGTGTTGGAGGGTCCCCTGCAGAGGCGGGGGGTGGCTCTGTTTCACCGTGGGGACAAGGACACTGGCAGCAGAAGTTTTGGGAAGTACTCCTTGGCATGAACCCTCCCAGAGTCTGTCATTAGCCCCACCAAAGAGCCCAGGTAGGCTCCAGTGTTGGGTTGCCTCAGGCCAAACAACCAACATGGAGGGGACCCAGCCCCACCCATCAACAGTCAAGTGGATTAAAGTTTTACTGAGCTCTGTCCATCAGAGCAACAGTCAACTATACCCACCACCAGTCCCTCCCATCAAGCCTCTTAGACAGCCGCATCCACCGGGGGCAGACAGCAGAAGCAAGAACTACAGTCCTGCAGCCTGTGGAACAAAAGCCACATTCACAGAAAGATAGACAAGATGAAAAGGCAGAGGGCTGTATACCAGGTGAAGGAACAAGATAAAACCCCAAAAAAACAACTAAATGAAGTGGAGATAGGCAACCTTCCAGAAAATAATGATAGTGAAGATGATCCAGGACCTCAGAAAAAGATTTGAGGCAAAGATCGAGAAGATGCAAGAAATGTTTAACAAGACCTAGAAGAATTAAAGAACAAACAAACAAAGATGAACAATACAATAACTGAAATGGTGACTACACTAGAAGGAATCAATAGCAAAATAACTGAGGCAGAAGAACAGATAAGTGACCTGGAAGACAGAATGGTGGAATTCACTGCTGCGGAACAGACTAAACAAAAAAGAATGAAAAGAAATGAAGACAGCCTAAGAGACCTCTGGGGCAACATTAAACGTAACAACATTCGCATTACAGGGGACCCAGAAGGAGAAGAGAGGGGGAAAGGACCTGAGAAAATATTTGAAGAGATTCTAGTCAGAAGCTTCCCTAACATGGGAAAGGAAATAGCCACACAAGTCCAGGAAGTACAGCGAGTCTCATACAGGATAAACCCAAGGAGAAACACGCCGAGACACATAGTAATAAAATTGGCAAAAAAATTACAGACAAAGAAACATTATTGAAAGCAGCAAGGGAAACATGACAAATAACATACAAGGGAACTCCCATAAGGTTAACAGCTGATTTCTCAGCAGAAACTCTACAAGCCGGAAGGGAGTGGCATGATCTACTTAAAGTGATGAAAAGGAAGAACCTACAAACAAGATTACTCTACCCGGCAAAGATCTCATTCTGACTCAATGGAGAAATCAAAAGCTTTACAGACAAGCAAAAGCTAAGACAATTCAGCACCAACAAACCAGCTGTACAACAAATGCTAAAGGAACTTCTCTAAGTGGGAAACACAAGAGAATAAAAGGACCTACAAAAACAAACCCAAAACGATTAAGAAAATGGTCATAGGAACATACATATCGATAATTACCTTAAACGTGACTGGATTAAATGCTCCAACCAAAAGACACAGGCTTGCTGAATGGATCCAAAAACAAGACCCATATATATGCTGTCTACAAGAGACCCACTTCAGACCTACGAACACAAAAAAACTGAAAGTGGTGGGATGGAAAAAGATATTCCATGCAAATGGAAATCTAAAGAAAGCTGGAGTAGGTATACTCCTATCAGATAAAATAGACTTTAAAATAAAGAATGTTACAAGAGACAAGAAAGGACACTACATAATGATCAAGGGATCAATCCAAGAAGATGTAACAATTATAAATATACATGCACCCAACATAGGAGCACCTCAATACATAAGGCAACTGCTAACAGCTGTAAAAGAGGAAATTGACAGTAATACAAAATAGTGGGGGACTTTAACACCTCACTCACACCAATGGACAGATCATCCAAAATGAAAAGAAATAAGGAAACAGAAGCTTTAAATGACACAATAGACCAGATAAATTTAATTGATATTTATGGGACATTCCATCCAAAAACAGCAGAGTACACTTTCTTCTCAACTGTGCACGAAACATTCTCCAGGATGGGTCACAAATCAAGCCTCAGGAAATTTAAGAAAACTGAAATCATATCAAGCATCTTTTCTGACCACAATGCTATGAGATTAGAATTGAATTACAGGGAAAAAAATGTAAAAAACACAAACACATGGAGACTAAACTATATGTTACTAAATAACCAAGAGGTCACTGAAGAAATCAAAGAGGAAATGAAAAAATACCTACAGAAAAATGACAATGAAAACACGACAATCCAAAACCTATGGGATGCAGCAAAAGCAGTTCTAAGAGGGAAGTTTATAGCTATACAAGCCTACATCAAGAAACAAGAAAAGTCTAAAATAAACCATCAAACCTTACACCTCAAGGAACTAGAGAAAGAGGAAAAAACAAAACCCAAAGTTAGCAGAAGGAAAGAAATCATAAATATCAGAGCAGAAATAAATGAAATAGAAACAAAGAAAACAGTAGCAAAGATCAATAAAACTAAAAGCTGGTTCTTTGAGAAGATAAACAAAATTGATAAACCATTAGCTAGACTCATCAAGAAAAAGATGGAGAGGGCTTCCCTGGTGGTGCAGTGGTTGGGAGTCCGCCTGCCAATGCAGAGGACATGGGTTTGAGCCCTGGTTTGGGAGGATCCCACATGCCGCGGAGCGGCGGAGCCCGTGTGCCACAACTACTGAGCCTGTGCTCTGGAGCCCACAAGCCACAGCTCTTGAAGCCCGTGTGCCTAGAGCCCATGCTCTGCAACAAGAGAAGCCACCAAGATGAGAAGCCCACGCACCTCAAAGAAGAGTAGCCCCTGCTGGCAGCAAGTAGAGGAAGCCCGCACACAGCAACGAAGACCCAACGCAGCCAAAAATAAAATAAATGAAATAAATAAATTTATATATAAAAAAGGAAAAAGACGGAGAGGACTCAAATCAGTAGAATTAGAAATGATAAAGGAGAAGTTACAACAAACACCGCAGAAATGCAAAGCATCCTAAGAGACTACTACAAGCAACGTATGCCAGTAAAATGGAAAACCTGGAAGAAATGGACAAATTCTCAGAAAAGTATAACCTTCCAAGACTGAACTAGGAAGAAATAGAAAATATGAACAGACCAATCACAAGTAATGAAATTGAAACTGTGATTTAAAATCTTCCACCAAACAAAAGTCCAGGACCAGATGGCTTCACAGTTTAATTCTATCAAATATTTAGAAAAGAGCTAACGCCCATCCTTCTTAAACTCTTCCAAAAAATTGCAGAGGAAGGAACACTACAAAACTCATTCTATGAGGCCACCCTCACCCTGATACCAAAACCAGATGAAGATACTAAAAAAAAAAAAGAAAATTACACACCAATATCACTTATGAATATAGATGAAAAAATCCTCAACATAATACTAGCAAACAGAATCCAACAACACATTAAAAGGATCATATACCATGATCAGTAGGATTTATCCTAGGGATGCAAGGATTCTTCATTATATGCAAATCAAACAATGCTATACACCATATTAACAAATTGAACATTAAAAACCATATGATCATCTCAATAGAGGCAGAAAAAGCTTTTGACAAAATTCAACTCCCATTTATGATAAAAGCTCTCCAGAAAGTGGGCATAGAGGGAACCTACCTCAACATAATAAAGGCCGTATATGACAGACCCACAGCCAACATCATTCTCAATGGTGAAAAACTGAAAGCATTTCCTCTAAGATCAGGAATGAGGCAAGGATGTCCACTCTCACCAATATACTTCAAGGTAGTTTTGGAAGTCCTAGCCATGGCAATCAGAGAAGAAGAAAATAAAAGGGATACATATTGGAAAAGAAGAAGTAAAACTGTCACTATTTACAGATGAAATGATACTATACATAGAGTATCCTAAAAATGCCATCAGAAAAGTACTGGTGCTGATCAATGAATTTGGTAAACTTGCAGGATACAAAATTAATGCACAGAAATCTCTTGCATTCCTATACACTAATGATGAAAAATCTGAAAGAGAAATTATGGAAACACTCCCATTTACCACTGCAGCAAAAAGAATAAAATACCTCGGACTAAACCTGCCTAAGGAGGCAAAAGACCTGTATGCAGAAAACTATAAGACACTGATGAAAGAAAGTAAAGATCATACGAACAGACTAAGAGATATACCATGTTCTTGGATTGGAAGAATCAGTATTGTGAAAATGACTCTACTACCCAAAGCCATCTACAGATTCAATGCACTCCCTATCCAATTACCAATGGCATTTTTTATGGAACTTGAACAAATCATCTTAAAATTTGTATGGAGATACAAAAGACCCCGAATAGCCAAAGCAGTCTTGAGGGGAAAAAAAGGAGCTGGAGAAATTAGACTCCCTGACTTCAGACTATACTACAAAGCTACAGTCATCAAGACAATATGGTACTGGCACAAAGACAGAAACATAGATCAATGGAACAAGATAGAAAGCCCAGAGATGAACCCAGACACCTGTGGTCATGTAATCTATGACAAAGGAGGCAAGGATATACAATGGAGAAAAGACAGTCTCTTCAATAAGTGGTGCTGGGAAAACTGGACAGCTACATGTAAATGAATGAAATTAGAACACTCCCTAACACCATACACAAAATAAACTCAAAATGGATTCGAGACCTAAATGTAAGACCGGACACTATAAAACTCTTAGAGGAAAACATAGGAAGAACACTCTGACATAAATCACAGCAAGATCTTTTTTGATCCACCTCCTAGAGTAATGGAAATAAAAACAAAAATAAACAAATGGGGCCTAATGAAACTTAAAAGCTTTTGCACATCAAAGGAAACCATAAACAAGACGAAAAGACAACCCTCAGAATGGGAGAAAATATTTGCAAATGAATCAACGGACAAAGGATTTATCTCCAAAATATATAAACAGCCCATGGAGCTCAATATTAAAGAAACAAACAACCCAATCCAAAAATGGGCAGGAGACCTAAATAGACATTTCTCCAAAGAAGACATACAGATGGCCAAGAAGCACATGAAAATCTGCTCAACATCACTAATTATTAGAGAAATGCAAATGAAAACTACAGTGAGGTATCACCTCACACCAGTTAGAATGGGCATCATCAGAAAATCTACAAACATGAAATGCTGGAGAGTGTGTGGACAAAAGGTAACCCTCTTGCACTGTTGGTGGTTATGTAAATTGATACAGCCACTATGGAGAACAGTATGGAGGTTCCTTAAAAAACTAAAAATAGAATTACCATATGATCCAGCAATCCCACTACTGGGCATATACCCAGGGAAAACCATAATTCATAAAGACACGTTCACCCCAATGTTCATTGCAGCACTATTTACAATAGCCAGGTCATGGAAGCAATCTAAATGCCCATGGACAGACGAATGGATAAAGAAGATGTAGTATGTATATACAATGGAATATTACTCAACCATAAAAAGGAACGAAATTGAGTCATTTGTTGAGACGTGGATGGATCTAGAGACTGTCATACAGAGTGAAGTAAGTCTGAAAGAGGAAAACAAATATTGTATATTAACACATGTATGTGGAACCTAGAATAATGGTACAGATGAACCGGTTTGCAAGGCAGAAGTTGAGACACCAATGTAGAGAACAAACGTATGGACACCAAGGGGGGAAAACCGTGGTGGGGTGGTGATGGTGGTGTGCTGAATTGGGAGATTGGGATTGACATGTATACACTCATGTGTATAAGATTGATAACTAATAAGAACCTGCAGTATAAAAAGACAAACAAACAAAACAACTAATACTAAACTTTCTTTGTGTTATTTGTATGGAAATATGTTAATATAAATGTTTCAGAGATTACATGAAATTTCTAAAAATCTTTTATGTTCTGGTATAATGTTATAAGTCATAATTCTTGTTATTACTTTAAAATGTATATCTCAGAAATATCTAAATTTCCTTGTCAGTTGCATTATTATGAACTTTCAAAAAAAATAAAGAAGACAATAAAGAAGGAATAAAGTAACAACACGTGAGCATGTAAATAGGAAAATGACAGATTCAAATCTACCATGTCAATAATAACATTAAACTTTAGTGGATTAAAATCCAATCAAAAGGCAGAGATTGCCAGATAAAAGAAAATACAATCAGGATTCCCTGGTGGTGCGGTGGTTGAGAGTCCGCCTGCCGATGCAGGGGACACGGGTTCGTGTCCCGGTCTGGGAGGATCCCACATGCTGCGGAGCAGCTGGGCCCGTGAGCCATGGCCGCTGAGCCTGCGTGTCCAGAGCCTGTGCTCTGCAACAGGAGAGGCCACAGCAGTGAGAGGCCCGCGTACCGCAAAAAAATAAAATAAAATAAAATAAAATACAATCTAAGTATTTGCTATCTGCGAGAGGCACACTTTTTAAATTTGTTTAAATGTCCATCTCCTTTGAACAACATAAACCATTTATCTCTAAATATATGTACTTTATTTTTTCTATTTTTTATTGAAATATAGTTGATTTACAATGTTTCAGGTGTACAGCAAAGTGATTCAGTTATATGTATTATATATATATATATTCAGTTTTATATATATATTTCTTTTTCTTTTTCAAATTATTTTCCATTAAGGAGACACACTTAGATCAAAGATATAAACAGGTTGAAAGTAAAAGGATGGAAAAAGACATATGTACAAACAACAACCATAAGATTGCTGGAATGACTATACTAATAATCATTAATAACCAGACAAAATAAACGTTAAGACAATAAAATGTTACTAGAGACAAGAGAGACATTTTATAATGATAAAATGCATCAATTTATCAGAGAGCTATAGCAATTATAAATATATGCACTTAACAAAAGGCCCCAAAAACACATGAAGTGAAAACTGACAGAAATGAAAGGAGAAAGATACAATTCAACAATAAAAATTAGAGACTTCAATACCCCACTTTCAAAAATGGATACAACAACTATGCAGAAGATCAACAAGGAAATAAAAGATATGATCTTATATGTATAAAACCCTAAAGACCCCAGGAAAACTGTCAGAACTAATAACTGAATTTAGTGAAGTAGCCCAGCAGTCCCCACCCTTTTTGGCACCAGGGACTGGTTTCGTGGAATATGATTTTTCCACAGGCCAGTGTGGGGGTTGGTGATAGTTCAGGTGGTAATGCAAGCGATGGGGAGCCACAGATGAAACTTTGCTCACTTGCCCATCACTCACCTCTTGCTGTGCAGCCTAGTTCCTAACAGGCCACGGACCGGGACCCCTGAAGTAGCAGGATACAAAGTCAGCACACAAAAGTCAGTTGCTTTTCTATACAGAAACAATAGACAATTATAAAAGCAATTCCATTTAAAAAAGCATCAAAAAGAATAAATTAATTAGGAATTAACTTCACCAAGGAGGTAAAAGACTTGTACAGTGAAAACTACAAAGTGTTGCTAAAGAAATTAAAGACATAAATAAATGGAAACACATCACATCCTCATGAATTGGAAGACTTAATATAGTTAAAATGTCAATGCCACCCAAAGTGATCTACAGATTTAATGCAGTCCTTATCAAAATCCCAATGATTTTTTTGGCAAAAATAGAAAAAGTCATCCCAGAATTCATATGGAATCTCAAAGGGCCCCATGTAGCCAAAACAATCTTGAAAAAAGTAAAACAAAACAGGAAGACTCACACTTCTGATTTCAAAACTTACTACAAAGCTACAATAATTAAAACAGTGTGGTATTGACAAAAAGATATATGTAGACCAATGGAACAGAATAGAGAGCTCAGAAGTAAATCTTCACATATATTGTCAAATGATTTTTGACAGGGGTGCCAAGACCACTTAATGGGGATAGGACAGTCTTTTCAACAAATGTTGCTGGGAAAACTGGATATCCATATGCAAAAGAGTGAAGTTGGACTCTCACCTAACACCAAAATACAAGATTTAACTCAAAATGGATCAAGGAACTAAACATAAGACTTAAAACAATAAAATTCTTAGAAGAAAACATAGGACAAAAGCTTCACAATATTGGATTTGGCAATGATCTCCTGGATATATCACCAAAGGCACAGGTAACCAAAGAACAAATTCAACTTCATGAAAATTAAAAAAATTTGTGCATCAAAGAAACTATCCACCAAGTATAAAGGCAACTCACAGAATGGGAGAAAATGTCTGCAAATCATTTATCTGATAATGGATTAATATCCAGAATATATAGAAAACTTCTAAAATTGAACAAGAAAAAAAAATAAACAATTCAAAAGGGGGCAAAGGACTTGAATAGACATTTCTCCAGAGAAGATATAGGAATGACAAATAAGCATATGAAAAGATGCTCAACATCACTAATCATTAGGGAAATGCAAATCAAAACTGCAATAAGATACCACTTCATATCCACTAGGATGGTAAAGGTCAAAAAATAGAAAATAACAAATGTTGTCAAAGATGTGGAGAAATTGGAACGCTTGTGCACTGTTGGTGTGAATATAAAATGGTACAGCTACTGTGGAAAATAGTATGGGGGTTCCTCAAAAAATTAAAAATAGAATTGCCATATGATCCAGCAATTCCACTTCCAGCTATATAGCCAAAAGAATTGAAAGCAGGGTCTCGAAGAAATATGTGTATATTCATGTTCATAGTAGCACTATTCACAGTAGCTAAAATGTGGAAGCAACACAAGTGTCCATCAAATGATGAATGAATACACAAAATGTGGTATATACATACAATGGAGTATTATTCAGCCTTTAAAAGGAAGGAAATTCTACAATACACTACAACATGGATGAATCTTGAGGACATTATGTTAAGTGAAATAAGCCAGTCACAAAAAGACAAATGCTGTATGATTCCACTTATATGAGCTACAGAATTGGGGTGGGGAAGAATGGGTAGCTATAGTTTAATAGGTATAGAGTTTCAGTTTAACAAGATGAAAAGAGTTATGGGGATGGATGGTGGTGTTGGATGCACGATGTGACGGTATTTAATACCACTGAACTGTACACTTACAAATGGTTAAGATGGTAAGCTTTATGTTATGTGTATTTTTCCACAATTTTTTTAGAGTACGACAAAATAGACAATTAAAACCAATAAATGAGGGCTTCCCTGGTGGCACAGTGGTTAAGAATCCACCTGCCAATGCAGAGGACACAGGTTCTATCCCTGGTCCGGGAAGATCCCACATGCCGTGGCGCAACTAATTCCATACTCCACAGCTACTGAGCTAGCACTCTAGAGCCCATGAGCCACAACTACTGAGCCCGTGTGCCACAACTACTGAAGCCTGTGCACCTAGAGCTTGTGCTCTGCAATAAGAGAAGCCACCGCAATGAGAAGCCCATGCACCACAACAAAGAGTAGCACCCGCTCTCCACAAGTAGAGAAAGCCCATGTGCAGCAACGAAGACCCAACGCAGCCAAAAAATAAATAAGTTAATAAATTTAAAAGAAAACAATAAATGAGTTCAACAAAGTCACAGGATATAAGATCAATATACAAGTATCAATTGTAATTGATACACTAGTAATCAATATTCCAAAATAAAATTAAGAGAACAACTCCTTTTATAATAACCTCCAAAAGAATGAAATACTTGGCATAAATTTGAGAAAAGAAGTTCAAGACTTGTAAATTGAAAACTACAGTTAACGAAGATTTAAATAAATGTAGAAACATCCCTTGTTCATGTATAAGAAGACATAAGGGGTTTGCCTGGTGGCGCAGTGGTTGAGAGTCCGCCTGCCGATGCAGGGGACACGGGTTCGTGCCCCGGTCCGGGAGGATCCCACATGCTGTGGAGCGGTTGGGCCCGTGAGCCATGGCAGCTGGGCCTGCGCGTCCGGAGCCTGTGCTCCTCAGTGGGAGGGGCCACAACAGTGAGAGGCCAGCGTACCGCAAAAAAAAAAAAAAAAAAAAGACATAAGATTGTTAAGATGGCAGTAGTCCCTAAGTTTGATCTACATATTTAACATAATCCAAAATCCCAGATGGCTTCTTTGCAGAAGTTAACAAGCTGACACTAAAATTAATGTGTAAATGCAGTGGGCTCAGAATAGCCAAAACAATCTTGAAAAAAAGAACAAAGTTGTAGATTCACACTTCCCAATTTTAACATTTACTACAAAGCTACAGTAATTGAGATAGTGGCATATGGATAGGCATTTAAATGAATGGAGTACAGTTGAGTTCCCAGAAATAAACCCTTCCATTTATGGTCAATTGATTTTTGGCAAGGGTACCAAGATAATTTAATGGGGAAAAACAGTTGTTTCAGCAAATAGTTTTGTGATAACGATATTCATATGCAAAAGAATGAAGTTGAACCTCTACCTCACATCATACACAAAAATTAACTCAAAATGTATTATAAGTGTAAATGTAAGAGCCCAAATTATAAAACCTTTAGAAGACAACATGTGTAAATCTTCATGATCTCAGGTTAAGCAGTGGTTTCTTAGATATGATGCTAAAAGCATAAGTAGCAAAAAGAAATTATATAAATTGGACTAGATCAAAACTAAAAGCTTGTGTGCTGGAGACAATGCCATGAAGAAAGTGAGAACACAACTCACAGAATGGGAGAAAATATTTGCAAATCATATATCTGATATGGGTATAGTATCCAGAATGTATAAAGAATTCTTACAACTCAATAATAAAGGAGAGATAATTTAATTTTTACAATGGACAAAAAAATTCAGTTGACATTTCTCCAAAGAAGATATTTAATGGCCAATAAGCATATGAAAAGATACTCAACATCACTAATCTTTAGGGAACTGCAAATCAAAAATACAATGAGATACCAGTTGACACCCATTAGGGTGGCTATAATCAAAAAGACAGACAACAGGTGTTGGTGAGGATGTGGAGAAATTGGAACACTGCTGGTGAGAACATAAAATGAAGACACATATTCAAACAGAAACATGTTCATGAATATTCATATAACATTACTCATAATATCCAAAAAGTGGAAACAACTCAAATGTCCATCAACTGATGAATGGGTTAACAAAATGTGGTATATTTGTACAATAGAATATTATTCAACTATAAAAAGGAATTAACTATGATTTATGCTATAACATGGATGAACCCTGAAAAACATTAGGCTAAGTGAAATACACCAGTCACAAAATGACATATATT
Organism: Mesoplodon densirostris; assembly: GCF_025265405.1. Lineage (NCBI taxonomy): Eukaryota > Metazoa > Chordata > Mammalia > Artiodactyla > Ziphiidae > Mesoplodon > Mesoplodon densirostris. Next base: position 90,990,611 of record NC_082681.1, read on the forward strand.
ATATAGTTCTAGTTATATGAAATGTTCAGAATAGGCAAATCTGTAGATGTGTGGTTGCCAGGGACCTGGGGGAGGGGCAAATGTAGAGTGATTGCTAATGGATATGAGGTTTCTTTTTGGGTGACTTAAATGTTGTGGAATTATTTAGTGGTGATGGTTACACAGCCCTGTGAATATACTAAAATCCAGTGACTTATACACTTTTAATACATGAATTGTATACTATAATAATTTTATCTCAATAAAGCTGTAAAGTAGAAAGGAAAGTGAAATAGATCCCCAGATAACCAAAGATTAAGAGAATTTATTGCTACCAATTTGCCATACAAGAAGTATTAAAAGATGTCCTTCAGATTGAAAGGAAATGACACCAAATGAATGAATAATAACCATCTCTAAAGGTAATTACATAGATATATATAAAAAGTGGTATAAATATATTTTTTCTCATTTATTCACTTAACTGATTTAAAGGACAACTGCATAAATCAATAATTATAAAATTTTGTGTTGGTTTTACAATAATGGTATAATATACATGAAAATAATAATGCAATGTAGGGAGGAAAGAAGCAAACTCTTTGGAGCAATGTTTCTACCTCCTACTGGACTTACTTAGTACTAATTTGATGTGGTTTGTCAGTTAAGATGTATTTCGGGGTTTTTTTATATAAATTTATTTATTTATTTTTGGCTGCATTGGGTCTTCGTTGTTACGTGCAGGCTTTCTCAAGTTGCGGCAAGCAGGGGCTACTCTTTGTTGCGGTGCGCAGGCTCAGTAGTTGTGGCACACGGGCTTAGTTGCTCCGCGGCATGTGGGATCTTCCCAGACCAGGGATCGAACCGGTGTCCCCTGCATTGGCAGGCAGATTCTTAACCATACGCCACTAGGGAAGCCCAGTTAAGATGTATTTTGTAGTCTACACAGCAACCATTTTGAAAATAACTAAAAATATATAAAAAACCAACAAAAATAATTAAAGTGCTACACTGGAGAGTATTTAATGCAGTAGAAGGCAGTAAAAGAAGAACAAACAAAAAAGTTTTGAAACCTATGAATCTAAACATATCAACAACTACATCAAATGTAAATGGACTGAACATTCCAGTCAAAAGGCAGAGATTGTGAGATTATGAGATTGGATACGAAGCATGGACTATCTACAGGAGATATACTTTAGATTCAAAGACACAAATAGGTTGAAAGACAAAGAATAGAAAAAATATACCATGCAAACAATAACCATATGAGAATTATAATAGCTATACTAATATCAGACAAAATAGACTTTAAATCAAGTAATGTTACTGTCAACAAATAAGATTTTGTAGTGATAAAAGGGTCCATTCATCAGGAAGATATAATAATTATCAATATAAACATGTATTCCTAACAACAGTGCCCCTAAATACATGAAGCAAAAACTGGTAGAATTTAAGAATGAAATAGACACTTCAACAATGATAGCTGAAAGCTTCAATACCCTACTCTCAATAATGGCTGGAACAACTAGACAGAAAGTCAGCAAAAATACGGAAGACTTGTGCAACCAACTTGACCTGATCTGATAAAAATGATGAATTTAGATCCTTCACACTATACACAAAAATTACTCAAAATGGATCATAGACCAAAATGGGATAGTTAAAACTATCAAACTTACAGGAGAAAATTTTCATGATTTTGGGTTAGGTGAAGATTTCTTAGATACAACCGCCAAAGCAAAAGTCACCTAAAAAAAATAGATTTCATCCAAATACGAAACTTTTACGCTTCAAAAGCCACCATTAAAAAACTGAAAAGACAAACCACAGACTGGAGAAAATATTTACAAATCATATATCTGATAAAGGACTTATATCAATATATAAAGAACTCTTTAAAATTATAAGAAAACAAACAACTCAATCTAAAAATGACTAAAAGGGACTTCCCTGGTGGCACAGTGGTTAAGAATCCACCTGCCAATGCAGGGGACACAGGTTCAATCCATGGTCCGGGAAGATCCCACATGCTGCTAATCAACTAAGCCCACGCGCCACAGTTACTGAGCCTGTGCTCTAGAGCCTGCAAGCCACAACTACTGAGCCTGCGTGCCACAGCTACTGAAGCCCACGCGCCCAGAGCCCATGCTCTACAACAAGAGAAGCCACCGCAATGAGAAGCCCGTGCACTGCAATGAGTAGCCCCCACTCGCCGCAGCTAAAGAAAGCCCGCGCATCAACAAAGACCCAACACAGCCATAAATAAATAAATAAACAAATAAATAAATAAAAGAAATAATAATTAAAATGAGTAAAAGTTGTGAATAGACATTACACCAGAGAAGACATAGGGTTGGAATATAAGCACATGAAAAAATTCTCAACTTCAATAATCACTGGGAAAATGCAATTTAAACCACAATGAAACACCACTTCACTCAGCTGGAATAATTATAATGAAAAAGACAGACAATGACAAATGTAGGCCTGGCTGCAGAGAACTGGGATTCCCTCATACATTGCTGGTAGGAATTTAAAGTGGAGATTAGTTTGGCATTTTCTTAGAAGGTTAAACATAAATTATCATATGACTCATTTATTTCACTCCTAGGTATCTACCCAAGAGCATTGAAAAGATAGGTCCACACTAAGACTTGCACATGAATGTTCAAAGAAACAGTATTCATAATAGTCAAAAAGTAGAAATAACTCAAATATCTATTAACTGGTAGATGGATAAACGTGTGATATGTCCATCAATAAAATATTACTCAGCAGTAAAATCAAACTACTGGTACATGTCAGAGCATGAATCAACCTCAAAATCATTATGCTTCGTGACGATGAAAGAAATCAAAGAAAGTTCATACACTTACCACTGAAAAACTCAGTTCTCAAATTGATCTGTAGGTTTCTTACAATACCTGTGGGCTTAATGCAAGGTTTTTAATGGATGTAGACAAACTTATTCTAAAATTTATATAGAAAGGCATAGGCCCTTACGATAGCTAAAACAATCTTGTAAAAGAAGAAAGAAGTATAGGAATCACTCTACCCAATATTGAGGCTTAATATTGTAGCTAAAGTAGTCAAGGCAATGGAGGTATTTTCTAAGGGATAAACACATAGGTCAGTGGAACAAAATTAAGAACCTAGAAACAGAACAACACAAATATGCTCAACTGATTTTTTACAAAAGTGCAAAAACAATTCAGTGGAGAAAGGATAGCCTTTTCAACAAATGGTGTTGGAACAATTGGACATCCATAGGCCAACAAACAGCACTTCGACCTAAACCTCACACATTATACAAAAATTAACTCAACCTTGTTTAAGGAAGGCATCCTAGGAACTTGCTTTAAAAACTGGGAATTTTTGAAGAAAGCACTAACCATTCTGTCTCTAGACTGCTGTTCTAATCTACAGATCCTGGACTTGAGTTGCCACATCTCCTGCTTCCAGCCAGACCTAATCACTTCAGACTGGCCTCCACAATCTTAATTGGCAAGAGCCAATTCCTCAGTACCTATTCTGTTGCTCCTGTTTGTCCTGAATTCGGTGGTTTTTGTGTACTGACAGACTCCTTGGTTTGTCTCGAGGCTGAAGTCAAGGGGAGATTCTCTCAGCAACCAAGGACCTCTCTGTTCAATCCTGAATGAGTTTTTCCTCCAGTTGCAGGGCTTGTCCCTCTACTTGTGCTACTAAGCGTATAAAAGTATATAGTTATACCATCCCCTAGCTTCTCTAACTGTTGAATATATTGTGCAGTGTTAAGTACATTGCACCCTTAAAGCTGTCTGTCCATTTAAAAACTCTGAACAAAGGGCCAGCATATACTTGAGCTCAGTGTTTGGTGAAGTTCAAATGTAAATAAAATAAAAATAATAGCATATCTCCCCCCAAAATTAACTCAAAATGGATCATAGACTTAAATGTAAATATAAAAGTGTACAAATTTTAGAAAAATGGAAATATTTTCAGGTTCTAGAGCTAGGCAAAGTGTTCTTAGACTTGTTGCCAAAAGCATGATCCGTAAAAGGAAAAATTTATAAATGGGACCTCATCAGAATTAAAAACGTTTGCCGGTTGAATGCCCATGTAAGGAGGATGAAAAGACAAGCTACAAACTGGGAGAAAATATTTGCAAACCACATATTCAACAAAAGCCTAGTGTCTAGAGTATATAAAGAGCTCTCAAAACTCATCAAGAAAAAAACAGACAAATAATTTAATTAGAAAAAGGCAAAATACATGACATTTCACTGAAGAGGGTATACAATGACCAAAAAACATGAAAAGATGCTCAATATTATTAGCCATTAGGGAAATGCAAATTAAAACCACAATGAGATATCGTTACACACCTCTCAGAATGGCTCATTTAAGAAATAATGATAATACCACATGATGGGGAAAACACAAAGAAACTGGATCATTCATACATTGGTGTTGGAAATGTAGAATGGTACAGTCACTTTGAAAAACAATTTGGCAGTTTCTTTAAAAACCACTGTACAACTCAGCAATTGCACTGTTGGGCATTTACCCCAGAGAAATGAACATTTACGTCCCCACAGAAACCTTTACACTAAGGTCACTAATGTTTATAGCACCTTTATTCTTTTATTTATTTATTTATTTATTTATTTATTTATTCTTTTATTCATTCATTCATTATTCTTTTATTCATTCATTCATTCATTCATTCATTTCTGGCTGCATTGGGTCTTCATTGCTGTTTGTGGGCTTTCTCTAGTTGCAGAGAGTGGAGGCTGCTCTTTTTGTTTGTTTAGTAAACTTTATTTTTTAAATTTTTTATTAGTTTCCGCTTTATAACAAAGTGAATCAGTTATACATATACATCTGTTCCCATATCTCTTCCCTGTTGCGTCTCCCTCCCTCCCACCCTCCCTATCCCACCCCTCCAGTCGGTCACAAAGCACCGAGCTGATCTCCCTGTGCTGTGCGGCTGCTTCCCACTAGCTATCTACCTTACCGGAGGCTACTCTTTGTTGTGGTGTAACGGCTTCTCATTGCGGTGGCTTCTCTTGTTGTGGAGCACGGGCTCTAGGTGCGCGGGCTTCAGTAGTTGTGGCACGCAGGCTCAGTGGTTATGGCTCGAGGGCTCTAGAGCGCAGGCTCAGTAGTTGTGGTGCATGGGCTTAGTTGCTCTGTGGCATGTGGGATCTTCCCAGACCAGGGTTCGAACCTGCATTGGCAGGCGGATTCTTAACCACTGCACCACCAGGGAAGTCCCAGGACCTTTATTCGTAATACTCCAAAGTTGGAAACAACCCAGATTTCTCTCAGTGGATGAATTATTCAACTATTGTACACACATATGATGGAATTCTACTCAGCAATGAAAAGCAACAAACTTTTTTTTTTTGTCCATACCAAGCCGCTTGCAGGATCTTAGTTCCCAGACCAGGGATTGAACCCGGGCCCTTGGCTGTGAAAGCATGGAGTCCTAACCACTGGACCGCCAGGGATTTCCCAAAAAGCAACAAACTTTTAATAACACACAACAACTTAGATAAATCTTAAGGGAATTGTCTTAGGTAAAAAAAAGCCAATCCCCAAAGATTACCTACTGTGTGATTCCATTTATATAACATTGCTGAAATAACAAAATTAGGGAAATGAAGAACAGATTAGTGATTGCCAGGGGTTAAGTACATCAGTGGGGGAAGAAGAGAGGTGTGGTTATAAAAGGTAATATGAGGGGGCTTCCCTGGTGGTGCAGTGGTTGAGAGTCTGCCTGCCAATGCAGGGGACACGGGTTCGAGC